>NC_052086.1:55329759-55629759 GCF_015852505.1 Tachyglossus aculeatus
CCCTGAGAATGCAGCGCAAGCATCTCTGCATGCTGGTTTGGAAGATGAGGTTGTACAGAGGCGATTCTGCTGGACTGTCCTCCAGACAGTCCTCTAGACTGTGAGCCCACTGTTGGGTAGGGACCGTCTCTATATGTTGCCAACTTGGACTTCCCAAGCGCTTAGTACAGTGCTCTGCACACAGTAAGCACTCTATAAATACAATTGATTGATTGTGGGGGCCGGTGGCTTGGTCACCTCGGTCACTCAGTCAGCTTCCTCACCTTCTGCAGCCCCTCTAAGGGCTTCCGCCGCTGGTTATTCGAGAGCAACTTTTGAGTCTGGGTAGGAGCCACGCTCTTCCACGACTCTGGATTTTGGGAGCTGCTGAGGTGAAGATAGGCTTTCTGGGAGGCATTTAAACAACGATCCCTTTTCTTGACCTTATTCTAGGAGCCAATGTGTCCTATTCGAGGGCAACTTTTGAGTCTGGGTAGGAGCCACGCTCTTTCATGACTCTGGATTTTGGGACCTGCTGAAGCGAAGATAGGCTCTCTGGGAGGCATTTAAACGATGATCCCTTTCCTTGACCTTATTCTAGAAGCCATTGTGTCCTATTCGAGAGCAACTTTTGAGTCTGGATAGGAGCCACGCTCTTCCACGACTCTGGATTTTGGGACCTGCTGAGGCGAAGATAGGCTGTCTGGGAGGCATTTAAACAATGATCCCTTTTCTTGACCTTATTCTAGGAGCCAATGTGTCCTATTCGAGGGCAACTTTTGAGTCTGGGTAGGAGCCATGCTCTTCCACGACTCCAGATTTTGGGACCTGCTGAGGCGAAGATAGGCTCCCTGGGAGGCATTTAAATGACGATCCCTTTTCTTGACCTTATTCTAGGCCAATGTGTCCTATTCGAGAGCAACTTTTGAGTCTGGTTAGGAGCCACACTCTTCCACGACTCCGGATTTTGGGACCTGCTGAGGCGAAGATAGGCTCTCTGGGAGGCATTTAAACGACGATCCCTTTTCTTGACCTTATTCTAGGAGCCAATGTGTCCTATTCGAGGGCAACTTTTGAGTCTGGGTAGGAGCCACGCTCTTCCACGACTCTGGATTTTGGGACTGGCTGAGGCGAAGATAGGCTCTCTGGGAGGCATTTAAACGACGATCCCTTTTCTTGACCTTATTCTAGAAGCCAATGCGTCCTATTGAGTTAAAACCAATCCAACTGGCTTCCTCAACTTTCCTGAAGATAGTCCCACGTCAGAGGAGTTTCAAGGAGTCTGGTCCCCCAGGCGTTTCAAGGAGTCTGGTCCCCCGCAGCATGCCATCCTGCTTCAAGTCTTAGGTGCCTTGGCCCCTGTGAGCCCACTGTTTCGTAGGGACTGTCTCTTTATGTTGCCAACTGGTACTTCCCAAGCGCTTAGTACAGTGCTCTGCACACAGTAAGCGCTCAATAAATACAATTGATTGATTGATTGATTGATTTGGCCTCGGCCCCCGTAAGGTGTCTCAGCGCAGGTCTTAGATTTTTTTTTTTCTTTGTTCCATGGCCCCGGCGGGACTAGTTCTTTCCCTCTTTTATCGGTTGTGGTTTTTGTCGGGGGGTTGCGGCGGAAGTTCTCATTTACTGCTCCGACTCCCTGCTGTCTGCAGCAAGCACTTAACAAATATCATTTTAAAACAGACGAACAAAAAAAACAGAGTTGGTAGACACATTCCTTGCCCACAAGGAGCATACAGTGTAGAGAAGCAGCATGGCGTAGTGGATAGAGCACGAGCCTGGGAATCAGATGGCCATGGGTTCTAATCCCCACTCCACCAGATGTCTGCTGTGTAACCTTAGGCAAGTCACTTCACTTCTCTGTGCCTCAGTTACCTCATCTGTAAAACGGGATTTGAGACTGAGCCCCACATGGGGCAAGGACTGTGCCCAACCCAATTTGCTCATTATCCACCCCAGCACTTAGTACAGCGCTCTGCCACTTGTCAGCTGTGTGACTTTGGGCAAGTCTCTTAACTTCTCTGGGCCTCAGTTACTTCATCTGTAAAATGGGGATGAAGTCTGTGAGCCCCATGTGGGACAACATGATGACCTTGTATCTATCCCAGTGCTTAGAACAGTGCTTGGCACAGAATAAGCGCTTAACAAATACCAACATTATTATTATTATTATTACAGGGCCTGCCACATAGTAAGGGCTCAACAAATGCTATTATTATTATTAGAGGTGAAGACAGACATTAAAATAAATTATGGATATGTACATAAGTGCTATGGTTGGGATAATAATGGCATTTATTAAGCGATTACTATGTGCAAAGCACTGTTCTAAGCGCTGGGGAGGTTACAAGGTGATCAGGTTGTCCCACGGGGGGCTCACAGTCTTCATCCCCATTTTCCAGATGAGGTAACTGAGGCCCAGAGAAGTGAAGTGACTTGCCCAAAGTCACACAGCTGACAATTGGCAGAGTAGGGATTCGAACCCATGGCCTCTGACTCCATAGCCCGGGCTCTTTCCAATGAGCCACGCTGCTTCTCCATGGATGAATAACTATGAATATTCATGGAGATGAATATCAAGTGCAGAGATACTTAGGTAGCCCACTGTTTGCAATGTAGCAGCGTGGCTCAGTGGAAAGAGCCTGGGCTTTGGAGTCAGAGGTCATGGGTTCAAATCCCGCCTCCGCCACTTAGCTGGGTGACTTTGGGCAAGTCACTTCACTTCTCTGGGGCCTCAGTGACCTCATCTGTCAAATGGGGATGGAGACTGTGAGCCCCCCGTGGGACAACCTGATCACCTTGTAACCTCCCCAGCGCTTAGAACATAGTAAGTGCCTACTAAATGCCATCATCGTTATTATTATTATTTACTCGGCCAACTTCAGCCCTGAAAGTGACCCAGCCAGATAGAAGAAGCGGCGGCAACTAACCTCTTCCCGTCTCGTTCCTGCAAAAGGCTCCTGAAGGCTTGTGGCAGTCGACTGACGGAGAAGCTCCTAGAGGGTGCGCCCACTGAAGACACCCTGGTTCAGATGGAAAAACTGGCAGGTAAAGTTGAAGGCTCCCCGGGTAGAGTAGGGGCAAGAACCTTTCTTCCATTCCCAGACAGTTTCCACCACTTGAGCAACTGTTGTTGAAGTCTGCTGGCAGGCAGCAGGTTAAGAAGCACTTAGTACAGTGCCCTGCACACAGTAAGTGCTCAGTTGACTGGCGAAGGATGCCCTGGAACTGAACGTTCCCGGTCCCAGAGGGGAGTAAGGAAGGCCGTCTCCATTTCTGTGGTATGTTGAAAAGCAGCGTGGCGGCCTAGGGCGTAGAGCACGGGCCTGAGAGTTGGATGGATAATAATAATAATGATGGCGTTTATTAAGCGCTTACTATGTGCAAAGCACTGTTCTAAGCGCTGGGGAGGTTACAAGGGGATCAGGTGGTCCCACGGGGGGCTCACAGTCTTCACCCCCATTTTGCAGATGTGGATGGATGTGGGTTTTAATCCCAGCTCTGCCACTTTTCTGCTCTGTGACCTTGGGCGGGGCGCTGCACGTCCTGGGCCTCAGTTACCCTGTCTGTTAAGTGGGGTTTGGGACCGTGAGCCCCACGGGGGACATTCATTCATTCATTCAATCGTATTTATCGAGCGCTTACTGTGTGCAGAGCACTGGACTAAGCGCTCGGGAAGTCCAAGTTGGCAACATAGAGAGACGGTCCCTACCCAACGGTGGGCTCACAGGCTAGAAGGGTCACAGTCTAGAAGGGATGGATTGCGACCAAACTGGTTACCTTGAATCTTCCCCAGCACTTTTTTAAAAAAAGTAATGGCATTTATTAAGCGCTTACTATGTGCAAAGCACTGTTCTAAGCGCTGGGGAGGTTACAAGGAGATCAGGTTGTCCCATGGGGGGCTCACAGTCTTAATCCCCATTTTACAGAGCACTTAGTACAGTGTCTGGCACGTAGTAAGTACTTAACAAATACCATAAAAAAAAAGCTTTCTCAGTTGCGTTAGTAATCAGTTGCTTTGTCTGTCTGGGGAGTAGTAAATGGTATGAGGTTTTCCGCATTCCCTTCTGGTTCGAGAAAAGAAAAAAAATTGGGACGTGGACCCGTGTTTTCCATTGTATAGCTTCTGGCGTTGTCTTGACGATGCCTACTGTTTGTAATGATTTTATTCCTGGTGGATGGAAGATTATGCCCGAACTGAACTAATGGGATTTATTTGAACCAACGTGGAAGTTCAAGAATGACTGGAATACTTCCTTTGGTGAGAACCATTTGAGCAACAAGGGGAAATTGCCAGAGGCTTTAGGAAAGAACTTGGTTTGGAATCGAATGAGGTTACACGTAGAGAGAGCTACTCAATCTTTGGTTTGCTTTGTTATTCTTATAACATTATAACATTACATTGTTATATGTTGCCAACTTGTACTTCCCAAGCGCTTAGTACAGTGCTCTGCGCACAGTAAGCGCTCAATAAATGCGATTGATTATTCTGCTTCCTGCAGCGGGGGACGCTTGGTCTCTCTCTGAGAGAAGCTTAAAACTGTTGTTAAGCAGTTTTAGCAGTTGTTAACTGTTGTTAAGCGGAATGTACAAAACCAATCTGTGCGAAGGAGAAAGAAACTCGTCCTAATGGGCCCAAAGGTATTAGTTAATATTCTGAGGCCTGAACTTGAACCTGTAGTTAGCTTAAGTAAAACGCTCTGATCCCGAAAGAGGTAGGAAAGCAGCGTGAAACAGTCCCCTAAGAGCTGGCTTCCGGAGGTAATCAAAGAAATGAGCTGATCCTGCTTTGTTTGGTTTTTCTTTCTCCTAGATTTGGAAGAAGAGTCAGAAAGCTGGGACAACTCGGAGGGTGAGGAAGAAGAGAAAGCCCCTGCCCTGCCCGAAGTCCCGGAAGGGCGGGAATTATCCAAATGCCCAAATGATTCGTCCCTGCTCTCAGACTGTGGTGCCTGGCAACCCCGCAAACTGACTGTCTTCAAGTCCCTCCGGCACATGAGACAGGTGAGAAACCCAGGAAGGGGGAGGCCATTTCTCCAAAACATAGAAATGTCCTAATTGCCGCTTTCATTTTCACTTTTCTCTTTACTTATGTGCTACCAGAGACAGGAGAGACACCCAGGAAGGGGGAGACCATTTCTCCAAAACTTAGAAATGTTCTAAATGCTGCTTTAATTTTCACTCTTCTCTTTACTTATGTGCTACCAGAGACAGGGGAGACACCCAGGAAGGGGGAGGCCATTTCTCTATAACTTAGAAATGTCCTAAATGCCGCTTTGATTTTCACTTTTTACTTATGTGCTACCAGAGACAAGTGAGACACCCAGGAAAGGGGAGGCCATTTCTCCAAAACTTAGAAATGTCCTAAATGCCGCTTTGATTTTCACTTTTCTCTTTACTTATGTTCTACCAGAGGCAGGGGAGACACCCAGGAAGGGGGAGGCCATTTCTCCAAAACTTAGAAATGTCCTAAATGCCACTTTGATTTTCACTTTTCTCTTTACTTATGTGCTACCAGAGACAGGGGAGACACCCAGGAAGGGGGAGGCCATTTCTCCAAAACTTAGAAATGCTGTAAATGCCGCTTTGATTTTCACTTTTCTCTTTACTTATGTGCTACTAGAGACAGGGGAGACACCCAGGAAGGGGGAAGCCATTTCTCCAAAACTTAGAAATGTCCTAAATGCCACTTTGATTTTCACTTTTCTCTTTACTTATGTGCTACCAGAGACAGGGGAGACACCCAGGAAGGGGGAGGCCATTTCTCGAAAACTTAGAAATGTTCTAAATGCCGCTTTGATTTTCACTTTTCTCTTTACTTATGTGCTACCAGAGACAGGGGAGACACCCAGGAAGGGGGAGACCATTTCTCCAAAACTTAGAAATGTCCTAAATGCTGCTTTGATTTTCACTTTTCTCTTTACTTATGTGCTACCGGAGACAGGGGAGACACCCAGGAAGGAGGAGGCCATTTCTCCAAAACTTAGAAATGTCCTAAATGCCGCTTTGATTTTCACTTTTCTCTTTACTTATGTGCTACCAGAGACAGGTGAGACACCCAGGAAGGGGGAGGCCATTTCTCCAAAACTTAGAAATGTCCTAAATGCCACTTTGATTTTCACTTTTCTCTTTACTTATGTGCTACCGGAGACAGGTGAGACACCCAGGAAGGGGGAGGCCATTTCTCCAAAACTTAGAAATGTCCTAAATGCCGCTTTGATTTTCACTTTTCTCTTTACTTATGTGCTACCAGAGACAGGGGAGACATCCAGGAAGGAGGTGGCCATTTCTCCAAAACTTAGAAATGTCCTAAATGCCGCTTTGATTTTCACTTTTTACTTATGTGCTACCAGAGACTGGGGAGACAGCCAGGAAGGGGGAGGCCATTTCTCCAAAACTTAGAAATGTCCTAAATGCCGCTTTGATTTTCACTTTTCTCTTTACTTACGTGCTACCAGAGACCAGTGAGACACCCAGGAAGGGGGAGGCCGTTTCTCCAAAACTTAGAAATGTCCTAAATGCCGCTTTGATTTTCACTTTTCTCTTTACTTATGTGCTACCAGAGACAGGGGAGACACCCAGGAAGGGGGAGGCCATTTCTCAAAAACTTAGAAATGTCCTAAATGCCGCTTTGATTTTCACTTTTCTCTTTACGTATGTGCTACCAGAGACAGGTGAGACACCCAGGAAGGGGGAGGCCATTTCTCCAAAACTTAGAAATGTCCTAAATGCCACTTTGATTTTCACTTTTCTCTTTACTTACGTGCTACTTTCTTCTGTGGACTTCAGATACTATTTTGTCCCTACGGCTTCTCGTCTCTGCCTCCAGGCCTTAAGCTTGTTTTGGGCAGGGCACGCGTCTGCTGATTCTCTTGTATTGTGCTCTCCCAAGCGCTTAGTACAGTGCTCTGCACCTAGTGAACGCTTAATAAATACCACTGATCGATTGCGGTGTGGTTAGACAGCAGCAGAAAGGTTTGGACTTGGCTAAGGGAAAGAAGCTCTTGGCAGTGAGAGATGTGAAACACTTTCGCGTGCTAGAGAAGCCACAGAGCCCAAGCTTGGGAGTCAGAAGGACCTGGGTTCTAATCCTGGCTCGCCACCTGTCTGCTCTGTGATCTTGGGCAAGTCACTTAACTTCTCTGTGCTTCACTTCCCGTATCTGTCAAGGGGATTAAGTGTGTTCGAAGCTCTGCTGAGCACTTGGAGTAGACTCCAAGCTCACTGTGGGCAGAGAACGTGTCACGTACATTGTTGTGCCGTACTCTCCCAGGCGCGTAGCACGGCGCCTTGCACACCGTAAGTGCTCAGTAAATACGATCGATGGATTGAGTGGTTACAATACAACAGAGTTAGCCGACTCATTCTCTTCCCACAACCGAGAAACTGAAAAGTTTAGGATTTAGTGTGGAAAGACAGGCGGCGAGGTGGGGCTTGAAGAAAAGCTCACAAAATCATGAACGGTGTGGACTGAATGGACACCGGATTGTTCGCCGACTCCCATAATATCAGACAAGAGGCGTAATTAGTTCACTGAGCCCCCAGACTGAGCCCCCTTTTTCCTCTCCTCCTCCCCACAGCACCTGTATATGTGTTTATACAGATTTGTCACTCTATTTATTTTACTTGTACATATTTACTATTCTATTTATGTTGTTAGTGATGTGCATTTAGCTTTAATTCTGTTTGTTCTGACGACCTGACACCTGTCCACGTGTTTTGTTTGGTTGTCCGTCTCCCCCTTCTAGACCATGAGCCCGTTGTGGGGTAGGGACCGTCTCTATATGCTGCCGACTTATACTTCCCAAGCGCTTAGTACAGTGCTCTGCACACAGTAGGCGGTCAATAAATATCAATCAATCAATCAGTCGTATTTATTGAGCTTACTGTGTGCAGAGCACTGTACTAAGCGCTTGGGAAGTACAAGTCGGCGACACATTGAGACGGTCCCTACCCAACAGCGGGCTCACAGTCTAGAAGGGGGAGACAGAGAACAAAACCAAACATACTAACAAAATAAAATAAATAGGATAAATATGTATGAGCCAGATAAATAAATAAATAAATAGCAGGGGATTCGAACCCCTGACCCGGGCTCTTGCCCCTGAGCCACGCCACTTCTCTAAGGGTGAAGGTGAAGGAACTGAGGCCCAGAGAAATGAAATGACTTGCCCGAGGTCAAACAGCAGGTGAGCGGCAGAGCCGGGATTAGAACCCAGGTCCTCCAACTCCCAATCCGGGGCTCTAGCCACTAGGCCACACTGCTTCTCACCCATGCCATTTATCCCATTCCAGGATATGAATGATTGATTCACACACTCAGCTGTTAACCAGAAAAATCCTGGTGGTTCAGGCCCACCCAGCACTGTACTTAATTATGGTATTTATTAAGCACTTACTGTGTGCTAAGCACTGTATTAAGCCCTGGGATAGATACAGATAATCAGGTGGGATACAGTCCCTGTCTACCCCTTAAGAACTCTTGATACTCACTCTAACCCCACAGCACTTAGGGCCTTACTATCTACTATTTCTCCTATCTGTAGTTTTATTTTAATGTCTGTCCCCCCTTGTAGACCGTAACCTCCTTCATTCATTCATTCAGTCGTATTTATTGAGCGCTTCCTGTGTGCAGAGCGCTGTACTAAGCGCTTAGTACCTTGTGGGCAGGAATCGCTCGCACCAGCTGTGATGTATTGCCAAGCGCTTAGTGGAGTTGTGCCCACAGCAAGCGCTCAATAAATACCATCGATTGATTGATGAGGGTGTTCATTGAAGCTCGGAGGTGGGAGTTCAGAACAAATAAAAGGAAACAGTTCTTTACGTAGTGAGAGATAAGACTATGCAGTTAGTAATCAGAGGACCTTGTGGAGGCAGAAAATATCAGTAGGTTCAAGAGGAGGAGGCATAAATAAAAGTGTTGAAACCTGACTTGAGCAACTTCCTTACTTTCCTGAGTTCGCAAACTTGTCTCGCGCTGTACTGCTAGCTAGAAGTTCCCAATAATACACAAGTCGGATTGCCTGGGTTTATATGGGTAGGGACCGTCTCTATACGTTGCCAACTTGGACTTCCCAAGCGCTTGGTCCAGTGCTCTGCACACAGTAAGCGCTCAGTGAATACGATTGAATGAATGAATGAATACGTATTCTTCCTTCTTCTTCTTAATGGCATTTATTAAGCGCTTACTATGTGCAGAGCACATATTCATTCTATTTAATAATAATAATAATGATGGCATTTATTAAGCGCTTACTATGTGCAAAGCACTGTTCTATTTTATTTTGTTAATTTGTTTTGTTGCCCGTCTCCCCGTTCTAGACTGTGAGCCCGTTGTTGGGTAGGAACCGTCTCTATATGTTGCCAACTTGTACCTCCCACGAGCTTAATACAGTGCTGTGCACACAGTAAGCGCTCAATAATACAATTGAATGAGTGAATGAATACATACTCATTCTATTTATTTTATTTTGTTAATATGTTTTGTTGCCCGTTTCCCCCTTCTGGACTGTGAGCCCGTTGTTGGGTAGGAACTGTCTCTATATGTTGCCAACTTGTACTTCCCAAGAGCTTAGTACAGTGCTCTGCACACAAGCGCTCAATAATACAATTGAATGAGTGAATGAATACATATTCGTACTATTTATTTTATTTTGTTAATGTTTTGTCTTGTTGCCCGTCTCCCCCTTCTAGACTATTAGCCCGTTGTTGGGTAGAAACCATCTCTATATGTTGCCAACTTGTACTTCCCAAGAGCTTAGTACAGTGCTCTGCACACAAGCGCTCAATAAATACAATCGAATGAGTGAATGACTACATATTCATTCTATTTATTTTATTTTGTTAATATGTTTTGCTTTGTTGTCTGTCTCCCACTTCTAGACTGTGAGCCCGCTGTTGGGTCGGGACCATTCTATATGTTGCCCAGTTGTCCTTCCCAAGCGCTTAGTACAGTGCTCTGCACACAGTAAGCGCTCAGTAAATACGATTGAATGGAGGAATGAATAAATTCACACAAGGGATCAGTGAAGGGAAAGATAGGAACTAGAAGTAAGCGGGAAGTGCATCCTTAACCATTGGGGTGGATGTCCCGGAGGACATGTCAGATGGTTCTTCTCAACATCCAGATGCTAATGACAGAGGTAGAATACTGGGCTCACGCAGTGGTGGCATTTCTTAACTTCTTATTTAGTGGCTAAAAATAATATACAAGTTTCTTTAATGACATGATAGACTGTGAGCCCACTGTTGGGTAGGGACTGTCTCTATATGTTGCCAATTTGTACTTCCCAAGCGCTTAGTACAGTGCTCTGCACATAGTAAGCGTTCAATAAATACGATTGATGATGATGATGATGATACAGTTCTTAAGGCGAACTTCAATTGCATGGCGTATTGCTGTGTAGAGGTTTTTTAGCGGTAAATCAGTGGCATCAGGTAGCTGCCAAAAGACCGCAATTCAGAAATGCTTTTCCTTTTCAGGTCCTAGGAGCTTCTTCCTTCCGAATGTTGGCCTGGCACGTCCTTATGGGGAACCAGGTCATCTGGAAAGGTCGGGACATGGATCTTGTCCAGTCAGCGTTCGACGTTCTACGGGTAGGAATCCGTTTCTCCCTCCATCTGAAGTCCCTCGTGCCTCTATCAGGAGGGTTTGTACATTGGGGAGGGGAAAAAAAAATCTGGCATCCGTGTTCAGGTCTAAATCGGGCGGAAATCGAACCTATCAAACCCATCGGGAAGATTTAGAAAGAGCTCAGCAGCTAAATCCAAAATAGACCTTTTTCGTTTCTTCCCGGCTGATGCTCCAAAAGGAAATGCGGTGGGTGTAATTTAAAAAAAAAATCCAGATTTTCCGAGAAACAGGAGGGCCCTCTCACCTCCTCCCGCAAAAAGCGCTGACGTCCTGCGACCGTCCCTTGGTCTCAGATGGATAAAGACCTCACCCGTCCCTTCGGAGCGGTACCCCAGTCACCGGGCATTGCCGGGGGAAGGGACCTGATGAGGGTTGCCTTTTTGAAAGATGAGGTGACCCATTCCCCCGCCCCCGAACCTCACGGGGCAAGGGAAACCTAAGGCCTAAGCCTATTCCCGTTTAGCGTTGATGTTGGTTCTGAATGGCTGCCTCCGTCTCATCTATCCCCCCATCTTACCTCCCTCCCTTCCCCACAGCACCTGTATATATGTATATATGTTCGTACATATTTTTTTACTCTATTTATTTATTTAATTTATTTGTACATATCTATTCTATTAATTTTATTTTGTTAGTATGTTTGGTTTTGTTCTCTGTCTCCCCCTTTTAGACTGTGAGCCCACTGTTGGGTAGGGATTGTCTCTATATGTTGCCAATTTGTACTTCCCATGCGCTTAGTACAGTACTCAGCACATAGTAAGCGCTCAATAAATACGATTGATGATGATGATGATGATGAGAGCTCACCTCCTCCAGGAGGCCTTCCCAGACTGAGCCCCTTCCTTCCTCTCCCCCTTGTCCCCCTCTCCATCCCCCCGTCTTACCTCCTTCCCTTCCCCACAGCACCTGTATATAGGTATATCATCATCATCATCAATCGTATTTATTGAGCGCTTACTATGTGCAGAGCACTGTACTAAGTGCTTGGGAAGTACAAATTGGCAACATATAGAGACGGTCCCTATATATGTTTGTACATATTTATTACTCTATTTATTTATTTATTTTGCTTGTCCATATCTATTCTATTTATTTTATTTTGTTAGTATGTTTGGTTTTGTTCTCTGTCTCCCCCTTTTAGACTGTGAGCCCACTGTTGGGTAGGGGACTGTCTCTAGATGTTGCCAACTTGGACTTCCCAAGCGCTTAGTCCAGTGCTCTGCACACAGTAAGCGCTCAATAAATACGATTGATGATGATGATATGTTTGTACATATTTATTACTCTATTTATTTTGCTTGTACATATCTATTCTATTTATTTTATTTTGTTAGTATGTTTGGTTTTGTTCTCTGTCTCCCCCTTTTAGACTGTGAGCCCACTGTTGGGTAGGGACTGTCTCTACATGTTGCCAACTTGTACTTCCCAAGTGCTTAGTCTGGTGCTCTGCACACAGTAAGCGCTCAATAAATACGACTGATGATGATGAAGCAGCGTGGCTCAGTGGAAAGAGCCCGGGCTTTGGAGTCAGAGGTCATGGGTTCGAATCCCGGCTCCCCCAACTGTCAGCTGGGTGACTTTGGGCACGTCACTTCACTTCTCTGTGCCCCAGTTCCCTCATCTGTAAAATGGGGATTAAGACTGTGAGCCCCCCGGGGGACAACCTGATCACCTTGGAACCTCCCCAGCGCTTAGAACGGTGCTTTGCACGTAGTAAGTGCTTAACAAATACCATTATTATTATTATTATTATGATCTTCTGTAGACCATGCTGCCGGTGGGGTGTGTTCGGATTATCCCGTACAGCGACCAGTATGAGGAGGCCTACCGCTGCAACTTCCTCGGACTCAGTCCGCAGGTCCAGATCCCACCGCACATCCAGTCATCAGGTAACGATTCGGATCAAAGAGACACGTGTTCGGTTTTGGACTCCTCCTACCCTGCATCGTTGGAAAAAAAGTTCCAGGCTCCTTGCAGGGAGCTAGAGGTTCCTTTGGGCATCTAACAATAATGATAATAATAATAATGGCATTTATTAAGCGCTTACTATGTGCAAAGCCCTGTTTGAAGCACTGGGGAGGTTACAAGGTGATCAGGTTGTCCCACGGGGGGGCTTACAGTCTTAATCCCCCTTTTACAGATGAGGGAACTGAGGCCCAGAGAAGTGAAGTGACTTGCCCAAAGTGACACAGCTGACAGTTGGCGGAGCCGGGATTTGAATCCATGACCTCTGGACCCAAAGCCTGTGCTCTTTCCACTGAGCCACGCTGCTTCTGTACAGTAATGAGTAACAATAATAATTACGGTATTTGTTAAGCGCCTAGTAGGTAGCAAGCACTGTACAAAGCGCTGGAGTAGAGGCAAGGGCATAGGGGCGGCCACAGTCCCCGTCCCATATGGGGCTTGCTGTCTGAGTAGGAGAGAGGAGGATTTAATCCCCATTTTACAGATGATAATAATAATAATGATAGCGTTTATTAAGCGCTTACTATGTGCAAAGCACTGTTCTAAGCGCTGGGGAGGTTACAAGGTGATGAGGTTGTCCCACGGGGGGCTCACGGTCTTAATCCCCATTTTCCAGATGAGGGAACTGAGGGCCAGAGAAGTCGAGTGACTTGCCCAAAGGTCACACGGGGGCTCACAGTCTTAATCCCCATTTTCCAGATGAGGGAACTGAGGGCCAGAGAAGTTGAGTGACTTGCCCAAAGTCACCCAGCTGACAAGTGGCAGAGCCGGGATTTGAACCCATGACCTCTGACTCCAAAGCCCGGGCTCTTTCCACTGAGCCACGCTGCTTCTGTAAGGTACAGAGAAGTCGTGACTTGCCCTAGGTCACACAGCAGCCAAGTGACAGAGCCAGGATTCATCACTGTGGTATTTAAGCGCTTACTATGTGCAAAGCACTGTTCTAAGCGCTGGGGAGGTTACAAGGTGGTGAGGTTGTCCCACGGGGGGCTCACAATCTTAATCCCCATTTTCCAGATGAGGGAACTGAGGGCCAGAGAAGTTGAGTGACTTGCCCAAAGTCACCCAGCTGACAAGTGGCAGAGCCGGGATTTGAACCCATGACCTCTGACTCCAAAGCCCGGGCTCTTTCCACTGAGCCACGCTGCTTCTCTAAGGTACAGAGAAGTCGTGACTTGCCCTAGGTCACACAGCAGCCAAGTGACAGAGCCAGGATTCATCACTGTGGTATTTGTTAAGCGCTTACTATGTGCCAGGCGCTGTACTAAGCGCAGGGGTGATACAGGCAAGTCGGGTTGGATGCAGTCCCTGTCCAGCGTGGGGCCCACAGTCTTCATCCCCATTTTACAGAGCAGGAAACTAAGGCACAGGGAAGTGAAGTGACTTGTCCAAGGTCACCCAGCAGACAAGTGTGCTGTGCGTAGAAAAGCAGTGTGGCTCAGTGGAAAGAGCCCGGGCTTTGGAGTCAGAGGTCACGGGTTCAAATCCCGGCTCCACCAAGTGTCAGCTGGGTGACTTTGGGCAAGTCACTTCACTTCTCTGGGCCTCAGTTACGTCATCTGTAAAATGGGGATTAAGATTGTGAGCCCCACGTGGGACAACCTGATGGCCTTGTATCCCCCCAGCGCTTAGAACAGTGCTTTGCATATAGTAAGCGCTTAAAAAAAATACCAATAAAAAAAGTGGTGGAGCGGGGATTAGAACCCATGACCTTTTGACTTCCGGGCCCCTGCTCCATCTACTACTCCATGCCGTTTCCTAGGTCCTCTCAGCATTCCATTCATTCATTCAGTCGTATTTATTGAGCGCTTCCTGTGTGCAGAGCACTGTACTAAGCGCTTGGGAAGTCCAAGTTGGCGACACATGGAGACGGTCCCTACCCAGCAGCGGGCTCACAGTCTAGAAGGGGACTGCTCCATGTGATGATGATGATGATGGCATTTATTAAGCGCTTACTATGTGCAAAGCACTGTTCTAAGTGCCGGGGGGATACAAAGTGATGAGGTTGTCCCACGTGGGGCTCACAGTCTTCATCCCCATTTTACAGATGAGGGAACTGAGGCCCAGAGAAGTGAAGTGACTTGCCCAAAGTCACACAGCTGACAAGTGGCGGAGCCGGGATTTGAACCCATAACCTCTGACTCCAAAGCCCGGGCTCTTTCCACTGAGCCACGCTGCTTCTCTGTGCTCCTTCCACTAGGCCACACTGCTTCTCTCAGTGTGGAATCAATCAATCGTATTTATTGAGCGCTTATGGTGTGCAGAGCACTGTACTAAGCGCTTGGGAAGTACAAATTGGCAACATATAGAGACGGTCCCTAACCAACAGCGGGCTCACAGTCTAGAAGGGGGAGACAGACAACAAAACAAAACATAGTAACAAAATAAAATAAGTAGACTAGATATGTACAAGTAAAATAAATAAATAAATGGAATTCATTCATTCATCCAATCGTATTTACTGAGCGCTTACTGTGTGCAGAGCACTGTACTAAGCGCTTGGGAAGGATGAGTTGGCAACATGTAGGGACGGTCCCTACCTAACAGCGGGCTCACAGTCTAGAAGGGGGAGACAGAGGACAAAACCAAACATATTAACAAAATAAAATAAGTAGAATAGATATGTACAAGTAAAATAAATAAATAAATGGAATTCATTCATTCATTCAGTCATATTTATTGAGCGCTTACTGTGTGCAGAGCACTGTACTAAGCGCTTGGGAAGTCCGAGTTGGCAACATGGAGAGATGGTCCCTACCCAACAGCGGGCTGACGATTAAACCAACTTTCTGCCTCGGCAGAGAGCACAGCAGGTCATTCAGGGGGTCGTCTTGGAAGTAGGGGATGCTCTGGAAATGAGGGTCTGGAGGTTGTCCGAGCTGTATGGCGGCCTGCACTGGCGTCTCTTACGTGAGTTATTTCCCATTCCTCCACTGCTTGGAGTCCTAGCTAAGGAGGGTTCGCTCTCCAGTTGAAGTTGCCCAAAAAAGTGAGGGGGCTAGGGGGCAACGACAGGGCGGCCTGGAAGCCGGGGGACCCGCGGTCCGATCTGTGGCTCAGTGGAGAGAGCCCGGGCTTTGGAGTCGGAGGTGGAGTTGGAGACCTGCCGGTCTCAGCTCCGCAACATTGCCAAGATCCGCCCTTTCCTCTCCATCCCAACCGCTACCCTGCTTGTTCAAGCTCTCATCCTATCCCGTCTGGACTACTGCACCAGCCTTCTCTCTGATCTCCCATCCTCCTGTCTCTCTCCACTTCAATCCATACTTCATGCTGCTGCCCGGATTGTCTTTGTCCAGAAACGCTCTGGGCATGTTACTCCCCTCCTCAAAAACCTCCAATGGCTACCAATCAATCTGCGCATCAGGCAGAAACTCCTCACCCTGGGCTTCCAGGCTGTCCATCCCCTCGCCCCCTCCTACCTCAGCTCCCTTCTGTCCTTCTCCAGCCCAGCCCGCACCCTCCGCTCCTCTGCTGCTAATCTCCTCAGCGTGCCTCGATCTCCCCGTCCCGCCGTCGACCCCCGGCCCACGTCCTCCCCCTGGCCTGGAATGCCCTCCCTCTGCCCATCCGCCAAGCTCGCTCTCTTCCTCCCTTCAAGGCCCTACTGAGAGCTCCCCTCCTCCAGGAGGCCTTCCCAGACTGAGCCCCTTCCTTCCTCTCCCCCTCGTCCCCCTCTCCATCCCCCCATCTTACCTCCTTCCCTTCCCCACAGCACCTGTATATGTTTGTACATATTTATTACTCTATTTATTTATTTATTTTACTTGTACATTTCTATCCTATTTATTTTATTTTGTTGGTATGTTTGCCTTTGTTCTCTGCCTCCCCCTTTTAGACTGTGAGCCCACTGTTGGGTAGGGACTGTCTCTATGCGTTGCCAATTTGTACTTCCCAAGCGCTTAGTCCAGTGCTCTGCACATAGTAAGCGCTCAATAAATACGATTGATTGATTGATTGATTGGAGGTCAGGGGTTCAAATCCCGGCCCCGCCAATTGTCCGCTGGGTGACTCTGGGCGGGTCACTTCACTTCTCTGGGCCTCGGTTACCTCATCTGGGAAATGTGAGCCCCCCCTGGGACAGCCTGATCACCTTGTGGCCTCCCCAGTGCTTGGAACAGTGATTTGAACATGGTAAGCGCTTAATAAATGCCATCGTCATTATTATTATCCCAGCTCTGCCACTTGCCTGCCATGCCACTTTCCAGCCCTCGGTTTCCTCATCTGTAAAATGGGGATGATACCTCTTTTTCCTCCTCTTACTTCGAATCATCATCAATCGTATTTATTGAGCGCCTGCTGTGTGCAGAGCACTGTACTAAGCGCTTGGGAAGTACAAATTGGCAACATATAGAGACAGTCCCTACCCAACAGTGGGCTGCGGGCCCCATGTGGATCGACGGGGACTGTCTGACCTGATCTATCTGGTCTGTGCCCCAGCGCTTAGTACAGAGTTTGGCACACAGTAAACACGTCATTATCCATTCATTCGGTTGTACCTTCTAGACTGTGAGCCCGCTGTTGGGTAGGGACTGTCTGTATATGTTGCCAACTTGGACTTCCCAAGCGCTTAGTCCAGCGCTCTGCACACAGTAAGCGCTCAATAAATACAATTGAATGAATGAATGAAGTAGGGACTGTATATCAATCAATCAGTCAATCGTATTTATTGAGTGCTTACTGTGTGCAGAGCGCTGTACTAAGCGCTTGGGAAGTACAAGCTGGCAACATAGAGGGACAGTCCCTACCCAACAGTGGGCTCACAGTCTAAAAGAGGGAGACAGAGAACAAAACCAAACATACTAACAAAATAAAATAAATAGAATAGATACGTACAAGTAAAATAAATAAATAAATAAATGAGTAATAAATATGTACAAACATATATACATATATGCAGGTGTTGCCAACTTGGACTTAGTACAGTGCTCTGCACACAGTAAGCGCTCAATAAGTACAATTGAATGAATGAATGAAAAACTAAGGGTTCAATCAATCAATCAATCAATCATATTTATTGAGCGCTTACTATGTGCAGAGCACTGTACTAAGTGCTTGGGAAGTACAAATTGGGTTCAATTCTGCTCACGTAGTCCCTCCGTAAGGAATTGAACCCTGAATCGATCCGGGGTAGCCGATTGCTCCCCGGCAAGTTCCTCAGTGAGATCGGAGACCATCCTGTCAAACTTGGAAGGGCAGTTTTAAGAAACGGGGCACTTTCGGAAGGTCCCTGAAGCTTGAAAGCTCAGTGGAAAGAGTACGGGCTCTGGAGTCAGAGGTCATGGGTTCAAATCCCGGCTCCGCCACTTAGCTGTGTGACTTTGGGCAAGTCACTTCACTTCTCTGGGCCTCAGTTCCCTCATCTGGAAAATGGGGATGAAGACTGTGAGCCCCCCGTGGGACAACCTGATCACCTTGTCACCTCCCCAGCGCTTAGAACAGTGCTTTGCACATAGTAAGCGCTTAATAAATGCCATCATTATTATTATTATAATAAGAGAACCGGATCAGCCGGGATTGATTACGCTGGGCCCGGTTGCCGTGTGTCATTTCGGGCGGCGTTGGGTCGTTTTTGCAGAATTCGCTGTCATCGTGGAGGTCTGCGTGGCCACCCGTCCAAGCCTCTACCCGCTTGTGTTCGACGAAGATCAGTCGCTCAGTAAATACGAGTTTGTGGTCACCAGTGGGAGCCCCGTGGCCGCCGATCGAGGTGGGTGCCTCAGATGTATCCCTCGCGTTTTCCTCTCGATTCCTAATTCTTCCGATGGCCTCGTTATCCTTTTTTCCATCTCTGTTTCTCCGTTCTTGCCACCAGTTGGGCCAACTATCTTGAATAAGGTCGAAGCCGCCCTGACCAACCAGAACCTCTCCGTGGATGTGGTGGATCAGTGCCTGGTCTGTCTCAAAGAAGAGTGGATGAAGTAAGGCCCTTTTGACTCTCCCCGACTTCCCCCTCCGCTTCTCAGTTTCCAGATTTCGGTGTTATCGTCCGGTTGTTCGAACAAGAGGAAATGTTAGGGAGACCTGAGGGAAGTTTCGCTTTGTTCAGCTCAGTCTCACCTCCTGTCCCAGAGGCAAAGTATCTCAAATGCGGGGGTCTGACGCCGGGCCGTTGCCACCGCTCGTGGTCTCTTCCCTGGCCGCCCCTGGGGACATTTTTAGATGGGGCTGCTGATCCAGTCAGTCGCATTTACTCATTCGTTCGATCGTATTTATTGAGCGCTTACTGTGTGCAGAGCACTGGACTCAATAAATATGATTGATTGATTGACTAAGCGCTCGGGAAGTCCAAGTTGGCAACGTGTAGAGACGGTCCCTACCCAACGGTGGGCTCACAGTCTAGAAGAGCACAGTTTCTTGGGCGCTTACTGGGTGCAGAGCACTGTACTAAGCGCTTACCCCAAAATGATGCGTTTGGGAACGCATCTAGGACCCCTGCGGTGTCCGGCCCCAGCCTCTGCAGGGTGGGCCGGGGGGTGCCCATGGGACCGAAGTCATCCTTCCCTTCCCCACAGCACCTGTATATATGTTTGTACATATTTATTACTCTTTATTTTACTTGTACATATCTGTTCTATTTATTTTATTTTGTTAATATGTTTGGTTTTGTTCTCTGTCTCCCCCTTCTAGACTATGAGCCCACTGTTGGGTAGGGACTGTCTCTAGATGTTGCCAACTTGGACTTCCCAAGCGCTTAGTCCAGTGCTCTGCACACAGTAAGCGCTCAATAAATACGATTGATTGATGTTGGCATTTCGGACTGTTGGGTTTTTGAGGACTACTGCCAACAGGTTTACTAGAGGCTCACGCAGGCCAGAGTTCTTAAGCCATGCCCTGCCCCGCGTGGGGCTCACAGTCTTCATCACCATTTTACCGAGCAGGTAACTAAGGCACAGGGAAGTTCATTCATTCATTCATTCATTCAGTCGTATTTATTGAGCGCTTACTGTGTGCAGAGCACTGGACTAAGTGCTTGGGAAGTCCAAGTCGGCAACATCTAGAGACGGTCCCCACCCAACAGCGGGCTCACAGTCTAGAAGGGGGAGACGAGACGACAAAACAAAACATGTGGACGGGTGTCAAGTCATCAGAACAAATAGAAGAGCACTTACTGTGTGCAGAGCACTGTACTAAGCCACAGCCTTCATCACCATTTTACTGAGCAGGTAACTAAGGCACAGGGAAGTTCATTCATTCATTCAATCGTATGTATTGAGCGCTTACTGTGTGCAGAGCACTGGACTAAGCGCTTGGGAAGTACCAGTTGGCAACATCTAGAGACGGTCCCTACTCAACAGCGGGCTCACAGTCTAGAAGGGGGAGACAGAGAACAAAACATATTAACAAAATAAAATAAATAGAATAAATATGTACAAATAAAGTAAATAGAGTAATGAATACGTACAAACATATATACATATATACAGGTGCTGTGGGGAGGGGAAGGAGGTAAGGTGGGGGGGATGGAGAGGGGGAGGAGGGGACTGAGTGTGGGAAGGCGTCCTGGAGGAGGTGAGCTCTCAGTAGGGCCTTGAAGGGAGGAAGAGAGCGAGCTTGGCGGATGGGCAGAGGGAGGGCATTCCAGGCCCGGGGGAGGACGTGGGCCGAGGGTCAATGGCGGGACAGGCGAGAACGAGACCCGGTGAGGAGATTAGCGGCTGCAGAGGAGCGGAGGGTGCGGGCTGGGCTGGAGAAGGACAGAAGGGAGGGGAGGTAGGAGGGGGCGAGGGGATGGACAGCCTTGAAGCCCAGGGTGAGGAGTTTGCCCAAGGTCACACAGCAGACAAGTGGTGGAGCGGGGATTAGAACCCATGACCTAATAATAGAATAATTTATTCTATTTAATCTATTGGGTTTATATGTTTTGTTGTCTGCCTCCCCCTTCTAGACTGTGAGCCCGCTGTTGGGTAGGGACCGACTCTAGATGTTGCCAACTTGGACTTCCCAAGCGCTTAGTACAGCGCTCTGCACACAGTAAGCCCTCAATAAATACGATTGAATGAATGAATGCCCAGTCTGGGCCCTGTGATATGAGATTAGTCTGGCCCAAGATGAGCTTTGGGGCCATGGCAAACAGATCCAATCTGGACCAGAAGGGAGGCCGGATCTCCTTCTAGGAGATGTCCCAGACGATGCTCACCTTGCCCAAAGTAAAAAGACTCAGGAGCACCAGGTGAGGAATTCTGGGTTCAACTCAAGCCTTGCAGAATTTTTCTAATTAATAATAATAATAATAGTAACAACAACAACAATAATAATAATAATAATAGCTTGTACTTCCTGAGCGCTTAGTGCAGTGCTGTGCACACAGTAAGCGCTCAATAAATACGATTGATTGATTGATTAATGGCATTTATTAAGCGCTTACTATGTGCAAGGAACTGTTCTAAGCACTGGGGAGGTTACAAGGTGATCAGGTTGTCCCATGGAGGGGCTCATAGTCTTAATCCCCATTTTACAGATGAGGTAACTGAGGCCCAGAGAAGTGAAGTGACTTGCCCAAAGTCACACAGCTGACAAGTGGCGGAGCCGGGATTTGAACCCATGACCTCTGCTTCCAAAGCCCGGGCTCTTTCCACTGAGCCACGCTGCTTCTAGCCTGTTAGCTCAGGACCTATAGTCTGACCCAGGACTTTCCATGGTGTTTAGTGAATAGGGCATGGCCTTAGTTTTTGTTTCCTTGACCTCTCTGTCACTGTTTTTCTTATGCAGCTATTTGTACACTGACAGCTAACTTAGTGTGTGTCAAGACTATTTAATTTGGAATTCATTCTTAATTAGGAAGAAATATCTGGGATCAAGGTCAGCCCCTGATTTCACTGAGGGACAACTAACCGTATACAGTCATTTAAGAAAATGTCTTTAAAATTCATTTGGAAAAAAATTTAAGAAAACTTATGTTCAAGTTTCGGCACCCCTCAGTCGATTTGGGCTAGCAAGAAAACGATAGCTGGGGATGTTTCCGAAATGCTTCGGTTTTTGTCTTTTTGCGTGATTTTGTGAATATTATTTCTTCAGAGTCCTTCAGGGGCAGCGAATTGGGCCGTAAAGAGAATTTCTTCAGAGCAGACAAGTGGGCCAAGAGAGCCGTTTGGCCAGTCTGGCCTTCAGCTCCGGCCCGGGGGGCTCAAATTGGAGATTCCCTAATTATGGCCCTGTGGCATTTGAATTTTGTGTTCGATTTCTGTGCAGCAAAGTGAAGGTCCTCTTCAAGTTCACCAAGGTGGACAGCCGACCCAAGGAGGACACCCAGAAACTGTTGAGCATCCTGGGAGCAGCCGAGGAGGACAACGTCAAGCTCCTGAAGTTCTGGATGACTGGCTTGAGCAAGACGTACAAATCTCACCTAATGTCCACTGTCCGCAGCCCCACGTCCTCAGAGTCTCGGAATTGATCGTGAGGGGATTTAGCCGAGTAGGGACGACGGGTTCCGCATGCTATTGAGCTCACCGACGGTCATTCGTGCGAAACCCCAAACACACCCGCCCCCAGACTCAGTCTGGATCCGTTTTAAAATCTTTGAATTGTTGGAAAACCTGACCGGTTCCACAGGACTGCACTCTTCAGGCCGATCTGTTCTCTGAAAGCTAAAAAGTTTTTTCAACGGAGTTCTACAAACTGTCTTCATCTTTGCATTGAAAGTAGAATATTCTGAGCGCGTCCCTTGCGTTAGCCGCAGGAAAGTGTAAAGAGCTCGTCACTAATATAAGAATCAATCAATCAGTGCTCTGCACACAGTGAGCACTCAATAAATACGATTGATTGATAAGCATCGTTTCATTTCCTTATCTGGAAACTGAGAGAAAATCAGATCTAATACCTCAGTAGCTTCTAGAGCTCCTTAATCGAGAAGAAAGGAGCAGGTCAGAGCTAGGATTAGGCATCGGTGTTTAGATCTGCTTGGAATTTTAAACAAAAATGAAAGTACAGGTAACAGTCCCTGAAGCTAATTTTCTAAAGCCTCTGCCGTTTGGCCAGTTACGAAGAGTTCTGTAATTTTCAAATTCAGTAGAGAAGATCCCGTTCGGCTCCCATTCGTATTTTTGTAATCCAAGCTTGGCGTATTTCCTCTTTGGTCACTCTGGAAAAGTTCCTAGAAGTCTTATTACAAGAAAAACCCAGAACTGGAGTGTTTGTTTCCCTCACAAATGTTTGGATTTTGCCTGAAGATGCAGAGGTAAGTAATGCCATATACTCCGTGGACGTGAATTAGAACCAAGTGCAAAACAGTAACTTGTGTTTGCTAAAGTACTCTAGGCAGGCCTTCTCTGGGTTGTATAATAATAATAATGGCATTTATAAATGCCAAACGTTATATGTAAAAATCAAGCTATTTCTTCAAGTAGGAATGCTGGTTGGGTTCATTTAATGATGGTGCTTTTTTACCCAGGTGTCAAATCCAGGCATTTAACATCCCAATTCTTGATGCAGCCGTTGGAACCACAGTCACGAAATCTGCCACAGTCCCATCTGCTATTCTTTATACCCCGAAATGCAGGTTGAAAAGTTGACATTTTGCTATAGAACACTCTTTCCAGAATATGCTTTCTTTTTTAACCCGAATAACCCAATTGCATTTCCCAGGAGTCCATTGTTCAGAGGGGAGGTTGTAGCAAAATTTTTTTTTTGCAGATCTGCCTGTAGTTTTCTTTTTCGGGGGTGGGGGGGCGTATATTTAAATTGTATTTAACTTACAGACTAGGTTTTTATGACTAGGTATCTGTATAGTGCAAGGGAGCATTAATTAAACACAATAAAGACGTATTTTTGTAAAACGGAGAAAATCTGGTGGTGTTTGTGTAGCGTACAACAGCACTGAGCGAGGCCGTAGGGCTTGTTGAAAGATGGCTTGTTTATGAAGACAGGTGTCATAGGTACTTTGCTTTGAAGAAGATTTTTCTTATTAAAAGCCCTGGCTGTGGAAGGGGAGTTTCACAGTCAGACCGTTAATGGCTGCGAACAGTCCATCCAAATCTACCTCATCATCGTCATCATCAATTGTATTTATTGAGCGCTTACTATGTGCAGAGCACTGTACTACCTATAAGAAGCACTTCTAGACGGTGAGCCCACTGTTGGGTAGGGACTGTCTCTATATGTTGCCAACTTGGACTTCCCAAGCGCTTAGTCCAGTGCTCTGCACACAGTAAGCGCTCAATAAATACGACTGAATGAATGGGGCCTGCAAGGTGCCTGGGAACCCAATCTCCACGTGATCACGTGGCTTGGGGGGCGGGGCCGACTCGCTTGGGCACGTGGCGACGGCGCAGGCGCGGTCCCAGTGACCGGGGGGCGGGGCCTGGAGGCTGCGCAGGCGCAGTCCCAGAGACGGGTGGGAGGGGGGTGGAGGCTGCGCAGGCGCAGTCCCGGAGCCCAAGGAGGAGCGTGCCACGGGTGTCGAGGTAGGTCTGGAGGCGGCGCAGGCGCAGTACCAGAGACCAGGGGAGCACGTGCCGTGGGCGTCGAGGTGGGGAGAAAGGGGGGGGGGGGGCAGAGTCGGCGCAGGCGCAGTCCCCGAGCTCGGGGGAGGGGGGGCACGTGCCGTGGGCGTCGAGGTGGGGAGAAAGTGGTGGTGGGGGGCCCGAGGGCGGAGCTGGTGCAGGCGCAGTCCCAAAGTCTGGGGGACTTATATATACCTGTATATATGTATGTACATATTCATTACTCTATTTTACTTGTACATATCTATTCTATTTATTTTATTCGGTTAGTATGTTTGGTTTTGTTCTCTGTCTCCCCCTTTTAGGGTGTGAGCCCACTGTTGGGTAGGGACTGTCTCTAGATATGTTGCCAACTTGTACTTCCCAAGCGCTTAGTCCAGTGCTGTGCACACAGTAAGCGCTCAATAAATACAACTGATTGATTGATTGGGGGAAGAGGGCACGTGCCGCGAGGGGCGGCGCAGGCGCAGTCCCAGAGCCCGTGCCTTGGGCGTTCCCCGGAGCCGGCGCAGGCGCAGTCCCAGAGGTCGGGGAAGGGGGGGGCACGTGCCGCGGGAGTCGGCGCAGGCGCAGTCCCAGAGCCAGGGGTGGCGGGGCATATGCCGCGGGCGTCGAGGTGGGGGGGAGAGGGGCTGGAAGCGGCGCAGGCGCAGTCCCAGAGCCCGTGCCATGGGCGGGATCCCCCAGAGTAGGCGCAGGCGCAGTCCCAGAACTCGGGGGAGGGGGGCACGTGCCGCGGGCGTCGAGGAGGGGAGAAGTGGGAGGGGCTGGAGGCGGCGCAGGCGCAGTCCCAGAGCCCGGGGGTGGGCGGCACGGGTCGCGGGCGTCGAGGTGGGGAAAAAGTAAGGGGCGGGGGGGCAGAGTCGGCGCAGGCGCAGTCCGAGCTCGGGGGAGGGGGGCACGTGCCGCTGGGGGCGGCGCAGGCGCAGTCCCAGAACCCGGGGGGGGGGGCGGGAGCGGCGCAGGCGCAGTCCCAGAACCCAGGGGGAGCACGTGCCGCGGGCGTCGAGGGGGGGGGGGGGGGCAGGAGGCGGCGCAGGCGCAGTCCCAGAGCTCGGGGGAGGGGGGGGGTATGTGCCTGGGGGGGCGGCGCAGGCGCAGTCCCAGAACCCGGTGGGGGGGGGGCACGTGCCGCGGGCGTCGAGGTGGGGGGTGGGCCAGGAGGCGGCGCAGGCGCAGTCCCAGAGCCCGGGGAGGGGGCACGTGCCGCGGGGGGCGGCGCAGGCGCAGTCCGAGCGGGCCGGCGGGGGTTGGGGGGGGGGTCTCGCGGGGCAGCGTTGGATACGGCACAGTCTGAGTGTCCTCTGGAGAGCATGGGCCGCGTGCCGTGGGCGTCGTTGGGCCTGGCGGCGGCGGGGCTGACGCTGGCCGTGGAAGCGCTGTGCCTGGCGCTGAGGCGCTGGCGGGGGCGGCGGGGGAGGAGCCCAGGGGCCGGGGCCCGGGCCGGGGCCCCCCTGCGGCGGGGGGTGCTCTTCTTCCCCTCCCAAGTGACCTGCACCGAGGCCCTGCTAAGGGCCGGGGCCGGGGCGGAGGGGGACGGGGGGGAGGAGGCGGCGGCGGCGGCGGCCGGGGAGCGGGGGGCGGAGGAGGAGGAGGAGGCCGGGGCCGGGGCCGGACCCGGGGCGGCGCCGCCCCCCGACGGTCCGTGCCGGTGCCCGTGCCGCCTGCCCCACGGCGACAGCGCGCTGAGCCGCCTGCTGCGGGCCGTGCTGTCGGCGCGGTCCAGCCTGGAGCTGTGCCTGTTCGCCTTCTCCAGCCCGCAGCTGGGCCGCGCCGTGCAGCTGCTCCACCAGCGGGGCGTCCGCGTCCGCGTCGTCACCGACTGCGACTACATGGCCCTCAACGGATCCCAGATCGGCAGGCTGAGGAAAGCCGGTAAGCCAGCGCCTCCCACCGCACCGCCTCCTCCCCGTCGGCCCTGAGGGAGACCCTGCGATCGTGCGTGCGCTCGTTCGTGCGGGCGGGCGTACACGCGCTCGTGCGCGCGCGCTCCTTCGTTCGTGCGCGCGTGCGTGCGTGCGCTCCTGCGTGCGTGCGCTCCTGCGTGCGTGCTCGCGCTCCTGCGTGCGTGCTCGCGCTCCTGCGTGCGTGCGTTCGTGCGCTTGTGCGTGCGCTCCTTCGTTCGTGCGCGCGCGCGCTCGTTCGTGCGCTCGTTCGTGCGCGCACGCGTTCGTTCGTGCGTGCGTTCGTGCGCGCGTTCGTGCGCTTGTGCGTGCGCTCCTTCGTTCGTGCGCTCGTGCGTTCGTTCGTGCTCGCGCTCCTGCGTGCGCTCGTTCGTGCGCGCTTGCGCGCGTGCGCTCGTTCGTGCCCGCGTGCGTTCGTTCGTGCTCGCGCTCCTGCGTGCGCTCGTTCGTGCGCGCGCGCGCTCGTTCCTTTGCTCGTTCGTGCGCGCGCGCGTTCGTTCGTGCGCGCGTGCTTTCGTTTGTGCGCGCGTTCGTGCGTCCGTTCGTGCGCTCGTGCTGTTGTGCCGAGAATCAGCGAGTGAGACCCAAGTAGAAATTTAGAAGTGGATTTTATTAGCGCGCGGCTGCAAGGGGCCAGGGACCCAGATCAAGCAGCCCTGATCCCA
Source organism: Tachyglossus aculeatus (assembly GCF_015852505.1). NCBI lineage: Eukaryota > Metazoa > Chordata > Mammalia > Monotremata > Tachyglossidae > Tachyglossus > Tachyglossus aculeatus. The sequence goes on from NC_052086.1 coordinate 55,356,347, forward strand.
TTCTCACTGCGTCTTTTATTCAGTTACAGCAACATGGGAGGGAGCATTTAGGAATTTCAGGAATCCAATTAGGACAAAAGGATGCTGTAAATTCTCTGTTTTTACTGCCTTGTAAAGGTTGTTATCTGCCATATGGCCTTGTATAAATAGGTGTAAATTCTGTTATCTTCTGTTGTCACTGTCTTGTCAGGATGGCATCTGACCTACGACCTTACACAGATAAGTGTTACTTGTTTAATGGCCTTGAAGGCATCTGTTGCAGACAGAACAAAAAGGAGTTGTTCTCTCAGCCTGCACAAAATGGAGTCAGTCATGTCAAGTCCGCTAGTGGACAACAGGGATGGCTTTTGTCAGGCAGGTCAGGGTGGGGGAGGCCTTGGTTAGGCAGGTTTTGTGGCGGGAAGTTTTGGTGGGCATTCTTCTTCCATGAAGAAGGGTGTACAAAGGGATGGGAACAAAATGGAGATCAGACAAACCCGTTCACAACAGTGCGTGCGCTCGTTCCTGCGTTCGTGCGCGCGTGCGTGCGTTCGTGCGCTCGTTCGTGCGCGCGCGCGTGCGTTCGTTCGTGTGTGCGTGCGTGCGCGCGTTCGTTCGTGTGCCCGTGCGTTCGTGCGCGCGCGCTCGTCCGTTCGTTGGTGCGTTCGTGCGCGCGCTCGTTGGTGCGTTCGTGCGCGCGCTCGTTCATGCGTTCGTGCGTTCGTGCGCGCGCTCGTTCGTTGGTGCACGCGCTCGTCCGCTCGTTGGTGCGTCCGTCCGTTGGCCCGGGCCTATTTACTGAGCGCTCACCGTGTCAAGTCCTCAGAACCGATGGCAGTCAAGCGAGATGCGCCGCATTCATTCACTCGTTCAGCCCTACTTATTGAGCGGCGCCCGCTGCCCGCGCGGCGCCGGTCGGAGCGCTTGGGAAGGACGAGGCGGTGACACCTCGAGACGGGCCCCCGTCAGTCAGTCAGTCATACTTATTGAGCGCTTCCCTAGACACGGGCCTGATCCATTCATTGTCGTACTTACTGAGCGCTTCCCTACAGACGGGCCTGATTCGTTCATTCAGTCGTACTTACTGAGCGCTTCCGTGGAGACGGTCCTGATTCGTTCATTCAGTCGTACTTATTGAGCGCTTACCTAAAGATAGGCCTTATTCATTCATTCAGTTGTACTTATTGAGCGCTTACCTCGAGACGGGCCTGATTCGGTCATTCAGTCGTACTTATTGAGCGCTTACCTAGAGACGGGCCTGATTCATTCATTCAGTCGGACTTGTTGAGCGCTTACCTCAAGACGGGCCTGATTCGTTCAGTCGTACTTATTGAGCGCTTCCCTAGAGACGGTCCTGATTCGTTCATTCAGTCGTACTTATTGAGCACTTACCTAGAGATGGGCCTGATTCATTCATTCAGTCGTACTTATTGAGCGCTTACCTCAGGACAGTCCTGATTCGGTCATTCAGTCATACTTATTGAGCGCTTACCTAGAGACGGTCCTAATTCATTCAGTCGTACTTATTGAGCGCTTACCTAAAGATAGGCCTTATTCATTCATTCAGTTGTACTTATTGAGCGCTTACCTCAGGACAGTCCTGATTCGGTCATTCAGTCGTACTTATTGAGCGCTTACCTAGAGACGGGCCTGATTCATTCATTCAGTCGGACTTGTTGAGCGCTTACCTCAAGACGGGCCTGATTCGTTCAGTCGTACTTATTGAGCGCTTCCCTAGAGACGGTCCTGATTCGTTCATTCAGTCGGACTTATTGAGCACTTACCTAGAGATGGGCCTGATTCATTCATTCAGTCGTACTTATTGAGCGCTTACCTCAGGACAGTCCTGATTCGGTCATTCACTCATACTTATTGAGCGCTTACCTAGAGACGGTCCTAATTCATTCAGTCGTACTTATTGAGCGCTTACCTAAAGATAGGCCTTATTCATTCATTCAGTTGTACTTATTGAGCGCTTACCTCAGGACAGTCCTGATTCGGTCATTCAGTCGTACTTATTGAGCGCTTACCTAGAGACGGGCCTGATTCATTCATTCAGTCGGACTTGTTGAGCGCTTACCTCAAGACGGGCCTGATTCGTTCAGTCGTACTTATTGAGCGCTTCCCTAGAGACGGTCCTGATTCGTTCATTCAGTCGTACTTATTGAGCACTTACCTAGAGATGGGCCTGATTCATTCATTCAGTCGTACTTATTGAGCGCTTACCTCAGGACAGTCCTGATTCGGTCATTCAGTCATACTTATTGAGCGCTTACCTAGAGATGGTCCTAATTCATTCAGTCGTACTTATTGAGCACTTACCTAGAGACGGGCCTGATTCGTTCATTCAGTCGGACTTATTGAGCGCTTACCTAGAGACGGGCCTGATTCATTCATTCAATCATACTTACTGAGCGCTTCCCTAGAGACGGTCCTGATTCGTTCATTCAGTCGTACTTATTGAGCGCTTACCTAGAGATTGTCCTAATTCATTCAGTCGGACTTATTGAGCGCTTACCTAGAGACGGGCCTGATTCGTCCATTCAGTCGGGCTTATTGAGCACTTACCTAGCGACGGGCCTGATTCATTCATTCAGTCGTACTTATAGAGCACTTACCTAGAGATGGTGCTGATCCATTTGTTCAATCATACTTATTGAGCGCTTCCCTAAAGGTGGGCCTTATTCATTCATTCAGTCGGACTTATGGAGCACTTACCGAGGGTCGGTCCTGATTCATTCATTCAGTCGTACTTATTGAGCACTTACCTCAAGACGGTCCTGATTCGGTCATTCAGTCATACTTATGGAGCACTTGCCTAGAGATGGTCCTGATTCGTTCATTCAGTCGTACTTATTGAGCGCTTACCTCAGGACAGTCCTGATTCGGTCATTCAGCCATACTTATTGAGCACTTACCTAGAGACGGTCCTAATTCATTCAGTCGTACTTATTGAGCACTTACCTAGAGACGGGCCTGATTCGTTCATTCAGTCGGACTTATTGAGCGCTTACCTAGAGACGGGCCTGATTCATTCATTCAATCATACTTACTGAGCGCTTCCCTAGAGACGGTCCTGATTCGTTCATTCAGTCGTACTTATTGAGCGCTTACCTAGAGATTGTCCTAATTCATTCAGTCGGACTTATTGAGCGCTTACCTAGAGATGGTCCTGATTCGTTCATTCAGTCGTACTTATTGAGCACTTACCTAGAGATGGTCCTGATTCATTCAGTTGTACTTATTGAGCACTTACCTAGAGATGGGCCTGATTCGTTCATTCAGTCGGACTTATTGAGCACTTACCTAGAGACGGTCCTGATTCATTCATTCAGTTGCACTTATTGGGCGCTTACTGTGTCAAGTCAGAATAAATAGAAGTAAAGCTAGATGTGCTTCATTCATTCAGTCGTATTTATTGAGCGCTTACTGCATGCAGAGCACTGGACTAAGCGCTTGGGAAGGATGAGTCGGTAACATCTAGAGAGGGTCTGTATTCATTCAGTCGTACTTATTGTGCGCTTACCTAGAGACAGGTCTGATTCATTCATTCAATTGTACTTATTGAGCGCTTACCTAGAGACGGTCCTGAGTCATTCATTCAGTTGTACTTATTGAGCGGTTATCTAGAGACGGTCTTTATTTATTCATTCAATCGTACTTATTGTGCGCTTACCTAGAGACAGGTCTGATTCATTCATTCAATCATACTTATTGAGCGCTTCCCTAGAGACGGTCCTGAGTCGTTCATTCAGTCGTACTTATTGAGTGCTTACCGAGAGACGGTCCTAATTCATTCAGTCGTACTTATTGAGCATTTACCTAGAGATGGGCTTGATTCGTTCATTCAGTCGTACTTATGGAGCATACTTACCTAGAGACGGGCCTGATTCATTCATTCATTCAGTCGTACTTATTGAGCGCTCATTGCGAGCACAGCACTGGACTAAGCGCTCGGGAAGGACAAGTCGGTAACATCTAGAGACGGTCCGTATTCATTCATTGAATCGTACTTATTGAGCACTTACTGCGTGCAGAGCACTGGACTAAGCGCTCGGGAAGGACGAGTCGGTAACATCTAGAGACGGTCCTGATTCATTCATTCAGTCGTACTTATTGAGCGCTTACCTAGAGACAGTCCTTATTCATTCATTCAATCGTACTTATTGAGCGCTTACGTAAAGACGGTCCTGATTTATTCATTCAATTATACTGATTGAGCACTTACCTAGAGATGGTCCTTATTCATTCATTCAATCATACTGATTGATTGAGCACTTACCTAGAGACGGTCCTGATGCATTCATTTAATCGGACTTATTGGGCGCTTACCTAAAGGTGGGCCTTATTCATTCATTGAATCGTACTTATTGAGTGCTTACCTAGAGACGGTCCTGATTCGTTCATTCAGTCGGACTTATGGAGCACTTACCTAGAGACGGGCCTGATTCATTCATTCATTCAATCGTACTTATTGAGCGCTCACCTAGAGACGGTCCTGATTCATTCATTCAGTCGTACTTATTGAGCACTTACCTAGAGACGGTCCTGATTCATTCATTTAGTCGTACTTATTGAGCGCTTACCTAGAGACGGTCCTTATTCATTCATTCAGTCGCGCTTATTGAGCGCTTACCTAGAGATGGTCCTGATTCATTCATTCAGTCGTACTTATGGAGCGCTTACCTAGAGACGGGCCTGATTCATTCATTCATTCAATCGTACTTATTGAGCGCTTACCTAGAGATGGTCCTGATTCATTCATTCAATTGCACTTACTGGGCGCTTACTGTGTCAAGTCGTCTGAATAAATAGAAGTAAAGCTAGATGTGCTTCATTCATTCAGTCATATTTATTGAGCGCTTACTGCGTGCAGAGCACTGGACTAAGCGCTTGGGAAGGATGAGCCGGTAACATCTAGAGAGGGTCTGTATTCATTCATTCAATCGTACTTATTGAGCGCTTACCTAGAGACTGTCCTGAGTCATTCATTCAGTTGTACTTATTGAGCGCTTACCTAGAGACGGTCCTGAGTCATTCATTCAGTTGTACTTATTGAGCGCTTACCTAGAGACGGTCTTTATTTATTCATTCAATCGTACTTATTGTGCGCTTACCTAGAGACGGGTCTGATTCATTCATTCAATTGTACTTATTGAGCACTTACCTAGAGACGGGCCTGATTCATTCTGTCATACTTATTGAGCACTTACCGTGTCAAGTCGTCAGAATACATAGAAGTAAAGCTAGGTCACATCATTTATTTATTCATTCAATCCTATTTATTGAATGCCTACGCGTGCACAGCACTGGACTAAGCGCTCGGGAAGGACGAGTCGGTAACATCTAGAGACGGTCCTGATTCATGCATTCAGTCGTACTTATTGAGCGCTTACCGTGTCGTCTAAATAAACGGAAGTAAAGCTGTTTGCACATCATTCATTCAATCGTATTTATTGAGCGCTTACTGCGTGCAGAGCACTGGACTAAGCGCTTGGGAAGGACGAGTCGGTAACATCTAGAGATGGTCCTTATTCATTCATTCAGTCGTACTTATTGAGCGCTTACTGTCAAGTCGTCAGAATAAACGGAAGTAAAGCTAGATGCACATCATTCATTCATTCAATCGTATTTATTGAACGCTTACTGCGTACACAGCACTGGACTAAGCGCTTGGGAAGGACAAGTTGGCAACACATAGAGACGGTCCCTACCCAACAATGGGCTCACGGTCTAGAAGAGGGAGACGGAGAACAAAACAAAACCTGGAGACAGGTGTGAAAGCCATCAGAATAAATAGAAGTAAAACTAGATGCACATTATTCATTCATTCATTCGTATTTATTGAGCGCTTACTGTGTGCAGAACACTGGACTAAGCGCTTGGGAAGTACAAGTTGGCAACATATAGCATATATATATTACATATATATTTGTACGTATTTATTACTCTATTTTACTTGTACATATCTATTCTATTTATTTTATTTTGTTAATATGTTTTGTTCTCTGTCTCCCGCTTCTAGACTGCGAGCCCACTGTTGGGTAGGGACCGTCTCTAGATGTTGCTGACTTGGACTTTCCGAGAGCTTAGTACAGTGCTCTGCACACAGTAAGCGCTCAATAAATACGATTGATTGATTTTCTAGACTGTGAGCCTGCTGTTGGGTAGGGACTGTCTCTATATGTTGCCAACTTGTACTTCCCAAGCGCTTAGTCCAGTGTTCTGCACACAGTAAGCACTCAATAAATACGAATGAATGAATGAATAATGTGCATCTAGTTTTACTTCTATTTATTCTGATGGCTCTGCACACAGTAAGCGCTCAGTAAATACGATTGATTGATTGATATAGAGACGGTCCCTCCCCAACAACGGGCTCACAGTCTAGAAGGGGGAGACGGACAACAAAACAAAACATGGAGACAGGTGTCAAAACCGTCAGAATAAATAGAAGTAAAGCTTGAGGCACAGCAATCATTCATTCATTCAGTCGTATTTATTGAGCGCTTACTGTGTGCAGAGCACTGGACTAACGCTTGGGAAGGACAAGTTGGCAACACATAGAGACGGTCCCTACCCCACAACGGGCTTACAGCCTAGAAGAGGGAGACGGACAACAAAACAGAACATGGACACAGGTGTCAAGTCATCAGAATAAATAGAAGTAAAGCTAGATGCACGTCGTTGACAAAATAAATAGAATGGTAAATACGGACAAGTCAAGTAGAGTAATGAATCTGTACAAACATATATACAGGTGCTGTGGGGAGGGGAAGGAGGTAGGGTGGGGAGGAGGAGAGGAAAAAGGGGCTGAGTGTGGGAAGGCCTCCTGGAGGAGGTGAGCTCTCTGTAGGGCCTTGAAGGGAGGAAGAGAGCGAGCTTGGCGGATGGGCAGAGGGAGGGCATTCCAGGCCCGGGGGAGGACGTGGCCCGGGGGGTCGACGGCGGGACGGGCGAAAATGAGGCCCGGTGAGGAGGTTAATGGTGGCAGAGGAGCGGAGGGTGCGGGCTGGGCTGGAGAAGGACAGAAGGGAGGTGAGGTAGGAGGGGGCCAGGGGATGGATGGACAGCCTGGAAGCCCAGGGGGAGGAGTTTTTGCCTGATGCATAGGTTGATTGGTAGCCACTGCAGATTTTTGAGGAGGGCAGTAACATGCCCAGAGCGTTTCTGCACAAAGATGATCTGGGAGTTGCCAAGCACCTACTCTATGCTAAGCGCTGGGGAGGTTACAAGCGCTTAGAACAGTGCGTTGCCCATAGTAAGCACTTAATAAATGCCATCATTATCATTATTATACAAGGTGATCAGGTTGTCGCATGGGGGGGCTCACAGTCTTCATCCCCATTTTAATAATAACAATAATGATGACATTTGTTATGCGCTTAGCCTTTGCTAAGCGCTGGGGAGGATACAAGCGCTTAGAACAGTGCCCAGCACTTAGAGCAGTGCTTTGCATTCATTCAACCAATCAATCAATCAATCATATTTATTGAGCGCTTACTGTGTGCAGAGCACTGTACTAAGCGCTTGGGAAGTACAAGTTGGCAACACATAGAGACGGTCCCTACCCAACAGTGGGCTCACAGTCTAGAGCGCTGGACTAAAAGCTTGGGAAGTACAAGTTGGCAACATATAATAAATGCCATCATTATTATTATTATTCTACAGGGTGATCAGGTCATCCCATGGGGGTCTCACAGACTTCATCCCCATTTTAATAATAACAGTAATGATGGCATTTGCTAAGCGCTTATTATGTGCCAAGCACTGTGCTAAGCGCCGGGGAGGTTATAAGGTGATCGGATTGTCCCATGGGGGGCTCGCAGACTTCATCCCCGTTTTAATAATAACGATAATGATGGCATTTGTTAAGCGCTTACCATGTGCCAAGCACTGTGCTAAGCGCCGGGAAGGTTACAAGGTGATCGGGTTGTCCCATGGGGGGCTCGCAGTCTTCATCCTCATTTTAATAATAATGATAATGGTGGAATTTATTAAGCGCTTACCATGTGCCAAGTACTCTTTTAAGCGCCGGGGAAGACACAAGGTGATCAGGTTGTCCCATGTGGGGCTCTCAGTCTTCACCCCCCATTTTCCAGATGAGGTCACTGAGGCCCCGAGAATTGACTTGCCCAAAGTCACCAAGCTGACAAGCGGCAGAGTCGAGATAATAATAATAATGATGGTATTTGTTAAGCACTTACTCTGGGCCAAGCGCTGTTTTAAGCTCTGGGGTAATAATAATAATAATGATAATGATGGCATTTGTTAAGCGCTTACTATGAGCCAAGTACTGTAGATACAAGGTAATCAGGTGGTCCCACATGGGGCTCCCAGTCTTCACCCCTATTTTACAGATGGGGTCACTGAGGCCCAGTGAAGTGACTTGCCCAAAGTCACACAGCTGACAAGCGGCGGAGCCGGGATTAGAACCCATGACCTTTGACTCCCAATCCCGGGCTCTTTCCACTGAGCCGCGAATACTGATAGTCACGAATGGTGTTTGTTAAGCGCTTACCATGTGCCAAGCACTGTTCCAAGCCCCTAGTGCTTTGCACATAGTAAGTGCTTTGCACATAGTAAGCGCTTAATAAATGCCATTGTTATTATTATTATTACAAGGTGATCAGGGTGTCCCACGTGGGACCCCCCCAGTCTTAATCCCCCTTTTACAGATGAGGGAACTGAGGCACAGAGAAGGAAAGCGACTTTCCCAGGGTCACACAGCAGACGAGTGGCAGAGCTGGGATTAGAACCCACGTCCTCTGACTTCCAAGCCCGTGCTCTTGCCACTAAGCCTCTATTGTACTCACTCAAGCGCTTAGTACAGTGCTGTGTACCCAATAAGCGCTCAGTACATGCACTTGAATGATGAAAGGGAGGGGGAAGTACGGTGTAGTAGGTAGAACACGGGCCTGGGGGTCAGAAGGTCATGGATTCTAATCCTGCCTCCGTCACTTGTCTGCTCTGTGTGGCCTTGGGCGAGCCACTTCCCTTCTCTGGGCCTCAGTTCCCTCATCGGTAAAAGGGGGATTAAGACTGTGAGCCCCACGCGGGACAACCCAATTACCTCATATCCACCCCAGCGCTTAGTGCAGTGCCTGCCACAAAGTAAGAGCTTAATACACCATTATTATTATTATTATTATCATTATTAGGGGGTTGTTCAGGGACCCTCCTCTTGCCTTTTATGGGTCTTTGGGGGGGTGCGTATTCAGGGACTCCTCCTGCCTTTTATGTGTCTTTTTTTGCGGGGGAGAGGGGGCCGCGAATCACCTGGGAGAGACACATTGTTTGACATTCTCCCCCCGGGCTGAGAGGTATCCCCCCCAACCCCCTGCTCCCCAACCTTTATCATCATCATCAATCGTATTTATTGAGCGCTGACTATGTGCAGAGCACTGCACTAAGCGCTTGGGAAGTACAAATTGATGTCACTATCTGTAGTTTTATTTATTTGTATGGATGCCTGGCCTCCTCTCCCCCACCCCCAGACCGTAAGCTCGTCGTGGGCAGGGAATCTCCCCGTCCAGTGTTGTCTTGGACTTTCCCCGGGCGTTTAGTACAGTGCTCCGCACCTGGTAATTAATTATTACGGGCCGTTGAGTGGTTTCCGATCCCTAGCGACTCCGAGGATGTCCTTTCTCCAGCGGGTCCTTGTCCTCTGCCACAACCCGCAAGCCCGCGGACAGTTCTTCCGTCCTCGCTGTTGGGGGGCTCTAACCTTCGACCCGCCGGGCTGACCCTTCCTCCTTTTCCCGGGACCGTTCCTACCAGTCGGGTCTTCTCCGGAGAGTTTAGGCCTCCCGCTGAGGTGGCCAAAATACGCTCGTCCAAGTCCACACCGCTTTGGCTTCCTTTGCTCCCAAGTCCATTTGTTTGGGAGGGCCAGCGTGGCTCGGTGGAAAGAGCCCGGGCTTTGGAGTCGGAGGTCCTGGGTTCAAATCCCGGCTCCGCCACTTGTCAGCTGGTTGACTAATTTATTTATTTATTTATTTTGCTTGTACATAGCTATTCTATTTATTTTATTTTGTTAGTATGTTTGGTTTTGTTCTCTGCCTCCCCCTTTTAGACTGTGAGCACACTGTTGGGTAGGGACTGTCTCTAGATGTTGCCAATTTGTACTTCCCAAGCGCTTAGTACAGTGCTCTGCACATAGTAAGCGCTCAATAAATACGATTGATGATGATGATGACAAGTCCCTTCTCTGGGCCTCAGTTCCCTCATCTGCCAAACGGGGATGAAGACGGAGCCCCCCGTGGGACAACCTGATCACCTTGCAACCTCCCCAGCGCTTAGAACAGTGCTTTGCACATAGTAAGCGCCGTCATTATTATTATTTGTTTTTTCGGGCCGTCCATGGCGTTCGCAAAAGCCGTCTCCAGCACCACGTTTCAAAAGAATGGATGGTCTTTCTATCCTGCTTTTTTCCCCCACTGTTAAGCGCTCAATACATAGGAGTGGGTGAATGAAGGAATGAGTGGTGGTTCTCGTGCGTGAGCCGAGGGAAGCTCAAGGCCTCCGTCCAGCAGGGACCCCAACTCCCTGACTGACCCCCAGCCCATCCGCAACTGCCCCTCGCAAAGCCGCAGGAATAACTTGGGGAAATGAAAAAGAAGCTTCAAACACTCTCATTCACCCCACCTTTTAACTTCTCTTAAAAGACAACCCCAAACCCCGGGATAAGAAGCCCCACTTTTCCTCATCTCCCACTCCTTTCTCCGTCGCCCTTGTCTTGCTCCCTTTGCTCTTCCCCTCTCCCAGCCACAGAAGACTTAATGTACATATCTTCATTTTATTTATTTATATTGACGGCTGTCTCCCCATGCCCATTGTGGGCAGGGAAGGTGACTGTTTATTGCTGTATTGTCCTCTCCCAAGTGCTTAGTATAGTGCGCTGCACAAGGTAAGCGCTCAGTAAATACGATTGAATAAATATACACTTTTGCCACCCCTCCACCCCTTTTTGGTCGAGTACTTGGGAACAGCAAAGAGCCCAAAAAAGAAGGAGCCGTAGGAGCAGCACCCCAACCGGTTAATAAGGCATTTATATATATATATATATATATATATTCTGCTTATTTTGTTAATATGTTTTGTATTGTTCTCCGTCTCCCCCTTCTAGACTGTGAGCCCACTGTTGGGTAGGGACCGTCTCAATATGTTGCCAACTTGTACTTCCCAAGCGCTTAGTACAGTGCTCTGCACACAGTAAGCGCTCAATAAATGCGATTGAATGAATGAATGAACATAAGAATTGGCTGCTTTAAAGGGGGTAGTTTCCCCGGGGTTGGTAATGTTGAGGAAAATGGGAAATAGTTGTTAGATCCTTATTCAGATGAAAAGACTAATACGGGCTTAAATGGAGAACTCTAATTCAGGAGATTTTTTTTTTTAAATCACTTTGTGGACACCAATTCTGTTTCTGACCTGATGAAACGTTTAGTTTTTTTGTAATGGTATTTAAGTACTGAGTGCTGGGATGGATACAGATTAATCCAGGTTGGGCCTAGTCCCTGTCCCACATAGGACGCACAGTCTTAATCCCGTTTTACAGGTGAAATAACTGAGGCACAGAGAAGTTGTGACTTGCCCAAGGTCACACAGCTAGGCCCTGTCCCACATAGGACTCACAGTCTTAATCCCATTTTACAGGTGAAGTAACTGAGGCACAGAGAAGTTGTGACTTGCCCAAGGTCACACAGCTAGGCCCTGTCCCACATAGGACTCACAGTCCTAATCCCATTTTACAGGTGAAGTAACTGAGGCACAGAGAAGTTGTGACTTGCCCAAGGTCACACAGCAGACACGTGGTGGAGCTGGAATTAGAACCCAGATCCTCTGACCCCCCAGTCCCGTGCTCTGTCCACTAAGCCACCCTGCTTCTCAATATTAGGAGGCTCAGGACAAACTTTTAAAGTAACGCTCACATTTGATTGTTGATCTCTCATAGCCTTTATATAAAACTTAAGAGAAATGTCACCAAATATAAATTAAAACGGCCTTAAATTCTAATTCGTTTGTGACTCGTGCAGATGAAAGTGTTCTGAATTTGGGCAGCCCAAAGTAACAATGGATTTAAGGTGGGCAGTCAAATGAAATCCCTCCGTAGCGAGTATATAACTTTTGATTTTTCTTGTTATGTGACTGTCACATTCATGTCCTCGAATTAGGTCCTGAATAGCCGAAGGTTTGAAAGTGGATTTGCAGTTGGTGCTTTGGCTTCTAACAGGTCTCCAAGCAGCAGCTGTTTTTAAAAGATCTTTTTTCAGTACCAAGTTCAGCTGTCACCGTACCACCACATAGGGCTAGCCTTGCTCAGAAGGCAAGCAGGGGAAAATGGCTTGGGAACAGCCACACTCTCTCAGGAATCTTAAAGTCAGGTCTTGAACCAGATTGGCAGAGGTTTTAAAATCTTGCCATTACTCATTCCTGAATCTCCCTTGAACCCTCTCCCCTGCTGGGATCCTGCTGCTCGTTGTGACTTTTTTACCAACAAATCGGCAACCATACACCCTTAGATCTGCCCAGTTCCCACGAGCCCGATCTGGGATTCTCAAAGCAAATCGGGCCCAACACTATATAGTCCAACTCTCCCTTTGTCCAATTGAAAATGAGGTTGGAAGTGCCTTGGCCGTTGGGCTTTATAATAATAATAATAATAATAATAATGATGGCATTTATTAAGCGCTATGTGCAAAGAACTGTTCAAGGTGATCAGGTTGTCCCACGGGGGGCTCACAGTCTTAATCCTCTTTTTACAGATGAGGTAACTGAGGCGCAGAGAAGTGACTTGCCCAAAGTCACACAGGCTGTGCCTGCGAAAGATACTGATGCCAATGCAATGGTTTTTTTTTATTTCTTTTCAAATTACTGTGAGATTTGTCTCCCGTAGGCCAAGGTTAATTGTTTCAGGTGACGCCTTCTGCTGTTAAAGTCCTCCAAATGCCCTTTGGGGTAGGGGGCAGCTCAAGAACCAAGGATTGTAGACCCCCAGGGTATTTTGCTGGGGGCTCGTCTATTATGAGATGATGGATTCCACGCAGGTCCCCGGGGGCATTGAAATTACCATCGGTGGCAAACTGCAGAATAGTTCGGTCTCATATCCAAGCAGGAGTTCAGAAAAGCCGTGCTGGCGGAAGTAAGCCGATACAGCCTAAAAACATATTTACTTCGAGCAGGGTGAAGTGACAACAGGTGGATTTCCGTTTTGCAGGCATCCAGGTTCGGCATGATCAAGACGTTGGCTACATGCATCACAAGTTTGCGGTAATTGATAAGAAGCTGCTGATCACGGGTTCCCTCAACTGGACCACACAGGCCATTCAGAACAATCGAGAGAATGTTTTGATTTTGGAGGATGAAGAGTACGTGAAGCCCTTCCTGGAAGAATTTGAAAGGATCTGGGAGGAGTACAACCCAGCAAATTACACGTTTTTCTCCCAAGAAAAGTCAAGGGAAACAGCTCAGAGACAACCTAGAGGTAGAAAATAATTGTTTTAGCATGTTGAAAAGTTATGTTTACCTTGAAAGAGCGCATGCAGTGTATTTATAGTGATATTTAGTTCTGTATTCCTGGTTCTTTTAAAACAGGTAGCAAAGAGGCGCCCGGATTTTGACCGGTATCCAAATAGTGTGTTAAGTTTTCTCTTTCAAGGCAAAATGTTCTCTTATGGCCTCCCTCTTTAAGAGTTAATGGGGAGAGAAAGAACATCTTCTGTTTTTCTCTTCTCTCCTCCTATCACCTCCTGTAATCTCCCTTCTTCCTGCTTAACTTGGCCCTGCCAGATTGTCCTCATTTTTTTTTTTTTTTTGGGCAGAGGGGGAAGGGTAATGGACATAACCCATACTAAGTACTCTTTATTTAGCTAGAATTTATTGGAGAAATTGCCTCACTTGAAAACAGTGCCTGCCTGAGCCCTCAACTCCAGCCAAAATATAGGCAACTGACAAAGGTTGGATAGTTTTAAAAGTGGCACAACCCTTAATTTAAAGCTGGACCATGTGATGTACTGCTTGTGTGTGCGTGCACACTTGTCTCTAGCCTCTTCTTTGGCCCTGACCAATTTTTTTTTTCCATAACTCTGGGTCCATGATCGTTCGCATAGGTGGTCAAGCGCGCCCCAAGTCGATTTGCTAGGGAGGATTAGTAGAAAGGAAAAATGAAATGGCCGGGTTTTGAATCCCTGTGGGGAAGAGGGACTTCTACACCCCACCTCCATCCTTCTATCCTTTTAGTCAGAGAACAATACCTGCCTTGTGTTTTTGAAAAATCATTCCCATTCCTACCTTTTTGGAAACTGCCACAAGCATTCTTCAGTTGTCTTTGCCTGGATGGCATAGTTTAAAGGTTAAACATCTTGAATAAGTTTTCTGCATTTTTTCAACAATGCATGACAGTGTTCCAAGTTATTTTTCTCCCCATGTACATGTTTATCTTATTTCATTATAGATTGAAGAACAATCTAAAACAGTCCTTTTCACCTTGCTGGGACTAAAGTGCTAAACGTAGGGGTTTACCCCTAGGTACTCCTAATGGCCATTTTGAAATATTCAGTATTTGGGGGTTGAGGTGGCCATCTCATTTGAGTGATAGCTCCAGTCAATCTAATTGTTGTCAGGTAGAACTACCTGCTGTCTTTTCATTTATCTTGTCCTGGTCATTGACTGGTAAAGTGCATATTAGGCACTAAATTCTTCTAAAGTAGTTCTTGGTGCCACCACCACATCAAATTAAGGCTACAATTGGAAGAACCTGTTTTGATGAGATTGTATATGGAGGAGGAAAAAAAAAATCACTTTGTTTCTCCTTGAGTAAGTTTAGTCTGTGTTCCTTCAGATATGTATGTTCGGAAAGGAAAATGTTAGAAGGCTGAGGGTGTCCCCCTAAAGAGACAAAAGGGATTATTGCCTAAGTATAGCCCGTCAGAGCTGTAGAAAGGCCTATCTGCTCTTGAGGCATCAGAAACAGTGGAGTCTTGCTAAATACTCCAGTTTGGTCGTGAATCTTCCCATTAACCCCGCACAGATACGTTTGTCAAACAGTGTATTAGTTGAGTTGCCCTCACTGCCAAAATAAGATTAAACTACCGCTCTGAAATAGCCCCTTTAAAATCAATTCAGGGAATTAACTTATTTTCCAAAGTTTTGGCATAGAGGTAGGCAGTGGGAAGTGGAAACCAGTCCCTAGGAGGGCCCGGTGTAACTAACTAGTCGAGGCAGGTGAGATTAGGGAGGGAAATGAGCAAGACGGAGGGATGAACGCTCGCTCCCTCTTGACTGTGTCCATGGGCAGATATGAGATATGAAGAACATCCATTACAAGCATTCGTAATCTAACTAGAATCCTCCAGAGGGGTCATACTAATGATTATAGGGAAATAATCCTAGCCTACTTCTGTGAAAGTTAAATGTAAAGGGCTGTCTATTCAGAGGTTAAGAAAGTACCAATTAAAGCGTGCTTAGCCAGTGGCCCCACGCATAGAATTTGAAAATTCCCGAAACGAAGGGATTCACAACTCTAATTCAACACGACTCAAAGACCAAGTATCAAATAGCTTTATAGTCCTGACAGCATGGTAGTAGTGCTTGTGTTCACACCTCCTGTGCAAGAGTAGACTTGGAAGTATTGACTGTGAATTTAAGCAGCTGGCCAAGGGTCCGTCAGGGTTTGGTGCAAGCGGGATCAACCCAGAACAACTCCCTCCGTCTCCAGGTGCGTAATTCTTTGTAGTCGGACAAAGTTAATGAAAGCAAGAGAGAAAAACACAAGTGCAAACGCGTCTTCACCCTCAGTTATGACACCTGGTGCTTGTTTGGGCTGTACCCAGATGAACTTCAGTTTTCGTTGTTTAAACCCATCCTTAAAATGAGAGCAAGCGCGCTCCGTTCCAGTCTCTGAAACCGAGTAGTAGGAAAGTAAGCCTAACAAGGTCGGGCCGAGTTGAGCTCTTCTAGAGTAAAACCTCTTCAACTTCAGTTGGCTATTTGACACTTTGACAAATGTGCCGATTACTTTTCTTTAAATAGCCTCGAAGTTCCTCCTTGTAAGTAAATAAATCGATTATTCAGTACTCAGTTGCCATTCTGGCCCCCTACAATTGTGTTCACTCTGCCAAGTCCCTCCCATTAACATTACACAGCATGCGAAAGGGTGGTGCAAAAATAGTTTATTACGATATAGTTTATGTAAAGTTAGGTAATATTTACAAAATAAAAATGATCAGCTACATCCATGGGAATCTAGCATGTCACACAAGGTTTGAAGGAATAAATAGTGACAAAGTGACACTTCAATTACAGTGAACAATTGATCAGGAACAATGGCTAAAAAAACAGTCCCGCAAAAGTTAAACCGAGAAGGTTCGGACTGAATTAAGTTGAAAGGAGTGAGGGGGGGAGGGAAGGAGGGAGAGAATTTTGTAGTAAGTTAGTATCCCCTTGCAAAAGGACATGGAGGGGCCACAAACCAGGAAGGTTAAAAAGCTTATTATGGGAGCTTTGCCTTATGCCTTCCGTTTACATTTGCAGCTGGTTAGGTTTTATTGTCAGGCTCCGTACTTGTTCTTTCCCCTGGTCCCTCCCTCTCTTGTGCTGTTGTAGCCTTGTGCACAAACTACTCAGTTCCAGTGCAACAATATTGTTAATTGCATACATACAGGCACCTGTAAGTTTGTTCTTTCGGTGTTAAATTATTCGCGCAGGAAAGTGGTTAGTATGGACGCGTAATGTTCTCTTTAATGAGTCGCCTAATAGTTTCTCTCCCATGTAGTAAAGCACTGGTCATTAATACTTCAATTAAGACACCCCCATTGATAACTGCAAGTAATGTACAAGCAAAGGATTGGTTCAAGGGAAATGAATCTGTAAAAGGAGAAAAACAAATCTAAATGTTACTCATTGCCCTTTTAACAATTGTTTTTACAACCGTACGATTTTCTCCTAGCGCAAAACTTCTGGTCTTGGAACTACTCTGAGCTTCTTTCTCCAAGGTGGAGGTGAATTCCCAAATCTCTCTTTCCTCTGACTATTGAATATATCAGAACCAGTCGCTCCACTGGCGCAGTAGAAAGTTAGTAAATGAGTTAGGGGGTGGGCAGGAGGGAGGTTTCCGAGCAGATAACCTCCGGAATGGATGCTTAACAGTTAGTCGAGTGTACATAGTAATAGTCTCCGGGATCACAGTCCGCTACCGCCCTCCCCAACTTCATTCCTCTAATGATCCCAAAGTAAAGGTGAGGGGCAGAGTTAAGTGACTATAGCAGAGAACTAGACATTTGCTTTTCGGCTGCACGGTGCTATTTAATGTACTTCCAAATCAGCCCCTAATGTTTCGTTATCCGAATCTCACCAGCATTTTGTACTGTATCTCAGTAGCTTCTACGTTCTATTATTATGCTTCTAGAGTGTATTTCGGCACCTTTCGTTTTACTGTACAAAATAAAAATGGGAAGAGACTTATGGTTTAATTATCTACTTAGCCCTAGGGAATCACTTCGGTTGCTGGTGCCCAAGGGTCATCATTTATATGCCAAATAAAAAACCTGAACGTCTCAAGTCACGTAAGCTTGAGTCATAATGGAGTTAACGTAGCACATTCTCTCCCCTCCGCCCTGGGGAATAAATGCCACCTTCTAAATACAGTGCTACTTACCCTTGTGTCAAAAGGTTTAGTTTTCAGGCCCTAACCACTTTTGGACCAGTATTTTCAAAACCGAACATGTGTCAGTTAAGGATGCCAAGAGGTTTTATAACGGTCATCAGAAACATTCCATTAGGATGCTGCACATCCACATCTTTTCCTTTGGCCTTAAAGAGGAATGTCGGGACTAGAGGAGTTTAAGAAGAAAAAACATCCCCCAAACACGTAGCCTTAAGTCACAAACTTCCCTCTGCTAACTTCTGAGTAATAACTATTTACATTGTGTGTTTCGAGTACTATACAGTTTTTAAATTCAAGGAGAATAAACCGCGCTTTTTCAAAAGGGAAGCACAAGCATCACGAAGTGTACATGAGCTTTTAAGAGTTCACAGACTAGGTACTTGTATACGAGCCACGGGAGTAGCCTAGGTCTAGTGGAATTCCAATCAAGTACTGTTTAAGCCGCAACAAATTTCAAAATGTTTAATGCTGTGACTCCCTACCTACCAAAAAGTTCTCATTCCTGCTTCATTCGAGTTCTGCGGGGACAAAAGGAGTACACTCGGGAAAAGTTCACGACATTGTTGCCAAAACAAAAGCGACAGGTTAGCATCCCCTATGAACTTTGAAGCAACGGCACGTGTTTATATTCTGAATTTATGTACTGAATTTGATGACGTCTTCCTGTCAAAACAGCCTAACATTTGGTTCTGTTCAACCTCACAGTCTGGTTCTTTTCTTTTTAAAGCTTCAATTTTTGTAAAATGTGGTGGGCTGCCAAAATAAAAAGAAAAAAGGAAAAGGATGTCTAAACAACAATATACTTCGCCCTTTAAGAACAGTTAAGAGTCTATAGCTACTACAGTGCCCTGGAGTACAAAGGGTGCTCAGGCCCAGCAAGAAGGGAAAGTGAATTACAAAATATTTTGCTGGTTACTGCATAAACATGATACTACTATTGGCACGGAGGAAAAGATGTAGGTTTTGTTTACTTTTAACGACTGTAAAGCAACGCAGGTTTCTTTCATTATAGAAAGCCTGAGCTAAGAAGTTTGCTTTTGGTCGGGGAATGAGCTGGAGGGAAAAGGACTAAAATGAACTACGCGGCTGCCAATGGCAGAAAGAGAACGGAGCCATTGGGGGGGCGGCAGATGTTAATTTTTGCTAACCCACTCTAGCTGGAAGTTTCCTGAAAAGCCTTTAGGAAGTCTCACAACATTCACTCATTAAGAAAGTGTTCCTTGATGAGGGCACTTTGGCACGGCTGTAAACCACTCTTTCCTTCCCACAATAAACCGAAGGGCAGCAGTTGGGTGGTGGTGGTTTTTTTTTCTTTTCCCCCCTATAAAGAGAAGAAAAGGGGCCCATTCCACCAGTGTCGGTGAGGAATGTATTAAAAGCCCACTCAAATGTAAAACACGAAAACTGAAACGAGGTGGGTTTTTTCTAAGCCTAAGCCATATCATCTTTTCTGTGCTGTTTGCCCCAGAACCTTGCAAGGTGGAAACCAAAACGTTCACATCCTTTCTGAGCAGAGTTGAGAGTGAGGGTCTTTGGAAAGCATTCTCTCAGTCGGAACATCTCATGAACATTTTTGTTCATTTAGATCAGGATAGTTTTACTGTGGGGGACGAGGAAGTCACCGAATAGGTAGGGTGGCTACGCCTGAACCAAGGAAAGGGATGCGGAGCAACTGGACTCCTATTTCCTTTCACACCTAAACGGGAAAAGCTATTCCCTGGAGGAACTCAACACCACCGGCCATCTCTCTCTCTCTCAAGTGGGCTGCTCCTGAATCAAGGTAATGAAAGCAAAACAAGCTGGCAATCAAGTCTATGTTTGGCAATACACAAAGAATAGCTATGATGCACCTAACATGCAGCTACAGATCCAGAGAAACCTGAAAATTGGGCACTAGAGGATGGTCTGTTTACCTTATACTGTGGCTTTGGGGATACTAATTAGGTGGCTCCAGGTGCTTCAGAAAGTTATTTCCAGTGGTAGATCTTTTTGCCGTAACCTCCCCCTTAGCTTCCTTCAACTTCCAATCTGCTGTTCTTGACGGTGCACGACTTCTTGCCAACAAACCTGATTTGCCGTATGTACAGTTTATAACTCTCTCTGTGCCTAGATAGGTACTCTACAACCAAGAGATATTTACAGATCTGGGAGTTGCAGTGAAATGTGCATGAACACCCAAGTTTAAACCATTGAAAACTCAGGCGCTGGAAAGACTCCCACACTTTCATCATCTCCGTCCCATGCACAATTTCAAATCAAGCAAATGGAACTACTCAAAATTAGCTACAGATTATATCTGGCTTGTTCCTCATGCACACACAAATACACCACACACACACACACACACACCCTACGCAAATAACATCTGTAGAACGAGCCAAAAGGTAAGATACATGTGAAATAAATGGTGCAATTTTCTTGCCCTAAGAGAGTCACCACAGTGGTAACAAATTCTGTTGAGTGCTCAGGATGCTTTTAGCATGCACAAAACTAAACATACTCTTCCCCACATAGGAGGAGAAGTACGGTACCACACTAAATGCCGTTTGGTGAACGCCTATCTACTTCTACAATTCTTTTTAAGCTATCAGTCGAACTATTTGACGTGCTATTTCTCTCACTACTTGCATTGATCAGGTTCTCTCATCAAAGCACTTACATTTTGCAAATCCATCATTGTGGTGGTCTCTCATTCACATTTATACTTGCCGGGTCAACGGATTTGTACGATCTTCCCTCTGACATCAGCAATTCAGTTCTATTTCTGCAAATACACCAAACTAGGTGGGTCCAAAGCACTTCCTAGGTCTCTCAACAGCATCCTACCATCGGCTGCTGCCTTAAAAAACGGATTTCATTCTCCCTCTGGATGGTGATCACACCTCAGTTCCCCACAAGTCTATCTGCCCTGCTTTCTAGTGTCACATATGTCACACCCTCATCCTGGAAAACTACCACCTGGTGATCCAAGTCACCAAAAAGAATCAAGCTCCGGTTTAAAAAAATAAAAAAGCATTTGCTCTACCAGCTTCTACATTTTTATGGATTTCAGGGAGACCTATGCACTTGGCCAAAGGGTCTGATGGATGTGTGAGTCAAAGGGCACTGGAAGCCAAAAGATGACTGTTGTTAGAATTGGAAACAGTAATAAAGAGCAAGGCCATCGGTCACACTTGTGCTTTCGCCCCAGCGCAAACAAAATGGGGCTACGGGTTAAGGATATAAGAGGAAAACGGTGACCTGACCACCTTTTATCTCGAGGCACGATGACAGAAAGTAACTGCTGCCATTCGTTTTCCTCATCTAGCATAATCATTACCAGCTCAAGGCACCCCCAAGCCTTCAAATGAACACAGGAGAGTACCTACTTTAATAGCTAACATTTACGGTTCCGAGTTCGGGGGTTAGTTTTGCGTCGGGTTGGAGAGGGTCAAACCAACAGTGCAGGGTAATTAGGCCACAGTACATAGTTTTCCCGGGGTTTAGGCTGAGCCCCAAATGGAAAACATTTTTGAAAAACACTTCCAGCCAGGCTGATCCGATGTCCCGCCCAGCTTTCCTACGGATGCTATTTTAATCATTAACTTACTCTTTCCTGTGGGAAGCCCATCTGAACTCATCAGGATAAGTGATTCCTATTTGCTTTTCAGTCATACCTGCCCACACATATGTCCCTCAAAAAGCCCAAATCTACCATTCCAGCATTCATTCTCTTCAGACCCCAACTGCTGGAGAAGTTTACACAACCAACACACTTACTTACTGTGACTGAGATGACCATACCTTGCCTTGGGGACTAAAGCTAAATGACCTGATTTGGCTCCGAATTTTTCAAAAAAAATAAAACGTACTTTTAAGATGAAACTTTTAAGCCGCAGTCCACCTTCTGAGGTTGCAAGAACACGTGTTCAATCAGCACGTTAATGCATTTGTTTTTTTAATCGTACCATCAGCCTCATTCCCTTCTTCGGCAGAGGTATTTTACCAAGGAATCCAACCAAAGGAAAATTTCCGTTCTTGAGCAAGGAAGAAAAACAGACTTTTTGCGGGGCTAGACTCATCTGGGGGTCGCCAAGTGAGACCTCTGTTGCTAAAAACGCCTGGCTACGAAAGACAAAGGAACGGTCGGAGGAAGGAATGAGAGGGGGGGCTAGTCTTTTGTGCAAGATTTAATAAAAAAAAAAGGAACAAAAAATTAGGAACGATCGGTTTCAACAATTCTCCTGTTCTTGTATGCTCGTTGCCACAGGGATGTGTGGTTCTAAACTGCATTAGTGGACTGAATCCCTAACGCGGTCAGTCCCCCCAACTACAAATCCCTTATCACCACAGAGTTGAGCCAAAGGGCAGTGGAATCACAACCGCACCACCGCCTTTCTCTAACTTCCCTCCAGAAGGCTAGTGAGTTGTCAGTGCTAAAATCCAGGCAGAAAGAGACTTGTCCTTGTGACTTTTCCTTGGAGAAACATCAAGTTAAGTATCTCACGGTGCCTCGGCTCCAAGTTAACACCCGAGCACCAAATCACCGTCGACAGAGCTAGATACGCCGGACCGGGCTCCGTTTCCATACCACTATACTGGTAAATCAGAGCTAGCTTATCAAGAGGCTACTGAGCCTTAATACTGACACTTAGTGTAATGAATTACAGTAAATAAGGTATTCTAATATAAACGGTCGAGAGGAGGAAGGGGAATTTCCTCCCCTCTCCAAATTCATCTAGTCATTTTGGGATTCAGTGGAAGAAACGAGGCTGGAGGGGTGGGGGTAGAAGGGTTCAACCTGGAAGGGGACGGTGAGAGCTGCAATCCAAAAAAATCAGGCTCTTATCCCAAGCATCCACGCAAACAACAGTTAATGATGACAATACTAATAACAATAATAATAATAATAATAATAATAAAAAATACGGTACGGACGAAAAACAGCGCTCGTGTTGTGCTGCCGCAAGCAGGGAGGGGGTGCGTGTTCAAGTTGGATGGGATACCACTAATTTTTCTTCAAGTCCCTGGATTCGAAGAGCTTCAGGCGTTCTTGCACTGTCAGGCCTTCCTTCAGACTCTGGACGAGGACAAGATTCAAAAAAGAACAACAGAGAAACCTTTTAGTACGTCAGGTCACCGCCCTCGGGCTCAGAAACAAGCAACAAGGAAGGGTGGAATGCGTCGGGAGGGAACAGAAATGGTGCAGATGCTCAGGCAGGAGGAGGAAGAGGTCGGCCTCCTTTATGGAGAGATTAGTGGAACATGCTAAAGAGGAAAAAAAAAAAATCTCACGAAGGGTTATTATTGGTGAATTGTGCCAGGTTTTTCTTTTCATAAAATTAACCGGGTGAGAGAGAGGAGGAAAAATAAGAGAAGATCACGTGCACGAGAAGCTTAATTCTGCAAAATGAGCGCTGGAAATTGTATTCTGAGGGTTGACGATGATTTTTATTTTTTAAAGTGCTTTCGGCACTACTCTAGTGAATCAGTATATGTAGGCGGTTTGCACGAGAAGCTTAATTCTGCAAAATGAGCGCTGGAAATTGTATTCTGAGGGTTGATGATGATTTTTATTTTTTAAAGTGCTGTCGGCACTACTCTAGTGAATCAGTATACGTAGGCGGCTTTCTTTTCATCCCTAAGAACATCCAAAATAGAGGCTAGGAGAATAAACTTTCCCTTCTCATTCTGTTTGTGAATTATGTCACTGTTAAACAGTTTGAGTGGAAAGAGGCTGAGGCAAACGAGAGCCCTGGGTTGAAACCCCAGCACTGGTTGCTACTGAGCCCTGCTTATCCAACTTTAAAAGCAGTAACAAGCCTACTAGCCTCCGCTGTGAGGATCGCCGAGCTCTTAGAAAGGTTCTGAGCTGCTTCAGGGCACGGAGAGGAAAAAGGAAGTTTCATTCATTTCTCCCCCTCCTGCCGCTCCTCCCGATTTTATACGGGTCGGTAGTATCTGCCGCAAATCTTCGGCTAGAGCTCTTCCGATTAGGAAGGTTGTTATTATTAACAATTTTACAGTGGTGCGGGATTACGCTGACATGTCCATAACCCACGGTCCGTAGGGGACCCCAGCTAAATTTAAAGCCATAGCTTGAGGTGAAAAATCTGGACACCAATGTTTGGGACACAGTTTTTTTTGTTTTTTTTTTTACTCTACCTGATAAACTTTGTCCTTAAGCATTTCTTTGTGCGCGAAGCAGAGGAAAAAGGAAGTTTCACTCGTTTCTCCCCCTCCTGCCGCTCCTCCCGATTTAATACGGGTCGGTAGTATCTGCCGCAAATCTTCGGCCAGAGCTCTTCCGATTAGGAAGGTTGTTATTATTAACAATTTTACAGTGGTGCGGGATTATGCCGACATGTCCATAACCCACGGTCCGTAGGGGACCCCAGCTAAATTGAAAGCCATAGCTTGAGGTGAAAAATCTGGACACCAATATTTGGGGCACAGTTTTGTTTTGTTTTTAACTCTGATAAACTTTGTCCTTAAGCATTTCTTTGTGTGCGAAGCACTGGACACGCTTTTCAATAAAAGCCAGAAAGGAAGAATAAATCTGACCTAAGGCTACAGATCCTTACAGTGAGAAATGTCTACTCTGAAGCCAACTGCCCGAAGCCGCATGACTTCCTTCTCTCTCCTCTGAAGACCAGTCTAGTTCCAGACTGGGGAGGAGGGATCCTTATCTAGACGGTCTCTCACATTGCACAGAGTCTTAAAAGTTCTGTCCCAGCCCCGGGGAAATTCCAGAACAAGACTGATTGCTCTGGACCAGACAAAGGGATCTGACTTGGGCTAAGCGCTCTTAAAAGGATCTATAGTTCCGAGTTGCCTTTAAATCAGCGAAACGTATTTACTGGGCGCTTACTGTTTGTAGAGCACTGTCCCCTTCCTTCCTCTCCCCCTCGTCCCCCTCTCCATCCCCCCCATCTTACCTCCTTCCCTTCCCCACAGCACCTGTATATATGTTTGTACATATTTATTACTCTATTTATTTCACTTGTACATATCTATTCTATTTTGTTAGTATGTTTGGTTTTGTTCTCTGTCTCCCCCTTTTAGACTGTGAGCCCACTGTTGGGTAGGGACTGTCTCTATATGTTGCCAACTTGTACTTCCCAAGCGCTTAGTACAGTGCTCTGCACACAGTAAGCGCTCAATAAATACGATTGATGATGATGTAGTCAGTCCGTCGTATTTACTGGGCACTTACTGTGTGCACGGCACTGTACAAAGCGCTTGGGAGAGTACTATATAACAGACGAAGTGCTTGGAAGAATACAGTATAACAATATAGCGGACGCATTTCCTGTCCACAATGAGCTTTACAGTCTAGAACTGCTCCAGCCTCCGAGGGCTTCTCCGGACTGAGCGTTAACCGGGAGCAGAACAGGCTTCAGCCCGACAAAGGCGGGGGCAAATTAGCCTCTAATAATAATAATAATAATGTATTTGTTAAGCCAGGCACTGTTCTAAGCGCTGGGGTGAATACAAGCAAAGTTGGGTATGACCCCCCTCCTGAGTCAATTACCAAGAACCCACAGCCATACCCACACACAACAGGGTTTTTATAATTTCAAAGGCCCTTTCACCTTCTTGTTCATCTTTGAACCACCTACGAGTACCTTCAGTGATAGTAACATTACTACTCTCCAAGACCCCCAAGGCAAACCCCTTAAACTTCTCTGGGCCTCAGTTTCCTCATCTGTAAAATGAGAAGCAGCGTGGCTCAGTGGAAAAAGCCTGGGCTTTGGAGTCAGAGGTCATGGGTTCAAATCCCACTCCACCACTTGTCAGCTGTGTGACTTTGGGCAAGTCACTTAACTTCTCTGGGCCTCAGTTCCCTCATCTGTAAAATGGGGATTGACTGTGAGCCCCCCGTGGGACAACCTGATCGCCTTGTATCTCTCCCAGCGCTTAGAACAGTGCTTTGCACATAGTAAGCGCTTAATAAATGCCATTATTATTATTATTATTAAATACCTGTTCTCCCTCCTACTTAGACCGTGCGTCCCTTGTGGGGCAGGGATTGCGTCCCACCTGATTAACTTGTATCCGCCCCAGTGCTTAGAACAGTGCTTGGCACCTAGTAAGTGCTTAACAACTATCATAGTTGTTATTATTACTAATAAAGCTACCAATGGAGATGCAGGAGGACATCCTCTACACACCTAAATTTTATGGGGCACTAATACTTGGGGATCAGGTGGGAAGATAAGGCCCTAGCCAAAGTGTCTATGAACAAAGAACTAAATATCTCTCTGGGCACAACTGCCCAGTAGTTTTCTGTCACCGAGAACATACACTGGTGTGAACTTCCAGGAGATTTCTCAAAAGATGAGTCACAACACAGGGTTTGAATCATCAAACGCCAGAAAACAGCTCCGCTCCCAAGTGTGCACAAAAACTCGGAAACTTTCTGTTGTCTGAACATTATCTTGCTTTCGGACAACATTAGTTGGCTTTGAAATAAGTGAGGAGACGGAGATGGAGGGAAGTAGGAATTGATCAGCCGCATCTCTAGAATATACGCTTATTGCAGCAGGGCTTAGTACAGTGCTCTGCACACACAGTGAGTGCTCAACGAACTGATCGACTGATTAGGCTGGGAATGGCAGTGGAGGGAGGAACCTAGCTCCATCCCACTGAAATTTCCTCAATCAGATTCCTGCTTAAGCCAATTTGTATCAAGAAAAGCAGCACGGTTTAGTGGAGAGAGTAAGAGCTTGGGAATCGGAAGGACCTGAGTTCTAATCCCAGCTCGCCACTTGCCTGCGGCATAATTTTGGGCAAGTCGCTTCATTTCTCTGTGCCTCAGTTACCTCATCTGTAAAATGGAACAGGAACTGTGTCCACCCTCATTAACTTCTATCTACCCAAGCATTAAGTACAGTGCCTGGCCCATAGTACGCGCTTAACAAATACTGTTAAAAAAAAGTGTCCAAGAAAAAAGGATGTTTCCCACTTTCTTATAAAATTACCACTGCTTGTAATACCACGATAAACGCTCAAGGGAATCTCCTGATTAAGGTGTTTAAGTTCAAAGTATGTCTGAGTTACTTCTGAATCATCAGGCTAAAAATCCTACGTGGAAATCTCCCACTCTTTCCCAGTCCATCCTTTTCAAAGAGAAATGTTTCCAAGTTAAAAACAAAATCCGAAGTCTTAGTTTTCACTGCCAGGTAATTACAGAGAACAAAATGAACCTGACCAGTTGAGCTGTCTGATGGACAAAAATCACCCGTTTTTTTTTTTTCAAAGCGTCATGAATCAAAGGACTTGAAACTCAATGCACTTTGCTTTTTTGCGGGCTGCCCATTCCCGGTTTCGCATATCCAGCATGACCTCACTGGCCATTAGTTTTGCGGCTAAAGTCTCTTGTTCATGGGGATCTGATCCCTGAAGAACTCCACAAGTCATAAAAGCGGTGACCAAAGAGGTCATTGCAAATTCCCAGGTTCATCCTGTCTTTTAGCCCGTTGGAGGTGGAGATGGATTCCCTCTCTGATGAGGGAGAGCAAGCAAGCCGGACGCTTTTGAGGCGGAGTTAACAGCGCTCAGTTGGCCTGAATTCTCATGGACCAGAAGACGCCGGAACTGGAGGTTTGGTCTGTCCGCTCAATTATTTCCTTTTAAGATGTCCCTCGTCCTCACTTCCCTTGCAGCTTTCTTCTGGCAAGGCAGGTCAGGAACGAGGGGTTCCACCGTTGGTGAAACAGGGTCAAAACCACACCCTGATGTGGGTTACTTTACTACAAGGCAGTTAATGATGCCTTTGGGAGTCGCTGCTGGAATTTAACCATTGCCCAGCAGAGTAGGAATGCAATGTGATGGCCAGAGGATGCCTCTTAACTCGGTAGTGACATTTTACATTAAATCCACAGCCGCCACATACATACCTAAAAACCAATACGGTCTCACTCCCTCACATGGGAATACACTGCAACACCAACCACAAGTAGGTCAAAGTGGCAATTAAGCAAGCCTCCCTTTGGATCTGACCTGCGTACTTAAATGAGGAAAAACCGGCCGGAATATGACTTCCTAATAAGCACCCACTTGTCATTTTCCTCCAATTCCAACTGAAAAATACACTGGGAAGTTTCTTGTCATTGTTTCTAGGCCTAGTTCTCTTTTCCATCCATAAAACCTTAGGTGGTGCCCACCACAGGTCAGAGGAAAGTCACCTTTGGCTAAAAGTGAGCCCGATTTTCCCAGGGCCTGGTATAGTAAGTTAGCCTTCCGCCCTTGAGATGAAGCACAGACGTCCTCAGTTTACCTCACCTGTAAAATGGGGATGAAGATTGTGAGCCCCACGTGGGACAATCTGATCACCTTGTATCGTCCCCAGCGCTTAGAACAGTGCTTGGCACATAGTAAGCGCTTAATAAATGCCATCATTATTATTATTATTCTAAGGGCCTATTTAGTGCACTTGATTACGATGCTTACAGCAGTTTACTTGAAGGCTCCCTATTGGCTGAAAAGAGTTTGGTGCTCCTCCCTAAGTGCCTCTTCTAGCATCAGGGCAAATACTTAGGCCCTGAGAGAATTGGACTTGACACCCTAGTCCCTTCTGGTATTTTCCAGACTAGAAAACATTGCTGATCACCAAAACATTGGTGTTATTCCATTTTTTTCCCCCACTAGGGAAAAAGGGGAAATGCAGAAAGTGGCACTGGGCACGTTCCTCGTGTTTCGGTGGACTGGCGATCGTGGTTTCCAGTGTGGTTGAGGGCTCATTTTTCTCAGCTAACAGCCCTATCAGGTTTCGTGCTTCCCGAGCGGGTGACTCAGTATTAAAAAATCAGCCTCTTTACGCCAGTGGCAACCACACTTTCCAGAACTCAATCTCCCCGCAAAGGGCATCGTCCGATTTTCCATCCTTCTCTTGCTCTTAAAGGAAACCCATCCGAGCACGTTACAGGGGGCCGGGCTGAGGGCATGCACAGGTCATTCAACATGCACGCTGCCTGTTGTAGTCACACCCCCAGCGTGGCCCTCGGACGCTCTGCTAAGCCCGCTCGTCTCATCGAGACCCTCCACGGACAAGCTGGAAACAGCCAGCTGGGTGCAGAACCAGGTTTCTCAATCCTCTCTCAAGGATCAATCAATCGCATTTATTGAGCGCTTAGTGTGTGCAGAGCACTGTACTAAGCGCTTGAAGGATCCCAGTTTAGGACCGGTGAGGTCAGCTGGATGACAGAGTGAGAGAGGAAAGGCAGAAAGAGGGAGGGAGGAAAGGAGGGCGAGAGAAACCCTCCAGGGAGAAGAAAGGGGACTTGGGTTTGTTTTTCCAAACGGAGCTCTCTGGGGGTGGTCAATTAAAAAGAGAAGAATTAAACAACACACAGAGGAAGATTCTAGTTTGATACGGAGCTGTGAGCAGTGCATGCAGAGTGTGGCTGCCCCTCGAGGGGGTCAGGGTGGCCGGTGGGTGTGGGTTTTACCTACATGACAGGGAACCTGGAATCTGGTTCGTTCAGTTATCCCATGAGACCTGCTCAATAACGGACTGTCAGAGGAAAGAGCAAAAATAAAACAACAACAAGTACATAAATCCTAAATGCAGCCGAGTTTTCACGCTCCACCCCCAGCCCCGACACCCCCAGCCCTTCCCACGAGAGGGAGGAACGCTGTCTGCAAACATATCTTCAGGACTGCGCCAGCCTCCGTGAAATGGAGAGGAACAATTGCTGATCACTCAGGGGAGTGTCTGCCTTTGTCGGAGAACCGGTGGGTCGGGGAGGGTGGGGTGTGAGCTCCCTCCCTCCCCCTCCTCCTAAACGAACACCCACACGAAATTCGGAGATCCAAAGCTGGGCCAGGCAGACAAAAATGATGAGTGAAAAAGCCAAAACGGCACCTTAGACACAAAATTTCTTGGCTCAATTTTCGGAGGAGAAGGCAGAACAAAAACCCCATGTTGATTTTCAAGTTCTGCTTCTAGCCGCTCTGGCCTCGTACACTTTGGCAGCTAGGAGGAAGTCCGAGACTTCTCGGGCGAGAGTGAAATTCAATACTCTTCTCCTCGATGGTTAACAGCACAATCTGTAATCAAAGCTGATTTCTGGGAATCGCTGATGCCTCCTATTCTACTTCGGAATATTACTTCAGTATGTCTCGTGGTATCTTTCCTCCAGGCTGTAAGGAGGGAGGCTGCGGCACGCGGACTCACCTTTGACCTGATATTTCTTAGCTGTCGGCTAACACTGGATCTGTCCTTCTTCAAGAAGTCAGGGTTGCTTTTAGATTTCATGATATCTGGGGAAAGCAAACAGACTCCTCAGTATTTTCCATCATAATTCAGAAGTATTCTTTTAAAGATGGCAGAACATGTCACAAGGGGAAAGTTACATCGGATATATTTGATATATTTTCACCATAGTCTGGGCCCTGTCTGGATGTGCCCAGGATCATCATAATGATGATGATGATGACCATATACTAGCATTTGTTAATCCCTTTCATGTGGCATGCACTGTTCCAAGCGATAGGGTAGATAAAAGTTTATCAGGTTGTCCCTGTCTCTATCCCACGTGGGGTTCACAGTCTAAGTAGGAGGGAGAACAGGTACTGAATTCCCATTTTGCAGATGAGGAAACTGAGGCACAGAGAAGTTAAGTGACTTGTCCAAGGTCACACAGCAAACAATGGGCAGAGCCAGGATTAGAAACCTGATCCTCCGACTCCTAGGCTCATGCTCTTTCCACAAAGGTCACGATGCTTCTCAAGGTTTTACAGGTTATACTTCCAATCCAGGAGACTCTAGGATTCCCACAGAACTCACCTGATGGTCAAAAATGTGTCCCAGTTACCTCCTGATTCCCCCCTCCCTCCATCGATTAAACAAATAAAAAACCCCCCTGAAAACCCTGAGTGCATGCATTACTTAAATACAGCTATTACCCACTTAGTGCTCATAATGTTATGTGAAAGAGTGCTAAACGAACTACAGTTTCCCCGTATGAAATGATGAGAGGTTCATTAATGCATTCCCAAGATCCAAAAAAACTGATTAAAACACTTCAAAAGGTTACTCAGTCAAATAGCAGAGTAAATAAAAAAATACTCTGAATTTGATCTAATGTATTACCACATAAATACTTAATTTTCAAAGTGTTATCTTTCACCTCCATTTCAGGAAAAAGGCACCTGGCCCTAGCAGATTAGAGAGCTACCATTATGTTGAACTGAAATGGGTTTTAATTACACTAATCAAGTGAGTCAAAATACTTCAAAGAGAGAAGGGAGGTGCTTATGCCAAGGTAAACTTAACTGTTACCTAAGTTTGGGCAAGCCACTTCACTTCTCTGTGCCTCAATTATCTTGTTTGAAGCAGTGTGGTTTAGTGGAGAGAGCAGGGGCTTGGGAGTCAGAGAACATGGGTTCTTATCCCAGCTCTGCCACTTTTCTGCTGTGTGATCTTGGGCAAGCTACTTCACTTCTCTGTAGGTGCTTAACAGATACCATTAAAAAAAGGGGGAGATCCCTGTATCTGCTGTACTGGAATATCTTATTTATGTTCATAATTGCCCCACTTTTGGGCATAATTTAGTATCATTAAAACAGGTCTCTGGGGTTCTTAAGTGCACCAGATACGAAGAATTAGGAAAGTAAGAAGGCACTTGAACCTTCTTCTCTTCCTCTGAAATCTCCCAGGTGCTGCAGTCCACAGTCACTCAATGAATTAACTCAATTCCTGCTCCTCTGGTCCTCTGTAGTTTTAATATAGAACTCCTCCCCATTTGCTTTCTTGCTTCGGCTCTCCACCCTTCCTGTGCCCAGTTATCACTGCCTCCAATCCAGTGGTACAAACAAATCATCTTTCTCTGTAGGTGCTTAACAAATACCATTAAAAAAAAGGGGGAGAGCCCTGTATCTGCTGTACTTGAATATCTTACCTATGTTCATAATTGCCCCACTTTTTGGCATAATTTAGTATCATTAAAACAGGTCTCTAGGGTTCTTATGTGCACCAGATACAAAGAATTAGGAAAGCAAGAAGGCACTTGAACCTTCTTCTTTTCTACTGAAACCTCCCAGGTACTGCAGTCCACAGTCACTCAATGAATTAACTCAATTCCTGCTCCTCTGGTCCTCTGTAGTTTTAATACAGAACTCCTCCCCATTGGCTTTCTTGCTTCGGCTCTCCACCCTTCCTGTGCCCGGTTATCACTGCCTCCAATCCACTGGTACAAACAAATCATCTTTCTCTGTAGGTGCTTAACAAATACCATTAAAAAAAAGGGGGAGAGCCCTGTATCTGCTGTACTTGAATATCTTACCTATGTTCATAATTGCCCCACTTTTTGGCATAATTTAGTATCATTAAAACAGGTCTCTAGGGTTCTTATGTGCACCAGATACAAAGAATTAGGAAAGCAAGAAGGCACTTGAACCTTCTTCTTTTCTACTGAAACCTCCCAGGTACTGCAGTCCACAGTCACTCAATGAATTAACTCAATTCCTGCTCCTCTGGTCCTCTGTAGTTTTAATACAGAACTCCTCCCCATTGGCTTTCTTGCTTCGGCTCTCCACCCTTCCTGTGCCCGGTTATCACTGCCTCCAATCCACTGGTACAAACAAATCATCTTTCTCTGTAGGTGCTTAACAAATACCATTAAAAAAAAGGGGGAGATCCCTGTATCTGCTGTACTTGGATATCTTATTTATGTTCATAATTGCCCCACTTTTTGGCATAATTTAGTATCATTAAAACAGGTCTCTAGGGTTCTTATGTGCACCAGATACAAAGAATTAGGAAAGCAAGAAGGCACTTGAACCTTCTTCTTTTCTACTGAAACCTCCCAGGTACTGCAGTCCACAGTCACTCAATGAATTAACTCAATTCCTGCTCCTCTGGTCCTCTGTAGTTTTAATACAGAACTCCTCCCCATTGGCTTTCTTGCTTCGGCTCTCCACCCTTCCTGTGCCCGGTTATCACTGCCTCCAATCCAGTGGTACAAACAAATCAGCTTTCTCTGTAGGTGCTTAACAAATACCATTAAAAAAAAGGGGGAGATCCCCGTATCTGCTGTACTTGAATATCTTATTTATGTTCATAATTGCCCCACTTTTGGGCATAATTTAGTATCATTAAAACAGGTCTCTGGGGTTCTTATGTGCACCAGATACGAAGAATTAGGAAAGTAAGAAGGCACTTGAACCTTCTTCTTTTCTACTGAAACCTCCCAGGTACTGCAGTCCACAGTCACTCAATGAATTAACTCAATTCCTGCTCCTCTGGTCCTCTGTAGTTTTAATACAGAACTCCTCCCCATTGGCTTTCTTGCTTCGGCTCTCCACCCTTCCTGTGCCCGGTTATCACTGCCTCCAATCCACTGGTACAAACAAATCATCTTTCTCTGTAGGTGCTTAACAAATACCATTAAAAAAAAGGGGGAGAGCCCTGTATCTGCTGTACTTGAATATCTTACCTATGTTCATAATTGCCCCACTTTTTGGCATAATTTAGTATCATTAAAACAGGTCTCTAGGGTTCTTATGTGCACCAGATACAAAGAATTAGGAAAGCAAGAAGGCACTTGAACCTTCTTCTTTTCTACTGAAACCTCCCAGGTACTGCAGTCCACAGTCACTCAATGAATTAACTCAATTCCTGCTCCTCTGGTCCTCTGTAGTTTTAATACAGAACTCCTCCCCATTGGCTTTCTTGCTTCGGCTCTCCACCCTTCCTGTGCCCGGTTATCACTGCCTCCAATCCACTGGTACAAACAAATCATCTTTCTCTGTAGGTGCTTAACAAATACCATTAAAAAAAAGGGGGAGATCCCTGTATCTGCTGTACTTGGATATCTTATTTATGTTCATAATTGCCCCACTTTTTGGCATAATTTAGTATCATTAAAACAGGTCTCTAGGGTTCTTATGTGCACCAGATACAAAGAATTAGGAAAGCAAGAAGGCACTTGAACCTTCTTCTTTTCTACTGAAACCTCCCAGGTACTGCAGTCCACAGTCACTCAATGAATTAACTCAATTCCTGCTCCTCTGGTCCTCTGTAGTTTTAATACAGAACTCCTCCCCATTGGCTTTCTTGCTTCGGCTCTCCACCCTTCCTGTGCCCGGTTATCACTGCCTCCAATCCAGTGGTACAAACAAATCAGCTTTCTCTGTAGGTGCTTAACAAATACCATTAAAAAAAAGGGGGAGATCCCCGTATCTGCTGTACTTGAATATCTTATTTATGTTCATAATTGCCCCACTTTTGGGCATAATTTAGTATCATTAAAACAGGTCTCTGGGGTTCTTATGTGCACCAGATACGAAGAATTAGGAAAGTAAGAAGGCACTTGAACCTTCTTCTCTTCCTCTGAAACCTCCCAGGTACTGCAGTCCACAGTCACTCAATGAATTAACTCAATTCCTGCTCCTCTGGTCCTCTGTAGTTTTAATACAGAACTCCTCCCCATTGGCTTTCTTGCTTCGGCTCCAAACCCTTCCTGTGCCCGGTTATCACTGCCTCCAATCCACTGGTACAAACAAATCATCTTTCTCTGTAGGTGCTTAACAAATACCATTAAAAAAAAGGGGGAGATCCCTGTATCTGCTGTACTTGGATATCTTATTTATGTTCATAATTGCCCCACTTTTGGGCATAATTTAGTACCATTAAAACAGGCCTCTGGGGTTCTTACGTGCACCAGATACGAAGAATTAGGAAAGTAAGAAGGCACTTGAACCTTCTTCTCTTCCTCTGAAATCTCCCAGGTGCTGCAGTCCACAATCACTCAATGAATTAACTCGATTCCTGCTCCTCTGGTCCTCTGTAGTTTTAAAACAGAACTTCTCCCCATTTGCTTTCTTGCTGCGGCTCTCCACCCTTCCTGTGCCCGGTTATCACTGCCTCCAATCCAGTGGTACAAAAAATCTTCTTTTTGATTCCCCCCCCCCGCCCTCGCCCTCAAAAAACAAATCAACGCTCTAAGCAGTCTTGTTTTACCTACTGATGAGCTGGAGACCTCAGCTAATAGGAGTTCAAAACACAACATCATCAGTTGTAAGGTTATACCTTACTCTCTTGAGAGACCATCTGAAGCTCGTTACTACCAACCAGTAAACTTAGCTTTAGAGAATCTACACTCCCGAGCTGGTAAGCTCCTGTGGGCAGGGGACGCCTCTTCCAGCTCTCTTCTACTGTACTCTTCCAAGTGCTTTGTACAGTGCTTTGCACACAATATGTGCTCCATAAACAGTACTGACTGATTGGGCCCCATGTCCAACTTGTGACCATGTGGTTCACTTCCCTCCCACATTTAAAAACCCTGGCCTAGATTACATGAAACCAACAGCACGTGCCGATATGCAAAGTTGAATCCGCTCAAGCATCCATCTAGTTTTATTAGTAGAAGCTCAAGAGACGCCAAGAGCTTAAAAGGCGCGTCCAAGTTTACGCAGTGAGGCTGTGGCCAACCAGATGTCCTGCTTTTGTCCCGGGAATTAAACAGCCTCCCGTACTATTTGTCCAATTTGTTCAACATGTAAATGCAGGTCTCAACTCAGCAATAAGAGAACCCCCTCCAGGATCCAAAAGAGCCAATAAAACCCCATGACCAAACTGTATCAAAAACGGTATCGCACAGCTCGGAGCACGTCGACACCCGAACCCCGAAGGAATGACGTTAGTTATGAAGAACCGAACTGACCGTATCCTGATACTGTGGTGTTCTCGGGGGATTTTTCACCCAGTGCTTCTGTGGCCGCCTTTAGCTGCTCTTTCAACCTGCTGATGTCACAGTCTGCTTTCGCTTTCACAATGCTCAGCTCTGTGTAGATGTCTTTGTACTTATCGCTGGCATACTTCTTATCCTGGGGAACAGCAAAGGAGGGAGGTACCATCACCGACCAGGCTGAGATTAAGCCACCTAACCAACCACACGACATTCTCCCCGGAAAATGAGACGCTTTTAGAAGATGAGCGTACAGAGCACTGGAATCTGCTATATATTATTACTGATCCTCAACTCCTCATCGGCTCATAGGGACTGAAAAATCTAAGAACTGAACAGCCCTCCACCCGTCCTTCCAATACCCTCTCTGGGGTCAGGACTTGCTCAGAAGTGCCAGGTTAGGGGGGCAAAGCCTGGCCCAGTCTGGTTCCGGACACCCTTTTTCGTCCAGAATAATTAGAGAATTCTTGGGGTTCTCCTCCTCTTGAAATGAGCTTGTTTTGGAGAATCAGTTGAAGAACCCAGTCGTTCACTTGAGCCAATTCCAAAAGGCCCACCACATTTTCTCCTAGAACGGAAAGGATGCATGGTCCGGCCAAACCAGAACCTGTATCCCTAAATCTCCAAGGCGGATGCAACTTAGGCTTCTACCTGGAAATTATGGCGAAAGTTTAGTTTAGGTCTGCCCGGCAGGGTCAGACACGCTCCTCAGAATGCGTGTCCACGATGTCAGGAGGCCGGCTGGAGCCGCCAGAGGGGAGGGTCACCGAAATGCAGTCCACTCAGCACTTCTAGACTGTGAGCCCGCTGTTGGGTAGGGACCGTCTCTGTATGTTGCCAACTTGTACTTCCCAAGTGCTTAGTACAGTGCTCTGCACATAGTAAGCGCTCAATAAATACGACTGAATGAATGAATGAATGAACGAACTCGCAATCCACCCTGGAGCGAGCTCCCCCGGCCCCGCTCTCTAGACTGTAAGCTCGTTTTGGGCAGGGAATGTGTCGGTTTATTGTTATATTGCACTCTCCCAAGAGCTTAGTACAGTGCTCTGCACACAGTAAGCCCTCAATACGATTGACTGACAGAATGACCCTGGGCCAGAGCTTCTGACCAGGCCCTTGGCGGCGGCTGCTTCGCCTGGGCCCTCCCCAGCTGGCACCGGTCCCAGCCCCCAACCCAGCGGACCCCCACCTCCCGGCCGGGCGACCCAGCTTTACCCTCAGTGCTGTCTGCAGCTCATCCTTCAGAGAGCTGATTTCTTGCTTCAGGTATTGGATTTCCGATTCCTTGACCCGCAATAGGACCTGCGGTTGAGCAGAAACAGAAGGGGTTGCTCATATACAAAGGATCAGCGGAGCTTACGGTGGGAACAAGATGAAGCCCCACATCCACCTGATCACGGGGGGCAAGCCAGGACTGCGCTGGGCAGAGAGAGCTGCTCCGGCTAAGCGCTTAGTCCAGTGCTCGGTCCACAGCAAGCATTCAATATACTCCCAGACTGATTCTGAGCGGCGACAGGTCGCCACAACTGGGGCCTCTGAACCACCATTTTTGAACAGCTTCTAAATCATCCGCTCCCTTTCAGAGCTTGCCCCCACTTTAAAGAGGGGAAAGGGGAGAAAATATTCTGCATCCGTTGGGACACGGCTAGTGAGGCCGGTTCTGTGATTAAGCCTGACGCGGGTCTCTCGGCTGGAGGACTAATTGCGGAGATTTCGGGTCTGGGCAAGGACCAAGAGAACCCAAAACCTCAGCCGTTTTCACTCTCAGGGGTCGGGATTTGGTAGCCGGTGGCCCAGGCTGGGGAGGAGGAGGAGGAACCGGGTAGGGACAGTTACCTCTAACTCGTAGGCGTCCTTGCCCTGCGTGAGAGGTGACCCAGCAGCCTCTCCTCCGCCCTCCCCCATCAGTAGCGTTCGTAACCGTGTGATCTCCGCAGCCAGGCGGTTATTTAACTCCTGGAAAAGAGGGAGACGCATCAGTAGGCTCAGTAGATGCTGAGTGTGTCATCCGTGTTAATCACGAAAATCAACGCCAGTAACCCTTAGGAAACCGGGGGGGGATGGACCGTCATCTAACACCGCAAGGGAGGGCTACAAAGGCAAAGAAAATGAGAGTGAAAATAGACCGTTGACATTCAACGTGCACTGAAATGGCCAAAAGAATCAACTCTTTCCAAGTCCCCTGTCAGAAAGGTTATGTATATGTTTGTACATATTTATTACTCTATTTTACTTGTACACATTTATTCTATTTATTTTATTTGGTTTATATGTTTTGTTTTGGTGTCTGTCTCCCCCTTCTAGACTGTGAGCCCGCTGTTGGGTAGGGACCGTCTCTATATGTTGCCAACTTGGACTTCCCAAGCGCTCAGTCCAGTGCCCTGCACACAGTAAGCGCTCAATACATACGACTGAATGAATGAATGAGTTGGATGGGAAGTAATGAAGACAGCTTGTTAAAAGAACCAACAACTCGTACACCACTCCAGAAACCGAGGGGTCCAGGCTGGGCTGCCGGACATTTGCGGGGCCAGGACTTGGGAAGGGGCTGAGAAGAGCCGACGGGGTGGAAGAAGAAGGGTCGGATACCGGGCCCGGGCGACGGCAGGCCAGCTCTGGATTTAGGGGAGAACTTCCTGACCAACGGAGAGAGTAAACTGAGGAAGGGCCGAACACGGGGGAGGGCTCAGCGGAAACTGCAGCGGCCTAGGCCTCCGAAATACAGGCAGGGACTCAAAACGAGATTCATCAGGGTGGTCTAGGGGTTAGAGCGCGGGCCTGACAGTTAGAAGGACCTGGCTCTGTCACTTGGCTGCTGTGTGACCTTGGACAAGTCACTTCACTTCTCCGTGCCTCAGCTACTTTACCTGGAAAACGGGGACTAAGACTAGGAGCCCCAGGTGGGACAGGGGCTGGGTCCAGCCTGATTTGCTTCTAATAATAATAATTGTATTTGCTAAGAATTTACTAGGTGCCAAGCACTGTTCTAAGCACTGGGGGAGGTTCAGTTTGTCCCAGGTGGGGCTCACACTCTTAATCCCCATTTTACAGATGAGGTAACTGAGGCACAGAGAAGTGACTTAATATGTTTGTACAGATTTATTACTCTATTTTACTTGTACATATTTACATATTCTATTTATTTTATTTTGTTAATATGTTTTGTTGTCTGTCTCCCAGTTCTAGACTGTGAGCCCGCTGTTGG
This sequence comes from Tachyglossus aculeatus, assembly GCF_015852505.1. NCBI lineage: Eukaryota > Metazoa > Chordata > Mammalia > Monotremata > Tachyglossidae > Tachyglossus > Tachyglossus aculeatus. The sequence continues at coordinate 55,394,874 of NC_052086.1, forward strand.
GTAGGGACCGTCTCTAGATGTTGCCAACTTGGACTTCCCAAGTGCTCTGCACACAGTAAGCGCTCAATAAATACGATTGAATGAATGAATGAATGAATAATAATAATAATAATAACAATGGCATTTATTAAGCGCTTACTATGTGCAACACACAGTTCTAAGCGCTGGGGGAAGTTACAAGGTGATCAGGTTGTCCCACGGGGGGCTCACAGTCTTCATCCCCATTTTACAGATGAGGGAACTGAGGCACAGAGAAGTGAAGTGACTTGACCAAAGTCACACAGCTCACAAGTGGCAGACCCAGGACTAGAACCCACGACCTCTGACTCCCAAGACCGTGCCGTTTCCACTGAGCCACTAAGAAGCAGCGTGGCTCAGTGGAAAGGGAACGGGCTTTGGAGTCAGAGGTCGTGGGTTCAAATCACGACTCCGCCACTTGTCAGCTGTGTGACTTTGGGCAAGTCACTTCACTTTTCTAGACTGTGAGCCCACTGCTGGGTAGGGACCGTACCTAGATGTCGCCAGCTTGTACTTCCCAAGCACTTAGTACAGTGCTCTGCACACAGTAAGCGCTCAATAAATACGATTGATTGATTGATTCTCTGGGCCTCAGTTCCCTCATCTGTAAAACGGGGATGAAGACTGTGAGCGCCACGTGGGACAACCTGATCACCTTGTAAACTCCCCTGCACTTAGAACAGTGCTTTGTACATAGTAAGCGCTTAATAAATGCCATTATTATTATTACTATTATTAGTCTATTCACTCCAGTGCTCAGTACAGTTCCTGGCACATAGTAAGCACATAACAAATACCACAATTATTATTATTAGGACTAATTCAGACCTCCCACAATGGAGGAGCCCTGGGTTCATCTCAGGGCAGGTAGGGGAGGCCCACCCTCGCCAGATACCTCCCCCCTGCCTTATTCTGGACAGTCTCACGTGGTCGGGGAAGAAACAGTAAGCTCCTTGTGGGCAGGAATCACACCTATCCACTCTACTGTACTGTACTCGCCCAAGCAGTGCTCCGCACACAGTGTAGCGCTCCATAAATCCGACTGACTGACGGACCGATAAATACGACGGACCGACTGAGGGCCGGGGAGCCCTTGGGCCCCGCGGGGCAGCTGGTCTCCCACCTGATTGTGCGCGTTGAGCTCCTGGTTCTCTCGCTGACACTGGCGAAGGGCCTGCCTCTCTGCCTCCAGGGCTTGAGCCAAGTGAGCGTTCTCCAAGCACTTCTGAGAGTACTGTTCCGACAGCACCTCCAGTTCCCGCTGGACGGACTGCAACTCTTCCCTGCGTGGAAACAAGCCCCGGCCCCACTGTCCATTGGCACCCGTTTCTTCTTTCTGGGACGGTAAAATACTGGTTGCCCAGTAGCCAGAAATCCCTCCCCGCCAAATAATAAGAAATAATAAAGCCCCGGCCCCACTGCCTATTGGCACCCGTTTCTTCTTTCTGGGACAGTAAAATACTGGTTGCCCGGTGGTCAGAAATCCCTCCCCGTCAAATAATAATGAATAATAAAGTCCCGGCCCCACTGTCCATTGGCACCCGTTTCTTCTTTCTGGGATGGTAAAATACTGGTTGCCCGGTGGTCAGAAATCCCTCCCCGCCAAATAATAAATCCCCGGCCCCACTGTCCATTGGCACCCGTTTCTTCTTTCTGGGACGGTAAAATACTGGTTTCCCGGTGGTCAGAAATCCCTCCCCGCCAAATAATAAGAAATAATAAAGCCCCGGCCCCACTGCCTATTGGCACCCGTTTCTTCTTTCTGGGACAGTAAAATACTGGTTGCCCGGTGGTCAGAAATCCCTCCCCGTCAAATAATAATGAATAATAAAGTCCCGGCCCCACTGTCCATTGGCACCCATTTCTTCTTTCTGGGATGGTAAAATACTGGTTGCCCGGTGGTCAGAAATCCCTCCCCGCCAAATAATAATAAATAATAAAGCCCCAGCCTCACTGTCCATTGGCACCCGTTTCTTCTTTCTGGGACAGTAAAACGCTGGTTGCCCAGCGGTCAGAAATCCCTCCCCGCCAAATAGTAATAAATAATAAAGCCGCAGCCCCACTGTCCATTGGCACCCATTTCTTCTTTCTGGGACGGTAGAATACTGGTTGCCCGGCAGCCAGAAATCCCTCCCCGCCAAATAATAATAAATAATAAAGCCCCGGCCCCACTGTCTATTGGCACCCATTTCTTCTTTCTGGGATGGTAAAATGCTGGTTGCCCAGTGGTCAGAAATCCCTCCCCGCCAAACAGTAATAAATAATAAAGCCCCGGCCCCACTGTCCATTGGCACCCGTTTCTTCTTTCTGGGACGGTAGAATACTGGTTGCCTGGTGACCAGAAATCCCTCCCCGCCAAATAATAATAAATAATAAAGCCCCGGCCCCACTGTCTATTGGCACCCATTTCTTCTTTCTGGGACGGTAAAATACTGGTTGCCCGGTGGCCAGAAATCCCTCCCCGCCAAATAGTAATAAATAATAAAGCCCCGGCCCCACTGTCCATTGGCACCCGTTTCTTCTTTCTGGGACGGTAGAATACAGGTTGCCTGGTGGTCAGAAATCCCTCCCCACCAAATAATAAGAAATAATAAAGCCCCGGCCCCACTGTCTATTGGCACCCATTTCTTCTTTCTGGGACGGTAAAATACTGGTTGCTCGGTGGTCAGAAATCCCTCCCCGCCAAATAATAAATCCCCGGCCCCACTGTCTATTGGCACCCGTTTCTTCTTTCTGGGACGGTAAAATACTGGTTACCCGGTGGTCAGAAATCCCTCCCCGCCAAATAATAAGAAATAATAAAGCCCCGGCCCCACTGTCCACTGGCACCCATTTCTTCTTTCTGGGACGGTAAAATACTGGTTGCTCGGTGGTCAGAAATCCCTCCCCGCCAAATAATAAATCCCCGGCCCCACTGTCTATTGGCACCCGTTTCTTCTTTCTGGGACGGTAAAATACTGGTTACCCGGTGGTCAGAAATCCCTCCCCACCAAATAATAATAAATAATAAAGCCCCGGCCCCACTGTCCATTGGCACCCGTTTCTTCTTTCTGGGACGGTAAAATGCTGGTTGCCCGGTGGTCCGAAATCCCTCCCTGCCAAATAATAATAAATAATAAAGCCCCAGCCCCACTGTCCATTGGCACCCGTTTCTTCTTTCTGGGACGGTAAAATACTGGTTGCCCGGTGGTCAGAAGTCCCTCCCTGCCAAATAATAATAAACAATAACGATGGCATTTGTTAAGCGCTTACTATGTGCAAAGCACCGTTCTAAGCTCTGGGGAGGATACCAGGTGATCAGGTTGTCCCTGAGGTAACTGAGGCACAGAGAAGTTAAGTGACTTAATAATAATAATGATGATGATGGCATTTATTAAGTGCTTACTATGTGCAATGCACTGTTCTAAGCGATGGGGAGGATACCAGGTGATCAGGTTGTCCCACGTGGGGCTCACAGTCTTAATCCCCATTTTACAGATGAAGTAACTGAGGCATGGAGAAGTTAAGTGACTTGCCCAAAGTCACACAGCTGACAATTGGCGGAGCCAGGATTTGAACCCATGACCTCTGACTCCCAAGCCCGGGCTCCTTCCATTGAGCCACGCTGCTGAACGCTGATACACATAATAACGGTAATAATAATGATGATGATGATGACGGTACTTGTTAAGGACTTTGCCAGGCACTGTATTAAGCCGCTGGGGTAGATACAGCAAATCGATTTGGACCCAGGCCCTGTCCCATGTGGGGCTCACAGTCTCAATTTACAGATGAGGTCACTGAGGCACGGGGGAAATGACTTCCCTAAGGTCACACAGCAGAAAAGTGGCAGAGGCAGGATTAGAACCCATGACCTTCTATCCATTACGTCATCTACTAGTGATATACACAGACTGCATTAATATATAGTCAGAGAATTTATAAACCACTATGTGTCAAGCACTGGGGTGAATATAGGACAATTAGATCAGACACGTCCGGGGGAGGCAGTGTGGCCTACTGGATGTAGCTTGAGCTTGGGAGTCAGGGGGCCTGGGTTTTCATTCTAAACTCTCCACCTGCCTGCTGCGTGACCTTGGGCAAGTCACTTAACTCCTGTGCCTCAGTTTCCTCAACTGCAAAATGGGGGTTCAACACCTGTTCTCCCTCCTACTCAGAACTGCGTGAGAATGAGCGCGGCTCAGTGGGAAGAGCCCGGGCTCTGGAGTCAGAGGTCATGGGTTCGAATCCCGGCTCTGCCACATGTCTGCTGTGTGACCTTAGGCAAGTCACTTAACTTCTCTGCACCTCAGTTCCCTCATCTGTAAAATGGGGATTAAAATTGTGAGCCCCATGTGGGACAGCTTGATCACCTTGTACCCCTCCCCCCCAGCGATTAGAACAGTGCTTTGTACATAGTAAGCGCTTAACAAATGCCATTATTAATTAATTGACCCACACGTGGATCGGGGACTGCATCCAACCCGATTAACCTGTATCTACCCGGGCGCTTAGAGAAGCAGCGTGGCTCAGTAGTAAGAGCCCGGGCTTTGGAGTCAGAGGTCATGGGTTCAAATCCCGGCTCCGCCAATGGTCAGCTGTGTGACTTTGGACAAGTCACTTAACTTCTCCGTGCCTCAGTGACCTCATCTGTAAAATGGGGGTTAAGACTGTGAGCCCCCCTGTGGGACAACCTGTTCACCTTATACCTCCCCAGCGCTTAGAACAGTGCTTTGCACATAGTAAGCGCTTAATAAATGCCACTATTTTTTTTTTTTTTAGAACAGGGCTTGACACATGGTAAGTACTTAAATACTCCATTAAAAAAAAATCTCTGTCTGGGGCCCTTTCTACGAGGGAAGGAGAGAGGTATCTTTTCCCCATTTTTCAGGGGAGGAAACTGAGGCAAATAAGTGAACTGCCCGACTAGCACCTGGGCGTCCTGATTGCTGGTCCTGTTCTTTCCCCTTGGCCTCCCTGCCAAATAACAGTTACCCATCTTTGTACCACGACTCTAAAGATGTTCCATTGCTAGATCAAGTGAAAACAGGAAACCACTCCTGATTTTTTATACTTGTTCCCTCTCAGAGGGGATCCACCCCATCAGGCAATCCTTCTGAGGCGGCTGGAAGTGGAGCTTAATCCTAATTTTGAAGCTTCCTGCCTTTGACTTTGGCTCAACTGACTACAGGACATGAGGCTCGGATCTGTTGAAGACACCTAACTCGGCTGTAAACATTCGGCTGCCAGAGATCAACGTTGCCTGTGAGAGAGCCTTTCACAGGGTTTCAAAGCTCCAGGCCCGCGACAGCTGCAAACTCAACCCACTTTTGTTGAGTCCAACGGTGGCATGTTCAAATGCACTCACTATCAATTTATTTGACTACATAATGAGCACCGGCCTGTGCGGATTTCCAATAAACACAACTGACGAGCTGACTTTTTCGCTTCAAGGACACTGTACTTTCCTCTCTATCGAAAAGCAAACAAATCACCAACCTGGAAAACCCCCCCACGACCTCCCAATCTCAGGACAAATAGGAAATATCCCCTTCTGGATTGCATTAGCAGGACTTAAGCTCCCTGGGGGGGCCGAGCCCGTTGAGGGGTGGTACTGACAACCACGCAGTGCCCACCCCAAGGGTGCTGGGGAGCTATCGGGGTCGGGACGGAGGTTCCTTTTCAGAGTCAGAGGGTCATGGATTCTAATCCCGGCTCTGCCACATCTCTGCTGACCTTGGACAAGTCACTTCACTTCTCTGGGCCTTAGTTACCCCACCTATAAAATGGGGATTGAGACTGTGAGCCCCATGTGGGACGTGACTGTGTCCAACCTGATTACCCTCTCTCTACCCCAGTGCTTAGGACGCACTTAAATACTCCATTAAAAAAAATCTCTGTCGGGGGCCCTTCCTACGAGGGAAGGAGAGAGGTATTGCCCGGCTGGTACATAGAAAGCTCTTAATGATTATCGTCATCGCCGTTACTATCTGTAAATCTCAACTGCCCAAGCGAGATCTAGAAGAATGCTCGGGACCACTTTAAGCGATCTCCGCTTGATGGGTTCCTTTGTAATCCAGTTCCGCTGATGATTTACTTTAAAATGATTCCTGGAAACGGGGTGATTATCGGAAACTGCCCTCCATTCTTCCAACCAGGACAAAGTAAGCGCTTAACAAATACCATTACAAACCAACAGGCAGGTCGGCACCCAACCCCGCTCAGTGGCAACTGCAGAGGGAAAAGCAACCCCCTTAATAATAATAATAATGGCATTTATTAAGCACTTACTATGTGCAAAGCACTGTTCTAAGCGCTGGGGGATACAAGGTGATCAGGTTGTCCCCTTCTGTTCTGACGCTATATACGGCTGGTTCTAGAGGAGAATCATTGTACTCAGGGCGCAGCCAGCCACTCGGCTGAAGACCTGGGTTCTCATCCCGGCTCCACCACCGCCCACTGTACGATCTTGTGCAAGCCACTTGACTTCCCGATGCCTCAGTTTCCTCATCTGTAAAATGGGGATTAAGATCGTGAGCCCTCTATGGGACAGGGACCATGTCCAACCTGATTATCTTGTATCTATGCCGGCGCTTAGAACAGTGCCAGGCAAGTAGTAAGTGCTTAACAAATACCACTGTGAGCCCTACGTGGGATAAGAACTATGACTGATCTGACGACCTCGTATGTACCCCAATGCTTAGTATAGTCACAGGAACTTAGTAGTGCTTAACCAATACCACAATTCTATTTATTGCCGCCGGGCAGTGCTGAGGTGGGAGGAGAGCCGCAGATGCCGCACAACAGATGTGGGGTAGGCCTGATCCTAACCCTCAAACCGTTACCACATGCTGATGTTGGTGAATGCCTGCCACCCCCCTCCCTTCCCACAAACTGGCACCTGATTAATGGCCTTCTCCAGATTTTAACACTGCTCAAACTAGCTTCAGGGACGGGTTGGGGGACATGGGAGAATCCTCCTCATTTTGGTTTCCATGCTCAACTGAAATTCGCCTGAGTCTCTAGCCATGCTCAAGTCTTCACATCCTAAAAAAAGATCCTCGTCCAGCTATTGTCCCGACCTCTTCTCCAATTCCTGTCCAAGCTTCTCTACTGGGTTGCTCCCACCCACCTCCACTTCCTCTCCTCCAACTCTGACGCTTTACAATCCGGTTTCCATCCTCTTCACTCCACCGAGACCGTTCTCTCCATCGTCACCAGTGACCTCCTTCTTGCCCCCATCTATCCGACTCTCTGTCTTATTCCTCCTGAACCGCTCCCTTCTCCTGGAAACACTCTCTGACTTTGGTTTTACCGGCCCAGTCCTTTCCTGGTTCTCCCGTGGCTCTTCCCAACCGCTTAGTACAGTGCTCTGCCCCCGGTAGGTGTTCAAAAAGTACTCCTGACTTTGGATTCAGATTCTGTCAACTTTAGAAATGCTACATTTGGTTTGCCTGTAAGGCAGCAGGAGGAGGACGCTGTAATGACTTGAATTTGGGTGTCTTCAGTCACAGAGCTTTGGTAACTACTGGTATAGAATAACGTGGAATGCAGCCGTGGCCAATTATAGGGGCTAATGAACCATAATTCAATTTTCTAACTTCTTGGGCACTTGGAATACCAAGCTTATATCATATAATAACGATAATGATGGTATTTGTTAAGCGCTTACTATGTGCAAAGCACTGTTCTAAGCGCTGGATATGGCTGGCTGCCTTTTTTATGTTTAGAGGGAAGGTGGGGGAGAAGAAGTCATACAAACAGAATGCTTCTCTTGCCTCTCCAATTCCATATGCTAGAGCCTGGATTTTCACCCAGAAGTGAAAGGCAGGGTCGTGGCCACACCTCCCACTCCCATGGAAGCAGCCCAGGCACGCGGAGAGGGCTAGAACTCCCGGGTCCCTTGAGATAAATGGAAATCAACCCGGGAGAGATGCGGGGAGTCCAGCCACCACCCAGGAACCCCCACCATTTCCTCTGTCTGCACCACTGGACACTGGGCTTTTCTGGGACGGCTCCTGGAGCGCCACAGGCCCAGACTCCTACCGAAGACCCCTCTGGAGAAATCCAAAACAGAGCCTTCCCCGGTGCTTTGCGGTAAACTCCGGATGGTCCACAGGCAGCCCTTCACGCTCACCTTCCTTTCTGCCCCCACTCCCAGGTCCGGGGCGGGCCCTCTCCTGCCTGCCCATACGAAGGATTCAACTCTCCCAAGTGCTTAGTACGGTGCTGTGCAAACAGTAAGCGCTCAAAGAATGACCAGCTTCCGCTGTGCCCAGCTGGGGCTACTTCTAGTGTCTCCCTGGGGAGGCCACTTCCCATCTTGTGCCCCACTGGTTCCGCAGCGTAGGATGCAGCTTTCCCTCTGGCACTAAAGTCACCAGCCCCCTCGCCCTTTCACTGTCCTTGGGTCTCTGCCTGCTCTTTCAGCCCCAGCCCCAGCCCGGGCTGTGCATGATCGTGCTTCAGAAGAGAAGACGGGGGGAAGGAGCTAGCACACGCAACCTGGAGAGAGACTGAGGAGAACAGAAAAGGCCAAAAGAGCACCCGGCACCTCAAACACTCCCTCCAGGCCTCGAGGCGGGGGCAGCCAGCGCTCTGCCTGGCAGGAAGAAAGCCAACAACTCCGGAGACAGTTAGGAGAAGACATGATGGACCTATGGAAAGGGCTGGGGGGGGAAGGGGGGTGCGCGGCTACTTATCTTGAAGTTGAGTCGGAAAACTGACCAAGGAGCCTCATCCGTTCCACCAGACAGTAGCAGTAAAAGTTTGCCGCCCCCCAAACTGAATATCGAGCATACACCCACCCCTTCGAAGGCCGACTTACAGGTACTGTCTCCTAAGTGCCTCGATATCTGAATTCACACTGCTGATCTGCGAACGTTGGGTTTTCTCCAGCTCCCGCTCCATCTCTTCGCGGTGGGCATTCTTCATGGCTTCGATAGCTGAAGAGGTTGGAGAGAAGTGAGACGTTTCCCGTTTGTTCAAATTGTTTGCTGGCACTGCACAAATCACCTACCTGAACAATCCGCCCCTCCAATGGTACTTATTGAGCGACTGAATGCCGAGCACTATGCCGAATGTACGAGAGGGCAATCGAAGCAGGGGACCCGTTTGCTGCTCTCAAGGAATTTACACTTTAATGGGGGACAGGTAGACTAAAATGACTTACAAACAAGAGGAGTAGGAGAATCAATCTATCAGTGGTATTTACTGAGTGCTTACTATGTATAGAGCACTGTACTGTTTGGCAGAGTACTATAACAGAGTCACTTAACTTCTCAGTTACCCCATTTGTAAAATGGGGATTAAGAATGTGAGCTTCTATTTATACATATCTATTCTATTTATTACATATCTATTCTATTTATTTTATTTTGTTAGTATGTTTGGTTTTGTCTCCCCCTTTTAGACTGTGAGCCCACTGTTGGGTAGGGACTGTCTCTATATGTTGCCAATTTGTACTTCCCAAGCGCTTAGTACAATGCTCTGCACACAGTAAGCGCTCAATAAATACGATTGATGATGATGATGTGGGACATGGACTGTGTCCAACCTGATTAGGACACTGAGTATAGTGCCTGGCACTCAGCAAGTGGCTTAACTACCATAAAAATACAGCTGGTATTTTTTTTTATAATGGCATTTACTAAGCGCTTACTATGTGCAAAGCACTGTTCTAAGCGCTGGGGAGGTTACAAAGTGATCAGGTTGTCCCACGGGGGGCTCACAGTCTTCATCCCCATTTTACAGATGAGGTAACTGAGGCCCAGAGAAGTTAAGTGACTTGCCCAAAGTCACACAGCTGACAAGTGGCGGAGTCGGCATTTGAACCCATGACCTCTGACTCCAAAGCCCAGGCTCTTTCCACTGAGCCACGCTGCTTCTCTAATGGTAAACACATTCCCTGTCCACCAGGAGCTTACAGTCTAGTGCGGAGAAGTATAAATATGTCAAGATGAAGTAACTGAGTTTGAATACGTAACTGGTCAGACAAATAATAGTAACGGTAACAATAACTGCAGTACGTGTTAGGCGCTTACCATGTGCCAAACACTTTACTAAGCAGTGGGGTAGATATAAAATAATCGGGTCCCTTGTGGGGCTCACAGTCTAAGTAGGAAGGAAGAACAGGCATCGAATCCCCATTTAGCAGACGAAGGAACTGAGGCACAGAGAAGTTAAGTGACTTGTCCCAAGTCACACAGCAGGCAAGTGATAAACCTGGGATTAGAACCCAGGTCCTCTGACTTCGAGGCCCGTGCTCTTTCCACGGGGCCAATACTGCTTGTGTGTGTGCGTGCACAGATGCTAAAGACTAGAATAAGGCCCCCAAGTGCTCAGGCTGGTTCCTAGGTTGACGTGACTCGGCTGCTACGAATAATTTGGGGAAGGCTTCCTGGAAGAGGACTAACTGATGGACCAGGTGTCACAGCTGCCTTCAGTCCACACTTTGAACTCTACACATTTTTCATTTGGGAACTCTATTCAGTAACTTTAAAAAGCCCACAAAAAGAGCTAAAATATATAATAACAATAATAATGATGATGATGATGGTATTTGTTAAGCGCTATGTGCAAAGAACTGTTCTAAGCACTGGGGAGATTACAAGGTGATCAGGTTGTCCCATGGGGGGCTCACAGGCTTCATCCCCATTTTACAGATGAGGGAACTGAGGCCCAGAGAAGTGAAGTGACTTGTCCAAAGTCACACAGCTGACAATTGGCGGGGCCGGCATTTGAACCCATGACCTCTGACTCCAAAGCCCGGGCTCTTTCCACTGAGCCACGCCGCTATATGTGGTAACCTAGTGAAAACGGATGGAAGCAGGGGTCTTCTCACCCCTGCTCTAATCCTGGCTCTGCCATTTACTTGCTACGTGACCTAAGAGAAGTAACTGAATTTCTCCTCATCTGTCTATTGGGGATTAAAATACCCATTCTCACGCAGACTGACAGCCTGCTGTGAGACGGAGAAAGGAGCCAATCCGATTAACTTGGATTTACTCCCAGTGTTTAGAACAGTGCTTGGCACCTAGTAAGCCATCAGTAAATACCACCACGACCCGAGGCAAGCCGGTCCGGGCAGTTTGCCTGCCTAGGCCTTTCCCACCTGAGATGGTCGCCGCCGTCTCTTCTGCCAGAAGGCGATCTTTCTCCTCTCTCAACTTCTCCAGTTCCCGCTGGTGCTGCCTCTGCAGATCTTCAATCTTCTTCTGGTGAGTCTCTTCCATGGCGGCAAACCCTCGTTCACATGTTGCCTGGAAAACGCAAAAGGGCGCTGAACGTCCGCTTTCTCCTTTCGGACCTGAGCCGAGACCTAATCTAAAAAGCAAGCAGCGGTCCTCAAGCAGCAAACACAAAGCGCTCGTAGGATCCCCGTCCCCGTTAGCAGCAGTGCTATGTTTTAAGGACACATGCGCAAACTGGCGGAAGGGGAAAGGGTAAGCAGAGAGCCGGTCAGGGAGAGGGAATGCTCTCAAAACGCTGAGAACCGAGGGGAATGTCTACGCTGTTTAAAAAAAAGTCATATGGAAAAAAAATTAACAATGTTTCATTTTTATATAACAATTACTCTACACTCCATCAAGAGGAGGACCAGGCACTTTCCTAAGGAAAGAAGCTGTTACATTCTGGAAGACAGGGCAGAGGGATTACAGTCAGAGGGTTTAATTCCTATAGAACCAGCATTAAGACACTTGTTCGGTAAGTCAAAAACAAGCATTTTTCCTTGCAGAGAGGAAGAGGCACTATTACCAGGTTAATCAAAGAACTTATCCTATCCCGTCTTGACTATTGCATCAGCCTCCATGCTGACTTCCCTGCCTCTCTTCGCTCCAATCCACATTTCAATCGGCTGCCAAGATTGTTTTTCTACAAAAGGGCTCAGTCCACATCTCCCACCGCCTCAAGAACCTCCAATGGTTGCCTATCCAACTCGACATCAAAGAGAACCCCCTTATCACCTGCTGTAAAGCCCTCAAATCGCCTTGCCCCCTCCTGTTTCACGTTGCTGCTCTCCTACTCCAAACCAGCCCGCACGCTTTGCTTCTCTAATGCCAAACTACTCACTGTATCTCGATCTCGCCTATCTTGCCACCAACCTCTCACCCACATCCTTCCCGTGGCTTGGAATGCCCTCCCCCTTCACATCTGCCAGACGACCACTCTGCCACCTTCCAAGCCCTACTGAAGGCACATCTCCTCCAAGAGGCTTTCCCTGACTAGGCCCTCATTCCCTCTTTTCCCATTCCCTTCGGGGTCACCCTTGTACATGGATTTAGACCCCTCATTCACCTCTCCCTCAGCCTCACAGCATTTATGTACATATCCATAATTCATTTATATTGAGTCTGACTCATCTAGACTCTAAGCTTGTTGTGGGCAGGGAACACATCTACCGACTCCGTTACATTGGACTCCCAAGCTTAGTTCAGCGTTCTGCATGCAGTAAGCGTTTAATAAATACCACTGATGATTGACAGCTACTGAAGGTTCAGGGTTACAACTGAAACTTCCTCCTCAACAGGGCTCTCACTGCAGAACCAACTGCAGTGCCAGGCTCCTTCCCTTCCCCACAGCACCTGTACATATGCTTGTACATATTTATTATTTATTTATTTTACTTGTACATATTCTATTTATTTTGTTAATATGTTTTGTTTTGTTGTCTGTCTCCCCCTTCTAGACTGTGAGCCCACTGTTGGGTAGGGACCGTCTCTATATGTTGCCAAGTTGTACTTCCCAAGCGCTTAGTACAGTGCTCTGTGCACAGTAAGCGCTGAATACATACGATTGAATGAATGAATGAATGAAATGGCAGTCTAGAGACAAGAGTACCTGCAGTGAAATAACTAAACAAATAAACAAATAAGGAATAAATGATGCTTGAATGACAGTCTGAATGAATGAATAAATGAAATAACTAACTAAATAATAACTAACTGTATTAGTCCAGTGCTCTGCACACAGTAAGCGCTCAATAAATATGACTGAATGAATATCATCGTTCACTGGCAGACAACATCGCCCAGAAGATGAATTTAACACCAACAGGTGAGGATAGGCTGACACGTTTCTCTGAAAGGTTTTTAGTTCACTGTTTAAAAGCGAAGAAAAAGACGGAACCTCGTTTTCCAACCCAGGATTGAGCACCCTGATTTGGCTCCTAAGGCCCTGCTCAAAGAGAGATGAGCCAACCTGTGTGATTTCACCTGTCGTTTCACGTTCCAACCCCGAGTACCCGAACCAGATGCTCACTGGGGACGGACAGTTGCGTCCCCAGCAAACCAAGCCCCAGGGTCTCGGGCAGGTGGTCTCAGTTGTCCAACTCCTCCAGCCCAGAAAGGAGACATGCCGGGAGAATGTGGTATCTGGTTTTGAAAAACACGGCTTGCTCAGTGAAACGATGCACGTTTTTTTCCCCTCAACTTCCTCTGGAGCACCTCTTTTCCCTACTCTTTTCCCAGGACCCTTCACGGAAAAAGAGAGGCAGTGTGGCCTAGTGGAAAGTGTGTGCGTCAGAAGAACTGGGTTCCAATCCTGCCTCTGCCACTTGCCAGCTGTGTGACCTTAAGCAAGTCACTTCTCTGCGCTTCAGTTTCCTCATCTGTAAAATGGGGGTAAAATACCCGTTCCTCCTCTTAGACTGTGAACCCCATGGGGACACCAACTGTGTCTGATCTGCTCATACTGTACCAGTCCCAGTACTTAGCCCAGTACTTTGCGTAAGCTCCCTTTGGGCAGGGAACACGTACTGTACCCTCTCAAGTGTTTAATACAGTGCTCTGCACATGTTAAGTGCTCAATAATTGATTGCTCTGCACGCACTAAGCTCTCAATAAATACCACTGATTAAAAAATTCCACAATGATTTAAAGAAAAAAAGGGTTTTTAAAAAATGTCCAATTTGGTGGAAAGGAAAATGAAATTCGTCACTGTTTATTTCCAGATCCCCACCAAGTACAGACACTAAAGCAGTGAGTTCCGAATAAAGCAAACCAAACCAAATCTCAGACTGGCGTCTGCTTTAGTTCCATCCCGGACACCCAAATCCGAGTCGGCTCAGGACCTGTTAATAATAATAATAATAATAATAATAATAATAATAATAATAATAATAATAATAATAATAATAATAATAATAATAATGTCATTTATTAACGCTTACTATGTGCAAAGCACTGTTCTAAGCACTGGGGGGATACAAGGTGATCAGGTTGTCCCGCGTGGGGCTCACAGTCATCATCCCCATTTTACAGATGAGGTAACTGAGGCTCCGAGAAGTGAAGTGACTTGCCCAAGATCACACAGCAGACATATGGTGGAGCCGGGATTCGAACCCATGATCTCTGACTCCGAAGCCCGGGCTCTTTCCACTGAGCCACGCTGCTTCTTCTTTTAGACTGTGAGCCCACTGTTGGGTAGGGACTGTCTCTATATGTTGCCAACTTGTACTTCCCAAGCGCTTAGTACAGTGCTCTGCACACAGTAAGCGCTCAATAAATCCGATTGATTGATTGATTGACCTCTCTGAAGGCAAATGTGCGGCTAGAGAGGTACTAGATGCAGATCAGAGGCCCACGTCCACATGGACATTACTTCAGTGCTACTATTCTGCTTCCCGTAACGTGACGTCTCTCACATTCCTCCGCTGGTTACCCCCCTCCTCTACCTGTGCATCTTCCTTGGGAAAGCTGCCAGCTCATCTCTGCCTTAGCAACGAGGTAGGATCCAAGAAGCTAGGCAGGGCCTAGTTGACAGAGCACTCTCCTGGGAGTCAGAAGGACCTGGGTTCTAATCCCAGCTCTGCCCCGTCCGCTGGGTGACCCTGGGCAAGTCACTTAGCCTTTCTGTGCCTCAGTTACCTCATCTGTAAAGATGGGGGTTGAGACCGTGAGCCGTGGGACATGGACTGGGTCCAACCCGATTAGCCTCTATCTACCTCAGCGATTAGTAATAATAATGACGGCATTTATTAAGTGCTTACTATGTACAAAGCACTGTTCTAAGCGCTGGGGAGGTTACAAGGTGATCAGGTTGTCCCACAGGGCTCAGTCTTCAACCCCATTTTACAGATGAGGTAACTGAGGCCCAGAGAAGTGACTTGCCCAAAGTCACACAGCTGACAATTGGCGGAGCCGGGGTTTGAACCCATGACCTCACACTCCAAAGCCCGGGCTCTTTCCACTGAGCCCCGCTGCTTCTCTAGTACACTAAATGCTTAACAAATGCCATTAAGAAAACAAATGAACAAACAAAAAATAACCAGGTCCAAAGGGAGCTGCGATGGGGCCATCTGGGGCCCTGGACAACTTGAGGCAGAAGCTGCCAGGAAAAATCCTCCCTGCTTTGGCTAGTGGGTTGGGGGGAAGGCTACTGACGGCTTTCTGGAGCTTCATAAAATGATATGGTGGGGTAAGGCCGGTGACTGTGAGCCCACTGTTGGGTAGGGACCGTCTCTATATGTTGCCAACTTGTCCTTCCCAAGCGCTTAGTACAGTGCTCTGCACGCAGTAAGCGCTCAATAAATACGATTGAATGAATGCAATCTGCTCATGCCAAACACACAACACTTGCTCTCTGCGGCGTCCCCGCTTATGGGGCGAACCCAGCATGGGTGAGGAGAAACTGACACCCCAGCCCCCAAACCCCCCAAAATATTTCCGCTGAATCCAGAAAGCCCTGGGCAGGGATTCCGTGAGCCCTGAGTCTTGGTTTTGGTTGTTTTTCCTGTCCTGAACAACTTTTCTAGCTTCTTACTGATTGATGAGGTGATGTCCCTGAGCTTTAAGTCTTATCTGGCCCAGAGTTGGCTTTAGGGTGAACTGAGGTGACCTCATTGTGGATGTGATGCTTTTTAGTATTGACTGCAAGCAATTCGTTTGTAAGGGAAATCAGCTAGTTTCCAGCACAGGGGAAATGTCTTCAGATTGGATTACTTAAAAAAACCCTATTTCCACGCTGACAGGTTCTAGGGGTGCTAATAAATGAAGACACTTTCTTTGGGTCCCCGCTGAGGCTTATAGGCACCTAAGACCTTAAAGCCAACATTTCCAACCAGCTTCTAGGACGTTCTCATCGACATTTACTCTCTCCGTAAATAAATAATAATAGTTGCGGGGGGGGTGTTCAGCGCTTACTACATGTCAAGCACTGTTCTAAGAGGCGAAGTAGATAAAAGTTAACCAAGGTGGATGCAGTCCCTGTCCCACAAGGGGCTCACAGTCAAGTAGACGTACTGAGTCCCCATTTTGCAAATGACGGAACTGAGGCACAGAGAAGTTGAGTCCCCTTCTAGACTGTGAGCCCACTGGTGGGTAGGGACCGTCTCTATACGTTGCCAACTTGTACAGTGCTCTGCACACAGTAAGCACTCAATAAATACAATTGATTGATTGATTGAGTGACTTGCCCAAGGTCACACAGCAGACACGAGGCGGAGCCAGGGTTAGAACATAGGTCCTCTGATATTTAGACAGTTTGCAGAGGCTTCCTGCTACTCTGGTTATTGTCATTATCATTATTAATATTAATAACATCAATAGTGATATTTGTACTATATGTCAAGCACTGTTCTAAGTGCTGGGGTTGATACAAATTAATCAGGTCAGACACAGTTCCTGTGCCACAAAGGGCGCACAGTCTAAGTACGCAGGAGAACAGGTATTAAATTCCCATTTTACAGTTGAGGAAACAGGCACAGAGACGTGAAGTGACTTGCCCAAGGTCACTCAGCAGGTGTCAGAGCCAGAATTAGAACCCAGGCCCGTGCTCTTTTCCACAGGCCACGCTGTATCTCTGTTTATTCTCTGCATGAGTCTAAATAGAGAACGTTTCCTCAAGTTGCCCAGGCATCTGCGTGCTCTAAGAGGGCACCTGCTCTTCCTCAGCTCAGGTGGGTCAAATGGGATTTTTCAACATATCTTTTCCAAAAACTAGACAGCCCTTCACTTCAGGCTTCCCTGATGGAGTGATCCCCAAAACGGGATCATGGCAGCATTATTTAACAGAAGAAGCCACAAGGATCTGGCAGCCCATGAGAAGTAGCGGATTCTTTCAGCTCCTCCAGAGTTACAACCCAGGGAACTGCTGCGGGAGAAATGTTTTCATGTTCCCGAGGTACGTGGCGAGTCCCATTTGAGCCAAGAGGAGACAGCGGTCTTGTCTGGGCCTTTTGTAGAAAAAGCTGTTGGGGAATTGAGTGTATTTGACCTTGAGGGGAAGAGGGGAGGAGGAAAGGAGGAGAGGCAAGATGTTAGGGAGGTAGTTTTAAGGAACGGTTAAGTTGCAGAGGCTACTGGAAAAAAGGGCATATGCTTCATAAAACTCGAGCACACAGAAAAAAATGCCTAACATCATCTGAAATAAGTGTAAGCTCTTCAGATGGGAGGTTCAGGGCAGAACGTACTAAGATGGGAGACTGACAAGCATGCAAGCCCATTTAAATCAATCAACGGTATTTGGGCGTGTCCTGTGTGCAGAACACTGTACTAAGCGCTTGGGAGGGTATAACAAAATAGAACTGGTTAGCCACGGTCCCTGTCCGTAACAAGCTTTTCAGTCTGACCACTGTTACTACTATTGGGGAAGTCTTTTAGACCGTGAGCCCACTGATGGGTAGGGACTGTCTCTATGTGTTGCCAATTTGTACTTCCTAAGTGCTTAGTACAGTGCTCTGCACATAGTAAGCGCTCAATAAATACGATTGATGATGATGATGAAGGCAAAACCTGACTTTCAGAATCGGCAGCCACAAAAGCACAACAGGCCATCTTTCAGTTGGCCCTTCACATGCTGGGAAGTGTCATCTGTACGTCAGGTTACGTTCCGCCGTGTATTTTGGATGACGCGGTTTTGATTCGAAAAACACCTCAAGCCTGGTCCCGGAATGGGGCTGGGAGGCCCCACTAGGTTGTAGGGATTGTGGGATTAGGGCAGCAGTGGCCGGGGAGGGGGCACATCATGGGAGCAGAGGAAGGGAAGAGACAGACCAGTGAAATGCAGATTGTTTTCTCTGGAAAAAAATAATCACAGAAAGGGCACCTCAGGCAGAGAGAACACTTTATGCAATGTTCATGTTTGATGAAGCTTTGAGAATCAAATGGCATCGTGACTTTCCGCCATCTAATTTTTCCTCTCGGGTCTATCTTACCCCCTCCACGACACAATCAGTAAATTTTACCTCCTGGAGTCTTTCCGGAGAGAAGACAGGTTAAGGAGACAGGTCCACTGGATGTAACTAGAACCCCAGAGCAATGCACTGAGACTGCGACATGGCCGACAAGGAACACATATATACACACACATCAGCCAACAGAATTTTAAAGCCGCTGACTATTTTCCAATCCAGAAATCGCCTCCTAATACCAAGCTAAACGCCCAACACACCAGAAGGTCCCCCTCACCCCCCCCGCCCACGTCTCCTGGCAAACAAGAACATTGCATTATTGAAAAGGGAAAACACCACCCCGGGTGCGGGTGGAGTAAATGAAATGACGCTTTCAAAACCTTCAGGTTCTCAAAGTCCTTTTGGTATTTTTCCCTCAGGGTTGAGGCGTTTCCCTCCAGGTCTTTGTGCTCCAGTTCCTCTCTCATGACATTCATCTGAGCCTCCAGCTCCTGGATGCGCTCCCTCAGCCCCGTCGTGGAATCGGCCTCCGCCTCGGTCACCCGGCCGGCGCCATCCGGCCGAGCCGACGGCCAGGAGCGCTGCTCCAGGGCCGGGAGCCCCCCCGGGTGCTGCCTCTGGTAATAATTCAGCGTCTCTCGCAAGCAGCGCAAGTTCTGCGTGTAATGTTCTTGTACAGTGCGCAGCTCTTCTTCGTGGATTAGCTGCAGTTCCCTAATTTTGAGCTGAAACTTGTCCTCTAGGGTCTGCATCTGCTCTCCATGGTACCTTTCCATGTCTTGCTTGTCTTTCACGGAGGCATCCAGCTGGCTGAGGACCCTGGTCCTCTCCGCCCGGAGGGTGTTTTCCGTGCGGCTCAGCTGCTCGACCACGCTTCTCATCTCTTCCTCGTAGCGGTCCCGCAAGGCGAAAATGCTCTCGTTGTGTTTGCTCTCCGCTTCTTCCAAGCGCCTCTGCTGACGGGCCAGCTGAGCCACTTTGGCCTTCAGATCGGCGTTCTCCCGCTCCACGATGGCGATCACCTGCAGGTACTCGCTCTTCTGCTTCCGCAGGAGCTCCTCGTACTCCAGCTGGAGGGCAGCCACCGCCCGCTCCTGGCACGAGGCGCCCGCCTTCTCCCAGGAGGCTTTGTAGAACTTGAGTTCCTTCTCATACTGCAGCCTGATTCTGCAGCCCGCGTAACAAACCTGAGCCTGGGTGACGGCATCTCGAACCAGTAACGATGAGTAGCGGCTGAGCCCGCCCAGGCTGGTGAGGTCGGAGACACCCCGAGAGGCCTCGGGCACCCCATGTTGGTCGCTCGCGGACTGCCCCGGAGGCAGCGAGGCTAGCGAGGCGGCTATTTCCTCCAGAACACGTGCCTTGTCCTTCAGCTGTTGGGCAAGCTGTTCCTGCATAGAAACCAGAGCTTCCTCCCCTTCCCCCTGGTCTGGGGCCCTGGGAAGGTCCAGGCCCTCGCCGGGAGCCGGTTCCGGCTCAAACCGCTTCCCGTCCTCCTCCGTCAGTCCGCCCCTCTCAATCCCTGCCTGGGATTCCAGGGTTTCTGAAATCTGCCGCACCACGCTTTCCAAGCTGGGAGTTCCGTGGGCCCTTATGATTTCCCCCAACATGCCCTTATACCGCTCGAGGGCCGTCTTGGTGCCACGCAGGTTGTCTTCAACGGTTTGTAACCGGTCGTGAAGGGACTCCCTCAGCTTCTGGACAGCAAAACCGAGTTCTGCCTTGACCAGGCTCGCATCTGCCAACGCAGAGACGAGGTCCCGCGGGAAGCAGGGAGGGCCAGCGTCTGCTTGGTTTCCTCCTCCTCCTCCTCCTCTCCCAAGGCTTCCCAACTGCTTCCTGAGTTCCTCCACCTGGCTCCAAAACTGGCTTTCCAAGAGCAGTTTTTTACATAAGGCCTCTGCTGAGGTCCCAGCCGTTTGAAAAACACCTGTAGGCTCCAGGGACACCTCTGCGGACAGATGAATCTCTCGGAGTGTCTGGGAGAGGGCAGAACTTGTATCTGTTAAAGACTCGGCTATCTGATTGATCAAGGAAGCTTCGAAGGAGGTTTTTTCAGCAAGTAACTTCAGCTGGTCCTGGTAGCTCAATCCGGGGAACTGGGGGGTCACTTTCTCTCCCACAGGCAAACTCTCTTCCGGGGCCTCTCCGGGCCAGCCGGGCACCTGACGCAAAACACAGACGGCGTCGGATAAGATGATTTCCAAGCTGGAGAGGGTGGCCAATCCCAAGTCTCCCTCTTTCTCCCGGTCGGCCTTTAGCAAAGACCTCAGTTGTTCCCTGCATGCTTCTAAGCACGAGAGGGCTTGACTGTTTCTGACCCGGAAGCCTCCCAGCTCACCAACGTGCTTTTCCATCACCGTCTGCCTCTCCTTTCTTTCGTCTTCCAGCTGCGAGGCCAAGGCGGCGACCTGGGACAGACTGGTTTGGAGCTGGTCCCGGAGCTGGGATTCTGTGCCGGCCCACTGCTGGTGAAGGGCTATCAAGGCCTCCTGATTCTGGCCTTGTTGGTTCTCCAATTTCATGGTCACGTCTTTGAGTTTTTCCTCTGTGACGAACAGTTTGGTCTCCAGAGAGTGGATGATGGACAGATAAGCCTCAGGGACCCCGGCTCCGGCAGAGAGCCCCGTGAGGGCGGGTTCCGATGACATGCTTTCTTCCGAGAGCGACCGGTCCTGACTGGTGTCCGAAGACGTGCTGCTGGCCCAGTTCTTCTCGGAGCCATCTGGGTGGATGTGCTTTTGGCACTGTATACTCGAGAAACGGATCCGCTGCCGTTTAGTGCCGGGGGTGTCCCCTTCACACTTCGGTGCGGCTTTCTGAAGGCCCTCTCTGTCCTGAGGCTCCGCTGCCTCAGAGAGGGTGATGACATGGCCAGCCTCCAGCCCCGGGGTCTCGCTCACCTCCCCCTGGCCGGCCTCAGGGCTTTCATTATCCCGGGGAGGGGAGCGTGTCGCCGGCAGCCCACCTTGAGCTTGTTCTTGCTGCTCCAGTTGGGCAACGCCCTCTTCGTCAGCGTCCGGCTTGGGACACTCGTCGCCCGGGCCTCTGGGGTGAGCGTTTGCTCCCTTCCTTAAGATCCCCTCCTTGGCCTGGAGCCTTATTTCCGTTTCCTCCAAACTGCTGCCCAAAGCAACCATCTTCACCATGGCCTCGTTGAGGTCCCGGTCTTTCTTCGCCACGATTTTCTCGTGCAGCGCCTTGATGCGCTGCAGCTCCTCTTCTTTCCCTCTCAGGGCGGCGTGCACGTCGCGGAACCGATCCGAGACGCGCTTGTGCGTGCCTTCCAGGTGGAGATAGTCGGCCTCCCGGGCCTCCAGCTTCTCCCGAAGCTCGGCGACTTCCCCGTCAGAGCGGGCGACCCGATCCAGCAGCTCCTGGAACCTCTTTCTGATCTGGTCCCGCTCGCCCTGGAGGCTCTGGATGTGTTCGGCGAGCTTCTGGACGCTGGCCTCCTTCACCCGGAGCTCCTCCTCCAGCTGATGCACCATTTCGCTGCCCTCGAACGTGGCGCTCAGCTTCTCTTTCTGGAGGACTTCCATCTGCTGCTCGTGATCCTGCAGCTGGTCTTCATAGTCGCTTGCCTTCTCCTCCGCTTCTCTCAGGTTCTGGATCAGGGCTTGCTTTTCCTTCTCGCAGCTGTCCAGCAAGAGCTCATAGTTCTTCTGCAGCTTCTCCTCCATGAGAGCCTGGGCTCGTTCGCTGGCCCCGAGCTGCCGGCTGAGGTCGGCGATCCTCTCCTGGAGTCGCTGCGCTTCCTTCTGATGGTCCCGCTGCAGCGCCTGCTGCACTTCCAGATCCCGCAGCTCCTGGGTCTTTTCCAAAAGCAGGGCCTCTGCGCTCTTCAGTTTCTGTTCACTGGCTCTCAGCTGGGAGCTCAGGGTGCTCTCACTGTGCTGCCACTCCTCCAGCTGCTCTCTGACCTTGGCCTTCTCCATCTTCAGGTCGCTCCTCAGCTTGGCCAGAGTTTGCTCTTTGATGGCCAGCTCGGCGGCGGCGTTGCTCAGCCTCGCCTGCAGGCTCTGGATCTCGGCCTCGTGGTGCCGGATCACATCCTTGGCCTCCCCGTAGCTGCGCTTCAGGGACTGAATTTGTTGATTAATCAGCTCTTGGCGCTGGCATTGGGCTTCTAGCTCGCTTTGGAGGTCTTGGTTGACTTTATGGAGCCTCAGCCAGGCACAGGACGGTGATGTGGTCACCTCCGTCTTAAAGAGATCGATTAAATACGGGATTAGTAACACTCCCGGCTCCCGGTTCTGAGTGTCACACCTCTGGCCGGGGTTGACCGTACAAAAGCTCCTTGGGTTTGACAGGACTTCTACCTACGTGCTGCTTTCCACATTCTGGATGGCTTTTGTCCTCTCCTCTTTCACTTTTTCCACACACCAACGAATCAATCATCTGGCCCCTCTCCAAGCAACTGCTTCCAGGTAAAAGGAAAACATGGACACTAACACCAAAACAACTCTACTGCAGTAGACTCTACGAGAAACAAATCAAATGAAACTGGAATGATGAAAGACACACACACGCACACGCCATTAACTGAAAGACAAACAGGACAAGAGAAAGATCGGCAGGGAATGAAGACGACAGAGAGAAAGGGTAAAGTCTGCTTTTGTTTGTTTTGCAAAACAAAGTGCGCAGTTCCAGATACGTCCGTGAACAAAAAAAAAAAAATCCCACAAATGAGGTGTAAATCAATGACATCACTTCCCGCCAAACCCAGGAAAGGAAGAAGAGTGCTTCAGTGATGTCATTGCTGTATCATTTAAACAGGCTTCACCTGGTTGATGGCTTATTTTTTGAATTAAGACCTACAAGTTATGGTGTCTCTAATCTGCCTGAAAGAGACAAATGGAGGGGATGATGGGAATCACAAAGGAAAAATAATCTCCAACAAAACAAACAAACCGCTGTAAGATTCCAAACAAGTGAGGCATGCAAAGAGAAAACTCACAAATGAAAGGCATGCAGAAGTCGACGGAAATAATGCTGCATTGAAAGAAATGCATGTATATGCACAAACGAGGAAGAAAAGCAGCCCAACCTAAGAATTTGGCCTGCCTCGTGGTTCTCTGCTGATAGGGGAAGCCCACAGATGTGACACTCAGTTTGATTACGTTAAATTCCATGCCAAACAAAGAAACCATGCTATGTTAGCCTCCCAACATGGGTTAGTAGGGAACCCACCCAGTGAGAGGTGAGAAACTTCAGGTTGGCCTCTAAAGAGTGCTGGCTCTGAATCCAGGTCAGGTTTAGAGGGGGAAAGCGCTCCAAGCACGATCAGAATTAATAGCGAGAGATAAGAGGAGAAGTTGTTTCAAAAGAGGCGAAAATAGGGACTTTGGTGAAAACCTCGGCACAAGTCCCGGCCCGAAGTAAAGAGAGTCTCCGCCTTAGCAATGTGCAAAATCTGCCCCTCGTACGGACCCGTGAGCATCCCCTGGCCCACAGGTACTGCCCTCGCGATGAGCGGTCATGTCGGTCAAACCACGTGACGCAGAAATCCCGAAGGCTCCCCACAGCTTGTGGCTCAGCAGAACGGGACCGGAAGAATGGCCTAACGTCATCTCCCCCCACCCTTAACGGGCTGGAAAATACTTCCGAGAGCTGGGCTCGAGCAGGATATTTGAAATGACGGAGTTGGCAGGTGACAGGCCAGAGAGTGGAAAGGAAAACAACCCGTTTCCCCAAGTCCTCTGGAAAATCTGGACTCGGTCCACGGGCCGTGCAAACCAAGGTGGGCTGTCCTGCGCTGGGCTGGAGCCGCTCGGGGCCCCGAGGCGGAAAACTGAAGACCCCTCAAGCGCTGTAAGCCATTGGACGATTCTGGGCCCTTTGGCCGGAAAGACCTGCTCGGGGAAAAACTTGGGCCGGGCTACCGTGACACAGACGAGAGCCCACAAAGGAAAGCTCCAGCTGCAGACCGTGAAATGCTCCGTCCTCAGCAACATCTGGAATTTGTCAGGAGACAGCTCTGTCTGGCTTCCTTGCCTGTTGGGAGTCAGGGAAGTTTTCCAAAGTGCCTGTTGATACCGCACATAATTTCTCCCCGCACAGGCCTGCTAGCTTGTCTCCTGACCCACCAGAAGTGGATGCATGTCAAAAGGCACCAAGAGAGGCAGCTTGGTCTACTGGAAATGGAGACCCAGGGACTCAGGGGACCTGGGTTCTAATCCTGAACTCCGCTACCTGCCTGCTGTGCGACCTTGGGAAAGTCACTTCACCTCTCTGTGCCTCAGTTTCCTCCCAGGTAAAATGGAGTTTCCAAACCTGTTCTCCCTTCCCCTTCAACTGTGAGCCCCATGAGGATCAGGGACCATCAACTCGATTTGCTTGTATCCACCCCAGCACTTAGTACAGTGCCTAGCACACAGTAAGTGCTTAACAAATACCATATTATTATTATCATCATCGTCAATCATATTTATTGAGCGCTTACTGTGTGCACAGCACTGTACTAAGCGCTTGGGAAGTACAAGTTGGCAACATATAGAGACAGTCCCTACCCAATAGTGGGCTCACAGTCTGACCTGCTTATCTTGTACCTGTTTCAGGGCTTTGTAGAGTGCTTGGCACACAGTGCTTCAATTCCACTCTTTACTGTGGTACTTGCTACTATTATTATAAACAATAAAACCAATTCTTTATGGGTTATAAGAATGGCAATACCTATCCAGAGAGCAGGAAATGGCCACCTGCATGGATTTGCCACAGCACAGGAGAGAGCATGAGAGACAGATAGAGAGACACACCCTCTCCCACCTCTTTAACGTTCTCTGCATCTCCCCATGCTGCCTCGGACGCTGCTTTGCACAGACAGTGAGAATCCATGCAGACAAAGGTTGGAGATGGGTTTTACTGAAGAAAATGAAGGGTTGGAGGGGCTTCCGAGGAGTGGAAACTGCTTTGCCCCCATCAGCCGTGCCACTCTCCAAGAGGGCCCAGCCACTCCTTGATCATACGGAGCCACTTGCAGACCGTTGAGAGGGCAGATGGCAAAGGAGCTTCCCTCAGCTGCCCAGAGCTCCACTTAAACGCTTACCTAAATGGCCTCCCCACACCCCAGCGGGCCGGGCCGGACCATACGAGCGCCCCAGGTTGCTGCCCTGGCTTGACACCACTTCCCTGGCTCTCTCCTTCCTTCTGCTCGGCAGAACTGGGAAGCAGCGTGGCCTAGCGGGATAGAACTTGGGCTTGGGAGTCAGAAGGACCGGGGTCCTAATCTCAGCTCTGCTGTCTGCTGTGAGACCTTGGACAAGTCTCTCAACGTCTCTGTGCCCCGGTTACCTCATGAGTAAAATGGGAATTAAAGCTGTGAGCCCCATGTGGAACATGGACTGTGTCCAACCTGATTGCCTTGTATCTGCCCCAGCGCCTGGTACAGTGCCCGGCACAGAGAGAGCGCTAAACAAAAACTATTAAGGAAACCCAATTCAGCAGGCCAGCAGAGATACAAAAATGCCCCGTTTCTTATTCTAATTAAGCTGCAGGGACAGAGAGCCCTTTTAATTAGATGCCCTCTGCCAGAACCTCCATGGTTCTAACAAGATCAGAGTGCCACCTGCCCCAAAACCAGCTGAAGGGGGGAAAAGACCCCAGGTCCCACATTCCCTCTCAGCTTAAGCACATCTCCCCTCGGGGTGGTGATCCAGATGTCCATTCGTTCCTCCGCCGTGGCTGCTGTCACGGCCCTTTCCTTTCAGCAGGCTCGACCTCTGCAGACCCGGCCAAGTTGGCATGGGTCATTTTCGGAAGGATTTCTTCCACTGATTTACCTAATTTGGACTCTAACCTGCCCAGAGCATCTTCACGTGCAGAGGCAGCTGCCAGCGGGTGGAGAAATGGTTTTAATGGCCAAGCAGCCCTTCTCCCCATCTTGGAATGAGATTCTCTATTTACATTAACACCTGCCTCCCCCTCCAGACTGGGAGCTCACTGTGGATAGGGAATGTGTCTCCCAACTCTTTTGTATTAAGCACGTATCATTATTGATGATCATGCGATCGGGGACGTCCCCCCACCCCAGGGATGTCTTCCGCTCCCTCACAAGAGGTTCTCACTACTCCTTGGTAAGTCACAGCACCATAGCGTGTGACTCCGCTTGCCTGATTCAACAGAAGCAGTTTGTGATGACAACCACCTCTCCTCTGGCAACGGTTGCCTTCAGTGATGTAAGCTCCTTGGGGGCAAGGATCGTGTCTACCGACTTTATTGTACTCCCAAGTGCTTACCTCAGTGCTCTGCACACAGTAAGCACTCGATAAATCCCACTGATTGATCTTTCCATTCAGCTTAGCATCCCCGGGCGGCCTCTCTCAATCGGAAGCCCGACCCGAGAGTGCAAGCTATCAGTGAGGGGGGGAAAAAAGGAAGATACGCATGTCTTCCCACCAGCTGGATCTCAGCTGAGCCACACAGACCGCGGTGAGACGTGTTGTTGGAAATCCCCGATTCACTTTGTTGATACTGAGGCCGAAAAAAATTTCCACTATTAAGAAACATGTGGATTCGGGTTTTTTTTTTTTCTCTCTCTTTCTCTCTCCCTCTAAGTGGGCATTTGTTCAGCCCAACGCAGCCTTGGCCACTGACATAAAGTGCTCTACAGATGAGTGGAAGGGCAGCGTAGGAGGCGCGGGGCAAGGGTTAGGGTCTTAATCACTTCCACCAGACATCAGAGAACAGGTCAGCCCCGAAAGGCTCTGGAAAAATCACCTCAAGCCCCAGCTTCGAAGCAGACGCCCTGAAATGTCAGAGGGGCAACTTACGGACTCGTCCCGGGAGCGCGGCCAGGAGGAGCAGGGTGGGGTCAGAGCGGCCAAGCCCCGGAACCAAGGGCAGGTTTTGCACATTTCTAACCCACCTGGACTCGAAGCCGAGCACTGCGGGCAATGAAGCCCGAGCAGCCTACGTGCAGAGGCACGGGGAGGCAAGCAACGCGTCCCTCCCCGTTCTCCTACCTGCAACACGTAGCCCTCCCTAGCGCTCTGCTCCCGGCCCAGAGCCACTTTCAGCTGATCCTGCAGGACTCGGTTCTGCTCCAGGAGATCCGAGGCCTCCTTCTGACTCTGCTCCAGCTGTTGGAAAGAATAAAACCCAATAAAAGAAAACTGGCGGCAAAGAGAAACGAGACTCAGGGAACACAAGCCAAGGCGGAAACGTACAAGTGGAGTTTCCGATTCTGGTTCCTGGGACTGCACTTAGTTACATGAGCCCCAGATTTGAGGTTCTGGGGCAGGGTGGGGCTAAACGGTTTCTTGCGTTCCCAAGGGTTGACCCCAACTGGACCCAGAAAGAACACCACTGGTTGTTGGGTTACCTTCCACACCCACTCTGTGGCGAAGAATATACCTATTGTAGTGCTGGTCAAATCACGGTTTCCCACACAGCTCTGTCTTGGCTAATTAACCCCGAACCAGAGTGGCCTTATGGTGGAAAGAGCAAGGGAGTCATAGAACCTGGGTTCTAATCCCGGCTCCGTGCTAGCCTGCCGTGTGATCTACCTTTTCTTGGAACTCAGTTTCCTGATCTGTAAAATGGGGATGAGATACTTATTCTCCCTCTTATGTAGACTGTGAACTCGGGCAAGGACTGCCTCCGGCTTCATGATCTTGTATCTACCCCAGTGCTCGGCACACAATAAGTGCTGAACAAATACCACAATTATTATTATTATTACTACCTTTACTCTTCCAGTTCCCAGCCCATTCTACGAGGTTCCAGAACTGATTTGATGATTCGGATCAACTACCAACCTAATTTGACATGAGTAAGTCCAGATCCACACCTGAAGGAACATTCACTCCCACCCGCAACTGACTTCTGGCCGGACAACGTCTTCGAAGGCCCTGGACTAACTCCCTGTACACCCAGGAGCTGAGTGGATATTAACTATAATAATAATAATGGCATTTATTAAGCGCTTCCTATGTGCAAAGCACTGTTCTAAGCGCTGAACTAACAAGGAGGACGGTAAGTGCAGTCACTTAGCGCACGACTGTTGCATCCCCATGACCCTCCACGAGGAAGGCTGTCTCAATAGGTAGCTGAGGAGGATCTGACACTTCTGTTCCCTGCAGTGTTAGGAATTATTTCCCAGAGACACACAGGAGTAGGAAAGCCCAAGTGAAGCAACCACCGAGTCAAATTTAGGATTTGAGCAGGGAGGTAAAGTTTCATCAAATCCCAGATTTAAACCCTCCGGAGAAAATGAGAAATTGGAAAAGGTTCCAACGCTTTACGGCTCCTGGTGGCACTTGTTCACACCAGGAAAAGGGGAGACGGGTTTAGCCGACGGCTCCTTGAGAGACCGATCCCGCCTCGTGCCGGGTATTCTCCGTCTCCACGTTACCTCCTTCTCCAGCAAAGAGGTTATCTCCTGCGCGGGGAGCCTGTCGGGTCCGTCCTCCGAGGAGAGGTGCAGCGGGGCGATGGGGACTTGCTTCTCTTCACGCAGAGGGGTGGTTTCCACCTGATGCCACCGCTGTTCGATCTCCACGTGGACGTTCTGGGGCTTGGTCTCCGGCGCGACGGGTAACGCTGGGCTCCTGTCCACCTCCATGCGCGACCCAGAGTCCTCCCCGCTCGGGCCATCGACAGCATCAATCACCTCGAAGCGTTTGCGCCGCTCTTCCCTCCGCCGGGCCCGCTCTCTCTCTAGCTCCCCCGGGTCCGTGTCAAAGCCCCCGGGCTCGCGCACGCTGGGGGCTTCCTCGGCACTGGCCCTCTCCTGAGCCAGGGCTTGCTGGATGGGGCGGAACTCGGCCCAGTCGAAGGTTTTGGAACGCCCTTCCCGCCTGCGTTCCCGGGCCCGGCTCCGTTTCTGTTCGGGGTCCAGATCCCCTTGGTCCTGGTCCGGCTTCTCGCTCGGCTTTGGGCAGGCCTCGAAGGCCGGGGGGGAGGAGGAGGAGGAGGAGCTGCTCTTATTCTTCTCTTCTGGCAAGGAGCTGGGAAAACAGATACAGAAGAGGCGGGGAGAAAAACTCACACCTCATTCCCTTTCTCCCCAAGCAGCCCCTGGCCCTCTCCACCCCGAGGCTTCAGTGAGAGCCAACGATCAGATCACCGCCCCTAATTTAATTCGGCTTTCCCTGTTAATTCTCTCATTCCAGGGACAGCCAATGATCCGTGGACAAACACAAATTGCCCTTTCTGAAGGACTAGCAGTCTGTTTCAGGTTCCAGAAAAACAGGACCCTCTAAATACAGCTCCCAGATGGTAACCCCGCTCGCTGTTCACGGCCAGGAAGGTGGTGAAGTGTAGAATTTTTGAAGCTGGGGAAGGAGTTAGGGGGTGGGGAAGGAGCTGAGAGGACCTGACTGTACAGAATTTTTTTTTTAACAGATTTAGGATTTGTTGCTGAGAGTGTGTGGCTTTCGGTTTTCTTTTCTTTCATTTATTAAGCGCTCACTAAGTGCCAGTCAGTGCGCTAAGAACTGGGGCAGATACAAGCTAATCGGGTTGGAAACGGTCCATGTCCCACATGGGGTGCACCCATCTTAATCTCCATTTCACAGATGAGGTAACTGAGGCACAGAGAAGTCAAGTGATGTCACAGAGAAGTGACGGGGTTGGGATTAGAATCCGGGTCAATCAATCAATCATATTTATTGAGCGCTTACAGTGTGCAGAGCACTGTATTAAGCGCTTAGTCCTTCTGACTATGGGGTCCTTCTGACTCCCATGCCTGGGCTCTACCCACTAGGCCACATTGCTTCTCCAAGTCTTGTCCCGTCGTAGGCTTCCTGAGCTGGCCAGGGGAAGTGCCCAGACTGCCTGGAGGGGGTCCCGGGCTAGATAAGTGTCCCATAAGGAACAACTCCTTCTGGACCATTCATTCAATCGTATTTATTGAGCGCTTACTGTGTGCAGAGCACTGTACTAAGCGCTTAAATAACGGTACAGTGAGTAGGTCGGCAGTAGAGAATATAATAATAATAATAATAGCATTTGTTAAGCACTTACTATGTGTGAAGCACTGTTCTAAGCCCTGGGGGGAGAGTGGAGACAAGGTGATCAGGTTGTCCCACGTGGGGCTCACAGTCACAATCCTCATTTTACAGATGAGGTCACTGAGGCCCAGAGAAGCGAAGTGACTTGCCCAAAGTCACACAGCTGACAAGTGGCGGAGCCAGGATTAGAACCCATGACCTCCGGCTCCCAAGCCCATGCTCTTTCCATTGAGCCACGCCACCAAGCTATTTAATTATGGAGAAACAGGTGGGGAACTCAAAGAACTAAGTGAGACTTCTAGACTGTGAGCCCGCTGTTGGGTAGGGACCGTCTCTATATGTTGCCAACTTGGACTTCTCAAGCGCTTAGTACAGTGCTCTGCACACAGTAAGCACTCAATAAATATGACTGAATGAATGAAAGTGAGAGGCACAGAGAGATGGCTTCAGCCAAATTAAAAAAAAAAGCCCTATTCATGACTCCGCCACCTGTCAGCTGTGTTACTTTGGGCAAGTCACAACTACTCCGTGCCTCAGTTCCCTCATCTGTAAAATGGGAAAACTGGGAGCCCCACATGGGACAACCTGATTACCTTGTATCCCTCCCAGCGCTTAGAACAGTGCTTGGCACATAGTAAGTGCTTAACAAATACCATCGTCATTATTATTATTATGACCAGCCCGAAGGCTGCTGTTAAAAACAAAACATCCTAATAATAACGATGGCATTTATTAAGCACTTACTATGCACAAAGCACCGTTCTAAGCGCTGGGGAGGTTACAAGGTGATCGGGTTGTCCCAAGTGGGGGCTCACAGTCTTAATCCCCATTTTACCGATGAGGCACAGAGGCACAGAGAAGTTAAGTGACTGGCCCAAAGTCCCACAGCTGACAAGGGGTGGAGCCAGGATTTGAACCCATGGCCTCTGACTCCAAAGCCCGGGCTCTTTTCCACTGAGCCACGCTACTTTTCTAAATATGTCCTGATATCCCAGAAGGTGAGTTCAACCACCGCCGTAGAATTTCCAAACGCAAAGCGGGACGTTTGCTTAAGAACAAGGATGTGATCAGTAGCATCCACCATCTTTTTAGCAGCCACGTGACGGTAATGACACCCGTCGGCCCCTTCTATGTTTTGCTGTTTTTCGGGCCCCCTTCTCCATGTACACAATTTGCACAGGGCTTGCTGGTCTCCAGGGCCCCCCCAACAAGGAGCCTGTGATGGGAAAACTCGGCAATCAATCAATCAATCAATCGTATTTATTGAGCGCTTACTGCGTGCAGAGCACTGGACTAAGCGCTTGGGAAGTACAAGCTGGCAACATCTAGAGACAGTCCCCACCCAACAGTGGGCTCACAGTCTAGAAGGGGGGGACAGAGAACAAAACCAAACAAACTAACAAAATAAAATAAATAGAATAGATAGGTACAAGTAAAATAAATAGAGTAAGAAATATGTACAAAGATATATACATATATACAGGTGCTGTGGGGAAGGGAAGGAGGTAAGATGGGGGGGATGGAGAGGGGAACGAGGGGGAGAGGAAGGAAGGGAGGGAGAAGAAGGGTGGTTCTCGGGCAGCTGAGCCCGTGGGCACTTGGCCTGACCCCAGCTCTGCTGCTACAGAGTGACCCTGAAGATCCATCCATCCATTCGTAGTTATTGCGGGTTACTGTGTGCAGAGCACTTTGCTAAGCACTTGGAAAGTACAATTCAGCAATAGAGACAATCCCTGCCCACCACGGGCTTAATAATAATACTAACGTTGGCATTTGTTAAGCGCTTACTATGTGCAAAGCACCGTTCTAAGCGCTGGGGTAGATACAGGGTAATCAGGTTGTCCCATATGGGGCTCAGGGTTTTAATTCCCATTTTACAGACGAGGGAACGGAGGCACGGAGAAGCCAAGTGACTTGCCCAAAGTCACACAGCTGACAAGCGGCGGAGCCAGGATTAGAACCCATGACCTCCGACTCCTAAGCCCGGGCTCTTTCCACTGAGCCACGCTGCTTCTGCTTACAGACTAGACGATCCACCCATCTGTCTCCCAACAGTGACCCTCAGAGGCTTGGGGAACCATGTTCAGAACACTGTACTAAGTGCTTGGGAGAGTAGCTCCTTCACATGAACCCTAATGGATAACTAAGAGAAGCAGCGTGGCTCAGTGGCAAACAGCATGGGCTTTGGAGTCAGAGGTCACGGGTTCGAATCCCAGCTCCGCCACCTGTCTGCTGTGTGACCCTGGGCAAGTCACTTAACTTCTTGGAGCCTCAGCTCCCTCATCTGTAAAATGGGGATTAAGACTGTGAGCCCCACGTGGGACAACCTGATCGCCTGGTATCCCCCCGCAGCGCTTCGAACAGTGCTTTGCACATAGTAAGCGCTTAACAAATGCCATCATTATTATTATTATTATGGACCATCTAACAGCTCCAATTTCCCTTCTCGTAGACTACGCAGACACCCTCCGTGTATCTCCATTTTCTCCATTTATCCAAATGCTTCTCGAAACTACAGCTAGTTTCCCGTTGCATAACTTCCTGGGGTAACAAACTCCATATGCTTACAACCCACCGTGCAAAGAAGTGTTTCCTTTTGTTTCTTTTGAAACCTCTTCCCTACACCCCCCCACTCCCAGTCTTCAGTGAGTGCCCCGCTCATCCTGATGACGTGGGATGTGGGGAGCAACAAGAATTCCCAGTTTATCCTACCCCCCCAGCCTTTCCGGATCCGCAAACTTCCACCGCATCCCGTCTACACAGCGGAAAGTCCGATTCTTCTTGGCCTCTCCTTAAACGTGCCCTCTCTGTGCCCATCCAGCTCCAGCGCGTCCTTCTTAGAGGCCAGAGCCGCATGCAGTATTCCAGGTAATAATAATGATGGCATTTATTAAGCGCTTACTATGTGCAAAGCACTGTTCTAAGCGCTGAGCACTGTGCACACCATGGTTCGATACAGTGCCCAAGGCACGGCTTCGGCCCCATTTTCCAGGTCTTCCCAGATGCGGCCATCGAGCAGCGTGGCTCAGTGGAAAGAGCCCGGGCTTTGGAGTCAGTCGTCGCGGGTTCGAATCCCGACTCCGCCACATCTCTGCTGTGTGATCTTGGGCAAGTCACTTAACTGCTCTGGGCCTCAGTTACCTCATCTGTAAAATGGGGTTTAAGCCTGTGAGCCCCACGCGGGACAACCTGATCACCCTGTATCCTCCCCGGCGCTTAGAACAGTGCTTTAGCACATAGTAAGCGCTTAACAAATGCCGATTATTATATTCTTTTAGACTGTGAGCCCACTGTTGGGGAGGGACTGTCTCTATGTGTTGCCAACTTGTACTTCCCAAGCGCTTAGTACAGTGCTCTGCACACCATAAGCGCTCAATAAATACAATTGATTGATTGATTGATTGATTGATCCAGCAGACCTTCTCAGCGGCCGCTGCTGCCCGCTGAGCCCTCCGGCCTGCTCAGCTGCTGTCTCTGAATTCAGCACCCCGCCTCCTCCCCGTGGCTGACTGGCTGGGCCCATGCCCCCGATGGAAGCAGCGTGGCTCGGTGGAAAGAGCCCGGGCTTTGGAGTCAGAGGTCACGGGTTCAAATCCCGGCTCCGCCAACTGTCAGCTGTGTGGCTCTGGGCAAGTCACTTCACTGTGCCTCAGTTACCTCACCCGTAAAATGGGGGTTAAGACTGTGAGCCCCCACCGCGGGACAACCCGATTAGCTTGTATCCTCCCCAGCCCTTAGAACAGTGCTTTGCACATAGTAAGCGCTTAATAAATACCATTAAAAAAAACCTGGTTTGCAGAGTACGAGAGACCCGGTGAGGGGTAGGACCAATCATTCATTCATTCATATTTCTTGAGTGCTTACGGTGTGCAAAGCACTGTACTAAGCGCTTGGGAGAGTACAACGCAACAACAGACACATTTCCGGCCCACAACAAGCGCACATCACCATCACTAGACTCGATCCCTTCACGCCGGTTCCTGGTCCCACAGTCTGGTCTCCCCCTTTTAGACTGTGAGCCCACTGTTGGGTAGGGACTGTCTCTATATGTTGCCAACTTGGACTTCCCAAGCGCTCAGTACAGTGCTCTGCACACAGTAAGCGCTCAATAAATACGATTGATTGATTGATTGGTCTGTCGTTTGACAAGAGAAGCAACGTGATCTTGGATAGAGCTAGGGACTGAGAGTCACGAGGACCTGGGTTCTAATCCCGGGCTCTGCCACGTGTGACCTGGGGCAAGTCACTTCACTTCTCTGGGCCCGTTCCTGGTCCCGAAGTTCATCAGAAGGGATGAGCCCGAGGCCCGTCTGTCATTTGACAAACGAGGCTGCATGGCCTAGTGGATAGAGCACAGGCCTAAAAGTCAGCAGGACCTGGGTTCTAATCCCAGCTCGGCCACTTCTCTGCTGTGTGACCTCGGGCAAGCAGCGTGGCTCGGTGGAAAGAGCCCGGACTTGGGAGTCGGAGGTCGTGCGTTCTAATCCCGGCTCGCCACTTGTCCGCTGTGTGACCCTGGGCAAGCCGCTTAACTTCTCTGTGCCTCAATTCCCTCATCTGTAAAACAGGGATTAAGACTGTGAGCCTCACGTGGGACAACCTGATTACCTTGAATCTACCCCAGTGCTTAGAAGAGTGCTCTGCACATAATAAGCGTTTAACAAAGACCATTATTTAGAGAAGCAGCGTGGCTCAGTGGAAAGAGCCCGGGCTTGGAAGTCAGAGGGCATGGGTTCTAATCCTGCTCCGCCACTTGTCAGCTGGGTGACTTTGGGCAAGGCACAACTTCTCTGTGCCTCAGTGACCTCCACTGTAAAATGGGGATTAAGACTGTGAGCCCCATTTGGGACAACCTGATAGTCTTGCATCTACCCCAGCGCATAGAACAGTGCTTGGCACATAGTAAGCGCTTAACAAATACCATCATCATCACTTCACCTTCTCTGTGTTTCAGTTACCTAATCTGCAAAATGGGGATTACGACTGGGTGCTCCATACGGGACATGGACCACGCCCAACCTGATTAGCTTGTATCTACCCCAGAGCTTAGTATAGTGACTGGCACATAATGTTTAACAAACACCATTTAAAAAAAAAAGAAAGAAAAAGGAGACACCATCAAATTTCTGGGGTAGAAGCCATGTGTGCCAACCAAACCAGACGAACCTTGAAGGATTTGCACAACCCTATGGCTCCAAAATGAGATTCTCACAGGTCTGAAAACCATAATGACCAAACGAAGGAACCCCTCTTTCTTCTTTTCAGACCACCCCCTAACGCAAGGATTTCTCCATTATTCTGAGACATACATGCTTCTCTCCCTTCAAGTGAAGAGAATACACACAGGCCTTTCACTTCTCAACTCTGGCAGAGCAACTCAAAATATATCAGAACAAAAGAAAAAGAACAAAAACACCCAGTCACAAATGGTTCATGAACCCGTATCTTCCGATGCAGTCTGACCCAAATGAGGTCCCATCTAGGGGTCAAGCCATAAAAATCACTGGCAGTTTGATGCTTGGTTTTGTTCTCTGTCTCCCCCTTTTAGACTGTGAGCCCACTGTTGGGTAGGGACTGTCTCTAGATGTTGCCAACTTGGACTTCCCAAGGGCTTAGTACAGTGCTCTGCACACAGTAAGTGCTCAATAAATACGATTGATTGATTTAAAAATGAAAGTGTATACAAAATTCTCTCAGCTGTTTTTGCAACGACTAGCTGATAAAAAGATGCCACATTTGGAAGGGCAAGAAGACTGCACGGTGAAGTGCAGCCCAGATTGCGGAAACCAAGGCTGGCAAAAAGTCCCAATTAGCTACCTTGAAGAGAGAAGCCCCGTGCTCTCTAGGCCACCCTGCCCTTCCTCCTCTGCAGAGATCATAACTCAAGGGGGGTCCTGGGGCTTACTCTGATGCCAACATAGGCTGGCCAACGGAAACCTCCACTTGTTTTGAAGTATGGGGTCATTCTTGGTTTATTTTCCCCTTAAGGATTCCAGCTCGGTACCGTAGAAGAAAACCCAAGGGTGTTAAGCAAGCTCACGACCCGAACCTCAAGAGCAGTACGTGCTACTGCCAAGGAACCAAGGTTCTCTACCAGCAACTATCCTATGAGACACCAACTTGGCCATTAGCTTTTCAGGCATTTTTTTTTTTGCTCCCAATTCTCAAGGCCGTTTGTGGCTGATCTCTGCTACCGTTAGCTCCTCTCAACAAGCCTGTCATTCTCCTCCCTTCCCTTCCAGAAGCCCTAACAACTGGTAGGCTCAGACCCTCCGCCCTGCTCCCTTTCTCTCTGGGGAAAGGGAGAGCCCGGATAGTGCTGGGGCTGAGGTAAAAGACCACAGGAGTATTTTGTGCTTTATAAATCCGGCTTTCTGGTCTGCAGCACCCAGGACATTCCCAGGGGAGGCCCAATGTGTGATGGGATTCTGGATCTGCTACATTCTCGGGAGCCCTGAGAGACAGACATGCGGAGGCTGGGCTTGCCACTGAGCAATCTGCCTCCCTACTCAGGGAGCTGTGAGGCACTGACTCGGAAGAAATCTGACCGACTGTGCCAACGAAACCAACTGGAATGAAAATGGCTCCCTTCGACAAAATGGTCGCCTTGGGATAACACCCACTGAAGCTTCTTCCTTCTGTTCCTTCTTGATCAGATGTTTTCAATGACACATGGAACGGGTGAAAATCAGGTGAGCGATACTGAGGATGAGCCAGAATGATGGGGGTAGGCTAAAGAGAGGAGCTTCTCAATGAAAAGATCAAGTTCCACAAGGAAAGGATTTTGCGCTTTTTCATTTTCGGCCTGAAACTATCAAAAATCTGGCAGCAGAGGGTGTGTTTAAGCTATGTGAAACGCTCACTCCGGTTTCATTCACTGCCTCTGTCTTCATACTGATTTGCATCGGAAGATACTCGGTGGGACAGAAGGAACTGGAGTTCAGACAGATACCAGCATCAGGTGCCATCAAAATCAACCAAGAAGTTAAGCTTTCTTCTTTCTCTCTCTTGGCAAAACAAAATCTATGGGGTTTTTAACTTGAGGTGCAGGAAGGGAAACATGCAGTGAACCATGAGATATACAAACCACAAAACGTTAATACAGGAGAGAACACAGTTTTCCAACCTGGGCTTCAGCACTGAAAGTTTCAGAGAGAGGTTTTTCCTGGTTGCGTGGAAATCAAACAGATGTAGGAGTGAGGAGAGAAGAGAACTCTGAGGGAAAGAAATTCTCAAATACTCTGTGGCAGGTCCCCAGACAGGTTGATCTAAGACCCAGCTACAGGGTTTTTTTTTTTTTTAAATGGTATTTTTTTAAGTGCTTACTGTCAGGCACTGTACTAAGCGCTGGAGATGATACAAGCTGTCCCGCCATCGACCCCCGGCCCACGTCATCCCCCGGGCCTGGAATGCCCGCCCTCTGCCCATCCGCCAAGCTAGCTCTCTTTCTCCCTTCAAGGCCCTGCTGAGAGCTCACCTCCTCCAGGAGGCCTTCCCAGACTGAGCCCCTTCCTTCCTCCGCCCGTCCCCCTCTCCATCCCCCCATCTTACCTCCTTCCCTTCCCCACAGCACCTGTATATATGTATATATGTTTGTACATATTTTTTACTCTTTATTTATTTATTTATTTTATTTGTACATATCTATTCTATTTATTTTATTTTGTTAGTATGTTTGGTTTTGTTCTCTGTCTCCCCCTTTTAGACTGTGAGCCCACTGTTGGGTAGGGACTGTCTCTATATGTTGCCAATTTGTACTTCCCAAGCGCTTAGTCCAGTGCTCTGCACACAGTAAGCGCTCAATAAATATGATTGATGATGATGATGTCAAAGTCACTGTGCCACATGGGCGCTCAGTCTAAATATTGAGTCCCCCATTTTACAGTTAAGGAAACCGGTAAGTTAAATGACTTGCCTAAGGTCACACAGCAGCAGAGGTAACATTAGAATCCAGGTCCTCTGATTCCTAGGCCCTTGCTCTTTCCACTGGCCACCCCGCATCCTGCGTCGCCCAACCCACGCTGCAGTTTCTGAACACAACTGCCTTTGGTTTCACACAAGACGGCCAGGGCAGCTCTGGAGGTAAGGTCAGTTAAAGCTGTACCCTGAATTAGGGCCTGAGCCCTACCAATGAGCCCTTGAACTTCTCACAACAGAACCAGCAGCCCCTTCCAGAGTGAAAGAGCCACCCAGCCTAAAAACAGGGAATACCGGACCCCAAGCAAAGAGCCTGGATTCTACTCCCAGCTCTGCCGCTTGCCTGCTCTGTGACCTGGGGCGAGTCACTTCGGTTCTCTGGGCCTCACTCACCTCACCCGAAAAATGGGGACTAAAGCTGCGAGCCACATGTGGGACAGGGACCTGATTATCGTCTATCTATCCTTTTAGACTGTGAGCCCACTGTTGGGTAGGGACTGTCTCTATATGTTGCCAGTTTGTACTTCCCAAGCGCTTAGAACAGTGCTCTGCACACAGTAAGCGCTCAATAAATACGATTGATGATGATGATCTACCACAGCCTGTAGTAAAGTGCCTGGCACACAGTAGGTGCTTAACAAATACCATAAAAAAAATCCCCCCTAAAGACCGAAAGGCCCAGAGACCATGGCAAGGTGGATTCAATCAATCAATCTAGGGCTTACCGTGTGCAGGACACTGTACTAAGTGCTTGGGAGAGTATGACAGAGTTGGGAGTCGCATTCCCTGCCCACAATGAGCTTACAGTTTGGAGGGTTGAGATTACAGTCTATAGGGGATACAAAAGAGAAGAAGAAAATCACCTGTGGGAGTGGGGAGTGGGAAGGAAGGAAGGAGAATATCCCTGGGAGGTCCCTGGCTTTCGACCCTCATACCTGGTCACATCTGGAGCAGTGGTCGGGTGCACGTGCTTCATGATGGTTTGGATCCAATTCCGCCGAATTCCAGACGTCATGGCGGAGAGGGTGAACTCTCCTTCTTTAGTCTAGACAAAACATGGGAGCAAATCAGAGGGGAGCAGGTGCGCCCGGACTCTCTCAATCCTCTCTCCTTCTCCAAGGCAAACACACGGAACTGGCCAATTCATTTTTAGGGGCTTAAGGGAGAGGGAATTCCCTTCCCAAAAGAATGGGATTTGAAAAGCTCTAATTATAGTCGGCTGGGCAGGCCGGCTTGAGGGGCTGCCTACAGACTGGTGGATCACAGCCGTGGTCACTAAATTTGTCTGCCGCTGACCCTGTGGGCATGTTCATTAAAAAAAAAAATTCAACCCATTTGCAAACTTGTAGGGGCATTCTGCATAATATTCCTAAATAACTCTCAGAAGAGGTTCCTATTAGGCTAAATTGAGCAGAAAAGAAATAGGGGCAGGCCAATCATGGCCTCCCTCCCCATCACGGAAAGGGTGATTTTGGCAAAACCATGGCAAAAAACAAAAAAACAGGACCCCAACCTTTCCTGCTTTCTCGCCTAAAGATTCTTGTCTAAGACAAAATGGGTTTTGTTTTTCTTTTTTTTTTTTGCCTTTAAATCCCAGACTTGTCTGGCAAAATTATTAGCAAATCAACTACTGAGATTGGTTCAGAAGTGGCAAGGGACTGAAGGAGCCTAAACAATTTGTTGACTCTGGCACACCGTACAAAGCATTGTTTCAAACTCAGTCCACCTGCCCATGAGCAGACACTGCCACTAACCTTCACAAAACAGGGAAAGAGGGCCAGTGAGCTTCCTGTGCTCACAAAAATCTAAATCTGGAATTGCAACTTTACCACACCCCCAGGGCTGTACCCCCATTATCTTCAGCTGTGTCCCCTAGAAGTCAATGTTCTCCCCCTGCCCCTCCTCTCATCACTGTGACATGGTATCAGGATCCTCGTGCTAGTATTTCCCCAGGTAAATTAATCAAATCCCTCTGGATTCAACTCTCTATCTCGATCCCCCTCCTGTCTCCTGTTTTAACAAAAGAGCCTCCACCTGGGCTGTTTCCTGACCCAAATGTACTTACGTGAATCTGAAAGCCATAGTTTCTCTGGACTGGATATTCAGTGACGTCATAGCACGTAGATAAGTCAATTTCACCATCCAAATCCGCTGCCTGGAAAGAGAAGATCTGAGGATGTTTAGAAGGATGGGAAGATCTAAAGTGTCGAGAAGCGGTGTGGCGTAGCGGAAAGAGCATGGCCTTGGGAGTCGGAAGATGTGGGTTCTAAGCCCGCCTCTGCCACTCATCTGCTGTGTGACCTTGGGCAAACCACTTCACTTCTCTGTGCCTCAGTTAACTCACCTGTAAACGGGGGATGAAGACTGTGAGCCCAACGTGGGACAACCTGATCACCTTGTTTTCTATCCTGGTGCTTAGAACAGTGCTTGGCACACAGTAAGCACTTAACAAATACCATAAAAAAAGGGAAAAAAGCCACACTGCATAAATTGTTAATTACGATGAAACGTGCTCCCTGCCTGACAAGGGGCTCACAATCTATCTTAAGCCCATTTTACTGTGGGGAAAACCAGGGCCCAGGGAGGTTAAGTGACTTGCCCAAGGTCACACAGGAGGCCAGTGGCAGAGCTGGGACCAGAACCACGATCTCCTGACTTCCAGCCCTGGGCTCCTTCAACGAGGCAACGCTGATCTTCTTGGAGCAGAGTGTTTTAATCAAAACTAGTTTCTTTTAGTGCAAAGAAAGCAGCATGATCTGGTGGAAAGTCCTCTGGGAGTCAGAGGACTTGGGTTCACTTAACATCTCTGTAAAATGGGGATTAAATCCTACTTCCTCCTACTTAGACTGTGAGCCCCATCTGGGACAGGGACTGGGTTCAACCTACTTATCCTCCTTCCCCTCCCCACAGCACCTGTATATATGTATAAATG
Source organism: Tachyglossus aculeatus (assembly GCF_015852505.1). Lineage (NCBI taxonomy): Eukaryota > Metazoa > Chordata > Mammalia > Monotremata > Tachyglossidae > Tachyglossus > Tachyglossus aculeatus. The sequence continues at coordinate 55,435,804 of NC_052086.1, forward strand.
TTTGTACATATTTATTACTCTATTTATTTTACTTGTACATATTTATTCTATTTATTTTATTTGGTTTATATGTTTTGTTTTGTTGTCTGTCTCCCCCTTCTAGACTGTGAGCCCGCTGTTGGGTAGGGACCGTCTCTAGATGTTGCAAACTTGTACTTCCCAAGCGCTTAGTACGGTGCTCTGCACACACTAAGCGCTTAATAAATACGAATGAATGAATGAATCCTGTATTTACCCTGAAGCTTAGTACACTGCACAGCACATAGTAAGTGCTTAATAATGATGACGATGATGATAATAACAGTAACTGTGGCATTTGTTAAATGCTTACTATGTGCCAGGCACTGTTCTAAGCCCTGGGGTGGATACAAGCAAACCAGGTTGGACACAGTCCGTGTCCCACATGGGGCTCAGAGTTTCCATTCCCATTTTACGGATGAGGTAACCGAGGCACAGAGATGTGAAGTTTCTTGCCCAAGGTCACATAGCAGACAAGTGGCAGAGCCGGAATTAGAACTCAGGTCCTACTGACTCCTACAGTCATTAGGCCACAGGCCACACTGTTTTCCTACCAAGTACTATTAAAAACTATTATTGTTATTACCACTATTTAGAAAACAGAGCATCATGAAGAGCCATTTAGGCCTCACCCTCAACCCAAATTAATGATCTCACTGGAGGACAGGAACCCTTGAACTGACAGATGCCATGGACTTTAACTTGTGGGCCCCAGGTGGGACAACCTGATCACCTTGTATCTCCCCCAGCGCTTAGAACAGTGCTTGGCACATAGTAAGCGCTTAACAAATACCGAAATTATTATTATTATTATTATTGTGGGTACCCCTGCGTGCGGAGCTCTATACTGGACACTGACCGGGCACAGTTAGAAGAGGACTGGCTCTGAAAACCAACATGCCCTCTGACCCCGGGGGTAACCAAAGTGCCTGCAGTGACCGGAGTCTCGGGGGGGTTGATATGGGACGGCTTCAGGAAGGAGATGGGCTGTGCACTTTGGGTTCTGCTGGAGGGAAAGATCTGGAGTTTGGTGTGAAAAGGTGAGCAGAGTGCATGGGCCAAGAAACAGACAACGGGATTTGGTTTATAGTGTACTCTCCTAAGCGCTCAGTAGAGTGCTCTGCACAGAGTAAGTTCTCAATAAATACGATTGATCGACTTGGTTTCTTCTCTCGAGAAGCTTGACGTGTCTGCTCTGGGGTTCCCATGGTAGTCCAGGAGTTGCAAGACGTTGGGACAATCCCTCTTCCCTAAGTGCTCGAATGCCACATTTTCACTGGGTAGAAAATCGCCCACTGGGTCAGAGGGTTGCACCCGCTGGCATTTCAAAGCCAGAAGGGGGAAAATCCTGGAGACTAGACCATAAGCTCGTTGTGGGCAGGGAATGTCACGGCTTATGGTTGTGCTGTTCTTTCCCAAGCGCACAGTACAGTGCTCTGCACACGGTAAGCGCTCAAGAAATACAACTGAATGAATCTTCCCACCGAGATGCAGGACTGGGAAACCCCGGAAGGCAGCGACCCTGATGGCCGGGAACCACGGCCAAGAAGAAAGGAACAGGGATGGGAATCCAACGGCCCCCGATCTCATCCGGGTCAGCTGTCAGGGTAGCTAAGGCGAGGCAGAGAAACCTACCTCCTCGGCCACCGAATCCCTGTAGTATCTCAGGCTCTGATCCGCCAGAACAAACCAGTGTTTCTTCCACTGAAAAGATAAAACAAAGCCCTGTCAGTGTCTCTCGGCCCCGCCTCAGCCCGGGACCAGCTACTCAAAGGCTACCCAGCCTCACTGTGAGCCCAGGCCTCCCCGCAGCACAGGAAAAGCTACGGACCCTCTGGCCCTCCCCGAGAGCGGCAGACAGCACCCAAAGGTCTGTGCTCGGACTGCAGACAGCCATGCACCCACGTCTTGCTAAGCTGTAACTCTTCCAGCGGAAAGCCGATACCGAAAAGCGAGGAGGTGGGCTCTCTCTTCAATCAACGGCGGTGTGCGCTTAGTGAACACGGCCCACCTGCCCCGCGGTGGCCAACACTCTCAGAACTGTGGGCTTTGTCATTCCGAGACTGAACAGGGCTCACTGATTATGGCTGGAAAAGTGACTGTGAAGAACGGCATCTCGGTCCTAGAGGGCAGCTAAAGGGCATGTCCCGTTTGAGCTTACGGCCCGCGGTCCTCAGCGGCAAACTTAACCAGCTAAACTCCCAAGTCGTCACTTGTGGATGGCAAGGAGGGAAACCTGGATCTCCAGGCGGCAGGAGCCAGCCACCCAAGCACATGGAGACCTGGTACGGTTTAAGAGACCGAGGGGGGTCTGATGGAGGAGGAGAGAGAGAAGAGAGCGAGATGACACTTTTGCAGGGCCACTTGGGGGGAGAAGGGATGGCCCTGAGGGACGGTGGTGCCGGACAGCCTCCTCCTCCCCCGGCCCTGGGGTCACCTGCCTGTGGCACGGGTGGATTTGCCTACCTTGGTCTCCGGGTCCCCTAAGGCAGGGAAGAGGTTGGGTTGGACCATAAGCACCAAATTTCAGGGGAAGGCGGTGTGTGTGGGTGGGCAGACGCCTCTGCAGATCCCGGGATCCGCCGCCATCAGTAGGCCCGAGGGGAACTATGGCTGGGGCTGTGCTGGGACTTACCCTGTGGGCACCCTCCCTGTCCCCTCTGCCTTAACCTCTCGCTCCCTCCTGCCAGCCTATTCCATCCCAAAAGGGAGAAAGGAGGGTGGGCAGGGTGGCTACCTCTGGCCCATGAGACAGAACCAGTCGGGAGGTAGCGGGGAAAGTAGTAAAGGCAGTTGCCCTCCATGCCCAGCAATGCCCACCTAGTGGCAACCGCAGTGGACTTGATTGGGTCCGAGGGCACCCTCAGAATGGCACAGCTGTGGATCGGAACGGTTAAGTAGAGACTTTGCCTCCTCAGATCCGGGCAGGGCGTGTGGAGATAGTTTGTAGGGGTGGGAAGGGGAGGATCTCTGCTTTGGGGGGGGTCCATGAAGACCTCCACCCATGGTGGGGAGGGGAGCGGGGTGTCAGGGAGGAGCTCATCACTGCCGTCAGTGCTGCAGTTCAGTCGTTTTTGCCTAATCTCTCCCGCATGCTGTATTGCACACCTCAGTGGCAGGGTCCAGGGTCGAAGGGATCACCAGCTAAGCCACGTCCCAAGCCTTGGGAGGCCGCTGACTGAAAGCCCACCAGACCCAGGGGCCATGGGGGAGTCTGAGACCTGAGATTCTTTGAGAGGCAGTGGTGGGGCGGGGAGGGGGTGGTTAAGTGGGAGCTGCCACCTGCCCAGAAAAAGCCCAGTCACCCCACCCAGCTGTCCACTGGCTCCAACTGTTCACCTTACCAGTGGGATTTAATGCCAGCCACGCTCTGGGGCAGAGGTACAACGCCCGACACCTGCACCGTCCACTCTCTACCCTGCGGTTCCTACAACCCCAGACACCCTGCTCTCTCTGGACGTCGGAACAACCAAGGCAGTAGCAGGTTGGGAGGTTGAGCCCTTCTGGCTCACAGTGCGGGGCTGGGAAGAAAGTCTCCTCCCCTTAGGCTGTGGATGTAGCACCCAAACATACCCCTGGAGGGTCTTCCAAGGCCCTTGGGGTCCGGCCAGGGCCACCCTGGACCCTGGAGGCTAGCTATGTGTAGCCGCAGGCAACCTGCAAAGCAATATTTGATTACCGGCTGGACTCACCTGCCCATCCTCGTACTGCTTCGTCAACCAGCCTTTCTTGAAGTTCAGCAGGTCAGGCTGCAAGGAGGAGGGAAAGACTCAGTGAGTTGTACAAGGGGATTTTATGCTTGGTGGTGGGGAATGGGGATGGAGGGCCCCCAGGGTTGTAGACTCCCTAGAAACCAGAAAGTGGCTGAGAAATGCACGCTTTTGAGCATTCGGGATCCATTCCCACCCCTTCCAGAGCCAGACAACTATTTCTGGCAAATGTAAAGCCAGACTGCGCCTCCCTTTTTCCTCTCCTCTTCCCCATCCCCCCAGCCCTACCTCCTTCCCCTCCCACAGCAGCTGTATATATGTTGGTACAGATTTATTACTCTGTTTTACTTGTACATATTTACTATTCTATTTATTCTGTTAATGATGTGCATCTAGCTTTACTTCTATTTCTTCTGAAGCTTTGACATCCGTCCACATGTTTTGTTTTGTTGTCTGTCTCCCCCTTCCAGACTGTGAGCCCGTTGTTGGGTAGGGACCGTCTCTATATGTTGCCAACTTGGACTTCCCAAGCGATTAGTCCAGTGCTCTGCACACAGTAAGCGCTCAATAAATACGACTGAATGAATGGATTTGATTAGTCAGCCATTACATTGTGATTTATTACTACAATCTCCCTTCTAGACTGTGAGCCCGTTGTTGGGTAGGGACCGTCTCTATATGTTGCCAACTTGGACTTCCCAAGCGCTTAGCCCAGTGCTCTGCACACAGTAAGCGCTCAATAAATACGACTGAATGAATGACTGAATAAAGCCCTGATCCTCAATGGGACCACAGCTTAGGGCGAACTTCTCCAATTCTTCCACGGAGAGGTGGGGCATGAAAAGGCCCTCCCTTTCTCTCTCCAACACGCAGGCCCTCCGAGAGTGCCAGAAAAACTGACTCCATGGGAGGAACTGGAGATTCACAGGACCGTGGGGAGTCTTGCGTAGCGAATCTAACCGAATCAAGGAAGAGGATGCAGGCGGTGGACAGGGAGAAGAGAGGCCCTCAGGGTCACCCGTAGAAGCAACAGTGAGTCAGTAGAGAGGGGAATGGCAAAGCAGCCATGCTTAAAGAGTATGGGACACCCAGCAGCACGAACAGACTAAACTTCTGCATTTTAGCAAAGAAAGATGGTAAGGCAACTGAACTCCAGGGCCTGCACATTTTCCCAGACTTTTCCTCTTGCTTCACCGGGCTGCCACCCTAATTTTCCAGCCCCAGATCCTTGGAGTGGAGCACTGTCCTACTCTCCCCGTTTCCCGACGCCTGGCATCTCAAGGACCCATCTTTACCAGGAACCAGGTTTATAGATTTCAAACCAGAGGAGGTGGAATGGCAAGAGAGGGGAAATGGCTTTTCTTAGCACGTGGCATTCCAAAGAGGGGGTCCCAAAAAGTGCGCAGAGGGTCGTGGGACCCAATCCAGGAGACAACAAAGAAGCCGCGTGGAAAAAGCTGCTGCGCTTCTCTCTGCTAGGTCCCTCTGCTTCCCTCCGAGACTCTGCCTATCTCCAAACAAGGGCTGATGGTTGGTGATGTCACACTACAACAGAGATCTCTATTTTTCATATCTTAAAGTGATCGGGAGTTTGGGGGTGCGGGTCAAAGACAAACCCCGAGGCTTATAACCCCCTCACTTCCCACTGGGTGGATTTTATGCTCCGTGCTGGAGACAAACCCCTCAGGCAGACGCCGGGCTGAGGGATTACGGACGGCCTCCCCACCCCTCCCTGCTCAGTTCGCCCTCCTGCTTGGGCCAGTGTCGAAAACTTCCAAGATGTGATGCCAGACTGATGGTTTTTAGCACAGCTCGTTTCAGGACCCTGGCGGGGGGAGGAAACAGTCTGGGGCTGGAGGAGGTAGAAATAGAAACAGAAACAATCGTGTCCAAAACAAACGACGCCGGGAGCTGTGGACTCACCCACGTGACGTCAAGCGTGAACCTGCCTGGCTCCCACGGGGGCCAACTAGGGGGTCTTGCACTACGCTGAGGGGAGACCCCAATTTGCCCCGGGCTCCGTCTGAGAGCCGGGGACTGGTTCTGGCCGCCTGCAACCCAAACTCTCGAGTGCCCTCGGTAGCCATTGGCTTTGCCCGCCACCACTGCACGATATCCCCAAGTGTCCGAAATATTCATGACTACAACCCTGAACCCCGCAACCTTTCCACCCCACTTCTGCACCCGCAGTACAGGACAAGAGCAAGGAGTAAGGGGTTCATTCATTCATTCAATCGTATTTATTGAGCGCTTACTGTGTGCACAGCACTGTACTAAGCGCTAAGGTGTTGGCAGAGAGGGGGTAGGGGGCACGGACAGGAACTTTGGGTGGGAGGATGATTGCCAGGGAGAGCCTGACACCAGCTCCTAGCTACCCTAGGGGGTTCACTGCCTAATCATGGATCCAAAAGAAATCTAGTCTCTCCACAGAAAGTTAAGGTTCCTATGCCCAATACTGTAATAGGAGTACAGTGCCTGGCACATAGTAAGTGCTTAACAGATATCAGAATTATTATTATTAGTAGTACTAGTGGTATGTTTTAGGCCCTTACTGCACACAGAACACCGTACTAAGCACTGGGCAGGAGTATACGAGTGGAAATCAGACACAGAACTCTACCCCGAGGGGCTTGAAATCCACGAATAAAAGTCGGGGAGAGGACTGGAGACACAAAAATGGTGACGACGTGCATGTAAAAGGTAACAGAAAGAAAAGAGGCTCTCAGGTTTGGGGGTGTACCCCTCAATCCGTCCCAGGGGAGGGGGAAGGAGTCAAAACAAGGCTGGGGGCAACAGGGGTAGGTTTCCATCCTCACAAACCACAGTCCTCTGGATGAGCACACAGCACCTCACCCAAGCATTCAATAATGATGATGATAATAATAACAGTAATACTGATTGTGGTATTTCTTAAGTGCTTACTATGTCCCAAGCACTGTGCTTAAGCACTGGGGTAGATACAAGATAATCGGGATGGATACAGTCCCCGTCTCACAGCTCCTGCCAAGATGCCGAGGGCATGCTTGGTCCTTTCAGGTGAACAGAACCCGACAAGGAGACAAAGATTTTTCTCTCTGGGAGGGCATCGGCCCCGGCTGTCGGGAACCCCCCAGGTCCGGGCCGGCCGGGCTCACCGTCATAGAGGACTCAGTGGACCTCCGATCCAGTGATTTGGCTCTGCGGTGTGGAGACAGCGGGGAAGCCGAAACCTCCGGGGCGGATCCGGGGGCGGAGGCCGTGGCTTCTGTGGTGAAGTCCTGTGGCAGAGAGTGACCTCCAGTCAGTGAACTCCATACCACAAAGTGGCCGCGGACCCGTGAGATGTCACATTTGAGCAGAAAGCTTAACAGCGTTTGGGAGGTCTCTGCTAGACTCAAGATGGTCAGAGAAACCGAGGAGGCATTTTCATTCCCAACTCCTGGAAGCACAAAGGCTGTTCATGGATAGGGGAAGGAGAAAGCGCAGATGGAAAACCAAGGACACACACGGTCCCCTCTCAACAACCACGCTGATGGGGCTCTGAGGCAACCATACAACTAACTCTCGGCTCCATCCCTTTTCAGTCAAAAGCATTCATGAAGTGCCTAGCTAGCGTGGGCGGAGTATTGTACTGAGCATTTGGGAGGGTACAAAAAAGCTAGAAGATACGATCCCTGCCATATCTTGGGTTCTGCAAGCATTTTTCCTTCCTACCCTGAACCAGATACTTCTCTGACCTTCAGCTTTGGGAAGTCGGTGTTACTACTTTATGGCAACTGAGTAGAAGTGTGTTCTTTCAGGGTTCCACGACGGGACTTAGGGTTTAGGTTCCCCTTCCTACCTCCTACGATGAGGAAGCAGGAGGGAGGTGCAAATGATAATTCTTGATTCTTAAAACTCCAGTGTTTGATAAATTTATTTATACTAATGTCTGTCTCCCCTTCTAGACTGTAAACTTGTTGTGGACAGGGAACATGCCTATTGATTCTGTTATACTATACTCTCCCAAGTGCTTAATCAATCAATCAATCGTATTTATTGAGCGCTTACTGTGTGCAGAGCACTGTACTAAGCGCTTAGGAAGTACAAGTTGGCAACATATAGAGACAGTCCCTACCCAACAGTGGGCTCACAGTCTAAAAGTGAGCACTTAATGCAGTGCACTGCACATAGTAAGCCCTCAATAAATGCCACTAATAATAACAACAAGAAAATATGTACCAAGCACTGTACTAAGCACCGGAGTAGATACAAGACAATCAGGTCGGGTACGGTCCCTGTCCCACATGAAGCTCACAGTCTGAAGAGTAGCAAAGACAGGTAATGAATTCCTACTTTACAGATGAGGAAACTGAGGCCCAGGGAAGTTGAATGCCTTTTTTTATGGTATTTGTTAGGAGTTTCCTATGTACCAGGCATTTTACAGATGAGGTAACTGAGGCACAGACAAGTGAAGTGACTTGCCGAAGGTCACAGACAGACAAGAAGTGGAGTCAGGATTAGAATCCAGGTCCTTCCTCTACCCACTATGCCATGCTGCTGTGCCTCCAAGATCAAACACAGCAAGTAAGCGGCAGGATTAGTCCCCAAGGCCTCTGATTTCCAAGGCCCATGCTCTTTGCTGCTCATTTTAGGGGAGTACCAGAAGAGGTCTGTCACATGGCTAGGTAACTCTGGAAGTTGGGGGTTCCGAGGACCAGGAGGCTGAACGGCAGGAGGCAGCTCCAGCATACAGAGGGCTTCAAGGCTGTCCATCCCCTCGCCCCCTCCTACCTCACCTCCCTTCTCTCCTTCTATAGCCCAGTCCGCACCCTCCGCTCCTCCACCGCTGATCTCCTCACCGTACCTCGCTCTCGCCTGTCCAGCCATCGACCCCCGGCCCACGTCATCCCCCGGGCCTGGAATGCCCTCCCTCTGCCCATCCACCAAGCTAGCTCTCTTCCTCCCTTCAAGGCCCTGCTGAGAGCTCACCTCCTCCAGGAGGCCTTCCCAGACTGAGCCCCTTCCTTCGTCTCCCCCTCGTCCCCCTCTCCATCCCCCCCATCTTACCTCCTTCCCTTCCCCAGAGTACCTGTATATATGTATATATGTTTGTACATATTTATTACTCTATTTATTTATTTATTTTATTTGTACATATCTATTCTATTTATTTTATTTTGTTAGTATGTTTGGTTTTGTTCTCTGTCTCCCCCTTTTAGACTGTGAGCCCACTGTTGGGTAGGGACTGTCTCTATATGTTGCCAATTTGTACTTCCCAAGCGCTTAGTACACTGCTCTGCACACAGTAAGCGCTCAATAAATACGATTGATGATGATGATGATGATACAGAGGCGAACACGAAGGAGGGCTCTCGGCCGGCATCAGGACAGATGCAGTCAGTCAGTCATCGTACTTATTAAGTGCTCTGTGCAGAACGATGTCCTAAGCCCTTCGGAGAGCACATTATAACAGTCACATTCCCTACCCTCAATGATCTTACAGAATAGACACGCAGGATGTTGGGGAGAGTGGCTGAGCTCTTCTGGGGCCTGGACATCAGCAGCATACCATGCCCCTGACCTAAAGCATACACAGAGCGATGCCTTGTGGTCCCAGGGATGACTTGGTTACTTAAGGACTGGGGCCTCTTCGTGTTGGGAGGCAGGAGGCTGGTCCCGGGTGCGGGGCAGATGGAGGAGCTTACCCGCTTCCTGGGGAACACCCTCTTCTCGCTTCGGCCCTGGCGGGTCTCGCCAGACTGGGCCGGGCCGGCTGAGGAATTTGTCTCCATGTGCTCTGCTTTCTCAATGTCCAAGGCCTCAAATTTTTCTATGACCTGAGACCTCCTGCAAGACAGACAAGACAGAGGGGCGGCTGAATGGAAGGGAGGCTACAGGACAAAAGAGCACACACAAATTCTTGGCCGGTCAGGAGCCAGGGCGCAGGTCCCTGAGGTAGCAGACTAAGAATCTCTCTCAGGACCCTGGAAACCTATTCAAGACCAGCTTTAAAACTCTCTTCCCTGGTCAGGGCCCAGCCAGCCCCAGGAATAGAAAACTGGGGGGCTTAGAACAAAAGGGTATCAAGAGGGAAAAGCAAGCCCTTTCACTTCTGTTTTGCAGAGAAAGAGACCAACCTATTCTCGGATATACATTCTTTTTCTTGATCGCGGCAGCAGAGAGAGAACTAAATGGTTACAACGTGTGCTTTTCTGCCATTCAGAGGCTCTTGCAGACTCTGTCTTGGCAGAGGAAGCGAGAAGTTGGATGCTCTAAGAGCCAGGTAAGTCTCCTTCATCTTAAGGTTGAGCAGTTGTTTATCCCCTGCCTCCACCCTATGACCCGCAACCCTGGAATATCCAGAATGGTTGGGAGACAATTCGGAGCCTTCAGATGCTGACGCACGCACACACACACACACACACACACACACACACACACCCCTCAAAAGGCAACCCCCACTGTACAGGAAAAGAAAAAAATTAAGTTTCAGTTCCCAGCACCACTGCACCAACCCAGCCCAGTTGGGCAAGAAAGAGGCCCGTGAATTAACATTGTTTCCGCTGAACAGTAAAGAGCATCGAAAACAAATTTAAAAAATAAAATCAAATAAGCCAATTGATTTCATGTGAAAGGGCTGCACCATCAAGTTGTCTACTGCTGGAGACTGAGATGAGATGGGAGCGAAGCGGGCGGAGTAAAGGCGGAGAACGTCACACAGCAGCAACACAGCAGGAGAAGGCGGAGAGGAACAAGACCTGGAAGAAAACAAGGCTGGAAAATGAATGAACAGAAGAGGAAAACTTGTAAAAAATAAACCTCAAATCACATCTAATCATTCAAAAGAGTCAAGGCATACAAAAATTAAAGATCATTATTGAAAAGGGGGAAATCGTCACAACCGAATCTCTCTGTTTCCCTCCCAGCCTCATGTGGCTTCATGTTACGCATTCATTCAGTCGTCTTTATTGAGCGCTTACTGTGTGCACAGCACTGTACTAAGCGCTTGGGAAGTACAAGTTGGCAACATATAGAGACGGTCCCTACCCAACACTGGGCTCACAGTCTAGAAGGGGGATCAAAGACAGACTAGGGTGGCAAAGGCAGCAAAATATCTCTCGGCAAACACTGCCACTGAATAATGAGCTCTGAGGCTGGTTTCCGAGAATGGTGGAACTGCTCTCTGGCCCTTGGCAGCCCAAACGGTGGTATTCACCTATTTTTTGGGCGGCAACAAGCCATTAGAAGGGCAGTTCCAAACCAAAGCAGTTACTAGTAGACTTGAGCATTGTTCTTTGACTGGCAGAATCTGGTATTGTTCATTAGGAACAGGAGATGCTGTGGAAACAATTAGGGAGGAAGGGGAAGGGCTCTCCTCCAAAGGGATCAGGCACCCGAACCCTGGAAAGGTTCAGGTCTCAAAAGGCATCAGGCTGAAGTCTTGGGGAATCCAGGAGCCAGCAGGCCTTCCCGGAGAGACCGTGCGTGTTGGAAGTTCTATCACACAAGACTTTAAAGTACCGAGCCAAAAGGCCGGGGTGGGATCTCCATCTTGGGTCCGGGAGGGAGTTATCAGCCCTAGAATCCACCCCCCAGCTCCCAAACCGCTGTCCTTCTGGGGAAGCAGATGAGCCATCATTTACAGTGAAAAGCCTCAGCTTTTTTACCCATCTAGGAAACCAGTGAGCTACAGCAGACAGCCAAGGTGGGCCAGGGAGGGTGAAGGGGTAGAATGGGACGAGTGAAGGGGAAGGTGCCTGGGAGAGCAGGAAGCTGCATCATTTACTGGCAAGGGCATAAAGGATTTCAGGAAAACGACTAGATGGCATTGTTCAACAAAGTACTCAACCCCCTAGGTCTGAATCCTTTGCAAACAGTGCAAAATTAAAACTAAGCATTCAGCATTTGCCCTTCTTTGACAAATACGCCAGCTTTACAGGTCTCTGAGGTCAGGCCCATTATTGTAAGTAGGCTATTACGGTTTCTGTAGCAAGAGGGTGGGGGGAAAGAGGAAAAAGAAAAAAAAGAGGAACACTGGCTGTCAACATGCAACTAGAACTATATATAATTCAAGGTATTGTGGCAAAATCTTCTGAGGACAAGACCACAGTCAGAATTAATGCTCTATGTCTCCATCTTTCCCCATAATGAAGTCGGCTTTAATGTCCAGAGAACCAATAAATCCGTGAGTGTCTTGCAGTACATCAGACCAGCAAGAGCTTTGGGAGTAGGGGATATATATTGTCTCACACCAAATACGGGCAATTAATTTCCTTTTTTTAAGCACAATGGCATAAGAAACAACCTTTCTGAGTAAATGATGTGGCTGGCATTGGGTTTTCCGGCCACACTCTCCCTCCATTGGTAAACTTCCCATCAGCGGTGCCCCCTTCAAGTTTGAAGGACAACTGAAAACATTTCCCCCCATCTCTTTTCGAGCACCTCCCTGAAATCTGGAATCTCTACATGGGATATTGGAGACACTCTGAGTCTATCTTCGGGGAAAGTTCAAAAAGAGAACAGGCCTGGGAATCACAGGTCCTGGGTTCTAATCCCAGCGTCACCAAATGCCCATAGTGTGACCTTGGGCAAGCCACTTAACATCTCTTTGCCTCGGTTACCTCATCTGTAAAATAGGGATTAAGATTGTGAACCCAATTACATTGTATGTATGTACCCCAGCACTAAATATAGTGCCTGGCACATAGTAAGCACTTACATACCTTTTTTTTTTTAAAAAAAGAGTGGTCTAAGATTGCCTGGATGGGTTGTGAGATTTTGAGAGTATTTTTTGGAAATTCAATCAGAGATATGTTGCCTATCTGTACTTCCCAAGCGCTTAGTACAGTGCTCTGCACACAGTAAGTGCTCAATAAATACGACTGAATGAAAGATAACAGCACCTGATCATCTTAGCTGGGGTATTAGGATAACCAGCATGGCCTAGTGGATAGAGCAGGGGCTGGGATTCAGAAGGACCTGGGTTCTAATTCTGGTTCCACCTCAGGTCTGCTGTGTCACCTTGGGGAAGTCACTTAACTTCTCTGTACTTCAGTTACCTCATCTGTAAAATGGGGATTAAGACTGTGAATCCCACGCAGGACAGGGGCTGTGTCCAACCTGATGAGCTTGTATCTACCCCAGCTTTTAGAATACTGCCTGACATATAGTAAATCCTTAACAAATAACATTATTATTACTCTGTAGCAGATTTTTCTTTTGGGGAAAAAGCTATAGATTTAATTCAAAATTAACGGATCTATCACTAAAGCATGAAAAAGGGGAAATCAAAGGGTGGGAATTAAAAACTAGGAGATGCTAATGAGATTTTTTTTTTAGGGTTGGTGTTATCAGCAGGACTGATGACTACCGATTCCCTCTCCAGGCAGAGACCTGGACTACAGAAAGGAGTTATAACTGTGTCGTCCCGCGGGACCGATGGATTCCGGAGCCAGAGCCAAACTTGAAGCACTGGGGTGGATGGGGATCAGTAGAGGAGAGTGGAGGAGGAAGGGAGAGAGAGCAGGAGCAGCTGTTTCGAAAGCAAGGAAGCAGGGGTTAGGAGCGCTCACCAAAGCACAGAGCTCCAGAAATTCAATTCTACACCCAACCACTACCCTCGGAAAAAGTTTAAAGTAAAGCATTCTAAGAAAGTAGCCAAGCAGATACATGCCGAATTAAATGTTAATTCTCGGGTGGAGGCTAACCCAGGGACTTGGCAAACCCCATTCCAGCCACCACGGGAGACACCCTGCAGGCCAGGGGCCTTTCCGGCCCTTTGAATGTTTTGAGATGAGTGTCCATCCTCCTGCCCCTCCCTTCACCCTGCCCCTTCATCATCTTTTCCCTTTTAAGCCCAAAGTAAGCCCCAGCCCTCTTTGCCTCCCAACCCAAGGTCAGAGCCTCGGCCCAAATCTCTCCGGGCAATCTCTCTGGAAAAACAAAACTCCTGGCTTGCTCTTCACGAGGCTGGTGGGAAGAGCAAGGATCAGCTGCTTCTCTTTGCTCCCCAGACTCCTCTCTGCCCCATGCCCAGAACTTAGAGACTCTGGTGTCAGAACAACCTTGAATGCTGAGGGAAGGGAAGGAAGGAACCTCACAGCACAAACACCATTAACTGCAGTGGATTCCATTTTCTAGGACAGTGGTGGACTGGGAAAATCCAAAAGAGATTAAATTCATAGGTAGCTGGGCAGCCTCCTTATTAATAACCAAAGATTTTCCCACAGGTGCTAAACGGCAACCTGGCTGACTATTTTGAGATTCACCATTTTTCCTTCTGGTGGCTGTGCTAATGGGTAACAGGAGGGTGGTGGTGGGAGAGGGAAGAATCCAGGCTATAGATGATCGATAACCGCTCGGCGATTTAGGTTATAGAAGTCCCCACCACCTTCCTCTGACCCCTTCAAACCCTGACTGCTGGGTCATCAAGATTGGAAAATGAGAGGGAGGAGGACTGATGTCTTCTGCGGATATTGTAGTAGTGGCTGAAATCCCTGCTGGGCTCCCCAAATCCAACAGGGCCCTTGCTAGCCGTGTGGCCTGGCTCCCACAGAGCAGCTTCTCCACTGCTTGGACTCTGGTGAAGGCCTTCCAGCTCAGATGGGTGGGGAGGTAGTTTACAAGGGGCATCAAGCAAAAACTCCTCACTCTCGGCTTCAAGGCTCTGCATCACCTCACCTCCTCCTACCTCACCTCCCTTCTCTCCTTCTCCAGCCCAGCCCGCACCCTCCGCTCCTCTGCCGCTCACCTCCTCACTGGGCCTCGTTTTCGCCTGTCCCGCCATCGACCCCTGGCCCACGTCCTCCCCCTGGCCCGGAATGCCCTCCCTCCACACATCCACCAAGCTAGCTCTCTTCTTCCCTTCAAAGCCCTACTGAGAGCTCACCTCCTCCAGGAACCTTCCCAAACTGAGCCCCCTTTTTCCTCTCCCCCTCTCCATCCCCGCCGCCCTACCTCCTTCCCCCCCCCCACAGCACCTGTATATATGTCTGTACAGATTTTTTACTCTATTCTACTTGTACATATTTAACTATTCTATTTATTTTGTCAATGATGTGCATCTAGCTTTACTTCTATTTATTCTGATGACTTGACACCTGACCACGTTTTGTTTTGTTGTCTGTCTCCCGCTTCTAGACTGTGAGCCCGTTGTTGGGTAGGGACCGTCTCTATATGTTGCCAACTTCCCAAGGGCTTAGTACAGTGCTCTGCACACAGTAAGCGCTCAATAAATATGACTGAATTAATGAATGAATGAATTGCATCACTCAACCCGGAGACCAATGTCGGGGCGACGGTTGCCCTGAAGCCTAGATAGAAAGGAAGGGAGGCCTCACCCCCCGGGACCATCGCTCCTCAACTGAACAGAGAGGCACCTGCTGCTCCACGAGAGGAACCTATCCTGGGCGGGAGCCAGGTCTCTTCCATCTCCACAGTCGCCAACACGGGCTGCGTTTTGATTCCTGGGACAGCTGGCTCGAAGGCCAAGGGCTGCCTGACCAAACCTCCAGTCAGACAAGGCCTTTAGGGCCCAGTAGCGGCTCAGAAAATGGGTGGGAACCACACAAGCTCAACAATCCTGGGAGCTATGGCCAGGGCTGGGCTGGCTACCGTTCGAGCCAAGCAAGGCCTACCCAGAGACCTGCTAGCAACCCAGTCAGATGATGGTGGGAGGAGGAAAGGAGGGAGGGGGCAGCCACTTTTCTGGTCTGCTAGCTGGATTTATTGCTTGAGAAGCAAGCAGAAGCTTCCAGAAAAACAGCATGGCCTAGTGGATAGAGCATGTGCCTGAGAGTCAGGAGAACCTGGGTTTTAATCCGGGCTCCGCCACTTGTCTGCCGTGTGACCTCGGGCAAGTCACTTAATTTCTCTGTATCTCAGTAACCTAATCTGTAAAATGGGGATTAAGACTTCGAGGCCCATGTGGGACAGGGATTGCGTCCAACCTGACTGGCTTGTATCTGTCCCAGCGCTCAGAACAGTGCTTGACACACAGTGAGCGCTGAACAAATACTATCGTTATTATTATTATTCCAGCTCTAGAGTTCCTGAGGTCGAGCTCTCTCTCCTCACCCTTCTTTCCTGCCTGGCTCCTCAAACACCTGACCTCCCCACCTCAAGCCACCCACCACTCTGCCTGCCCAACAAGAGGGGCCTCCGGTCAACCGCAGAGCCTCCTGAGTTGGAAAGGAAGGCTCAGATGACCCTTATCCCCCTGGCAGGACCAAAACCAGTCAACCAACCTGCAAAAGGAGCCTGAAAACCCTGACAGAGGCGGCACCGGTGGGAGGGGGAGAGAGGGCCACCCTCCCCCTGGGGCCTCCAGGACCGCAAAACCAGGGACCCTGCACTGCACCCCAGCACGGGACAGAGGCTGTGGCGCTCACCGCCGGCAAAGTCGCCCTGAGACCGAGGGCCCAGAATAAGGGTGCGAAAGGTGGGGAGTCACCACCCGAGATCCTTGGGCGGAGAACTCGGAGCGGTAGGCCCCACCAAGCCCCATCGTTCACAAAGAGGAGTGCCAGCATCCCCTAGGGAACTCCCATGTCCCCGGGGCGGCCGGCTTCCTCCATTCCTTACCTCCTCTCGTTGCCAAAGAGGCGGGCCACCTCCTCCCTGCCAGGGCTGCGGGCCCGTGTCCTGCGCTCCAGCCTCTTCCTCTCCACCTGGAAGGCCTCGCGGTTACTGATCCTGATGGCCTTAGGGACGTCAGCTATGGTGGCGTACTGCCTGTTGGCTTTAAAGGCAAAGGAGCGCCCCGATCTCTCCGCTCCCCTCCCCCCAGCGCTGCTGGCGTCCATGGGGGTACGGTGCCGGCTCTCCGAGTCCAGGGAGTTGAGGGAGATGCTGCAGACCATCCGGGCGGTGGGCTGGGGACCTGGGGAAGGAAAGGGGCGGCCGTACTCCTGGGAGGGTCGCTCAGGGTAACTGTACCTGTTGTTGGGGGCGCTGGGGCTGGGAGGGGACGGGGGCGGCAGCTGCTGCTCTTCCGCCTTCGAGTCCTGTTTGGTCTTCTCCAGGGAGAAGTAGCCGCTCTCTACGCGGGCCTTCCGTCCACAGTCTATCCGCTCACCGTTCATAGTGCTTTCCTCTGGAGGAGGGGAGGCAAGGCGGGGAAGGAAGAGAGGAGGGAAGGGACAAACACTCACTGACATGGCTGTCATCTTCTGTTTCCAAGGACAAACGGAGAGTGAGTTTAAGCTGAACTTGGTTAGGCCGCCAGTAGCAGCCCCTGGCCTGCTCCGCTTCCACTGCCACCCTCACCAGTCAGAGAGCAGTACCTGTTCTCAAAACCACTCCGATCCTCTGCCTCTCCCTCAAGAGAGTCCCCGTGTCAGGGTCTCTCAGTTGGGAGGAGATCAGCCACATACTAGGGACCCCACTTCCCCCTCTTGTCCCGAATTGCTGCCCAGAGGCCCCTGGCCCCAGACAGCATCCAAACTCAATAACCACCACCTTCTTCTTACATTACCTGGAGATACTCCTAAAAGAGGGGCTGGGGAGAAGTGGGAGGGCCAGCAGAGGCAACTGATTCTGATAAAAATGTTGACAGTATATAAAACCCCAAGAAAACTATTATGAATACCCAAGTGACATCCTTTTCCTCTGTGAAAACACTGCTCCTCCTGACAGGAACCCTCTCTAGGCTGTACTCTTGTTGTGGGCATGGAATGCATTTGTTTAATGTTATATTGTACTCTCCCAAGCACATCACAGTAAGCCCTCAAAAAATATGACTGACTGACAGAAACTGCACCAGCATCTGACAGGAACAGGAGACATCCAGGGCAAGGGATGTGAAGGAGGAGTAAGAGCAGGAGTGATAGAGTCCAAGCCAATCCCAACACAAGTATCCTTGCCTAAAACCCAGCTGGGAGGAGGGCCTCGCTAGGAGTACTAAATGTGGCCAAAAGGAAGCAGGGAATGGCTACTTGTTTCCACACCTCTAGTGCCTGGGTGGTTGGCGAGCAGAGTAGAGCCCTGAAGTTGGGAAGAAATAAAGGTGGGAAAACCTCCCTCATAGGGGAGTCAAAGGAAAACTACTGAGCACACTGGCTCATTAAAAGAGCAAGTTATAGCGATCCCCCTCCTCAATGCCAACATAATCGGGGCTTTGGTGGTACAGGGAGAATGGGGAAAGAGATTTCCCAAGCTTCCCTTCAGGGTCCAGGAGATAAGTGTGTGACAGACTCAGAGATAATTCTAGGGATTTCATTCCCCTGGGGGAAGATGAGGAGGAGAGTCTGCATCCCCTTCTCTTGGGAAACTCCCTTCTCACCCTTCCGCTTCCCACTCTCTGACTTCTGAAAGGAAGGGGCTGCCATCTGCTGGGAAAGGTGGCCGATTCCCACCCACCAATTCTTCAGGGACCGTAAGGCCAAACTCATCAGTCACTTTCTGAAAGGGCCCCAACCTGGCAATGGGATCTGAACTCCTTGGCGCTCCCAGTCCTTGGAGAAAAAGCCAGGACCAAGTGGCTTTGGGAAGTAACAGTCCAAGGACAGCAACTCCACTCCTCTGTCTCCAGTTCGTGCTCCCGAAAGGCGTGGGATGTCGCTTGGCCAAAGGCATTCCGTCTTGTGGGAATTTAAGAAAACCAGGACTCCGTATAAACATCAAAGGGACTGTGGGGCCAATGTGGCCTACTGGAAAGAGCATGGGACTGAATGGCAGACCTGGGATTGAATCTCAGATCTTCCACTGGCTTGCTTTGTGACTTTGGGCAAGTCACTTAACCTCTCTAGGCCTCAGTTTCCTCATCTAAAAAATGGGGAGAAGATACATAGCAATCCCCTTGCGGGGCAGGGGCAGGATGGGACCGGATAACCTTATCTCTGCCTAAGCATTTAGCACGTAATAAGTGCTTAATACATGCCAAAATTACTGCGTCTGTTTTCAAGCCCAATTCTGCTGCCCATGTAGAGACTAGATCTCTAAGTGGAGAATGAAACCAATTATCTACAGAAAAGGTATCCATTCACCTGATTTACACACCTGAGACGCCATATAGTCTACTGCCCCATTGCAGTTTTTCTCTTAAATAAGGGCTAGGACCCTCCAACTGACCCACCTTCACCCACCCTGGCAGGACCAAGAAAAGAAGCTGCAGCCTGGGTCCTTACTCCACAAAACCCTTGGGAAGACTGCTGCTGTAGCGGTCTCTGAGGCCACGGTGGTGACTGCAGACTCGGAAGCGAGGAGCTGAAATCTTGCCATGGTGCCCCTTCTGATCTCTGTTTTTGTCTTCACCGTTGTCTCAGTGTTTTGTTCCACCTCTCCTCATGTATGCGGCCAGTCCCCTCTTCCCCTTTCTATTTTTAGACTGTGAGCCTCCCGAGAGACGGGGCCTGAGTCTAATTCTCATAGGCCCGGCACAGAGAGGTGGGGCTGCTGCTTTCCTCACCTCCTCCTGATGCGTCCCAGAGGCCTACGAGGATGGGGGGCAGGAAGGACGCCCGGCCCCTATTGTTTGCCTTCGAACAATGCAGCAGACACAGCTGGGGCCTCTGGGGAGCCCGGAGTTAAGTTTCCCGGAAGCTGGGGAAGAGGGGGCCAGCAAGCATCTCCTGGACCAGAGAACCGGGAGCAAAAGTCATTGGGACAACTGAAGACGGTGGGGATGGGGAATGGGAGGAAAGGGTGCGGGCAGAGCCTTAAACCTCCACATCCAACAGGAACTCCTCACCGTGGATTGGTTTTACAGCACTCAATCGCCTTGCCCGCTCCTATCTCACCTCGCTGCTCTCCTACTACAACCCCGCTCACATACTTCACTCCTTTAGTGCTAACGGTCTGCCACCTCATCTACCTCGCTGCCGACTTTTCACCCACGTCCTGCCTCGGGCCTGGAACGCCCTCCTTCTTCACATCATAATAATAATGATGATGGCGTTTATTCAGCACTTACTATGTGCAAAGCACTGTTCTAAGCGCTGGGGAGGTTACAAAGTGAACAGGTTGTCCCACAGGGGGCTCACAGTCTTAATCCCCATTTTACAGATGAGGTAACAGGCCCAGAGAAGTGAGGTGACTTGCCCAAAGTCACACAGCTGACAATTGGCGGAGCCGGGATTTGAACCCATGACTTCTGACTCGCAAGCCCTTGCTCTGTCCTCTGAGCCACCAATGACTCTCCCCACCTTCAAAGCCTTAATGAAGGCACATCCTCTGACTAAGCCCTCCTTTCCTCTTCTCCCGTTCATTTCTGCATGGCTCTGACTTTCTCCCTTTATTCATTCCCCCGCCAACCCCACAACACTTATTTACGTATTTGTCTTTTATTTATATTAATGTCTGTCTCCCCATCTAGTCCGTAAGCTCGCTGTGGGCAGGGCATGTCTGTTCACTGTTGGACTGTACTCTCCCAAGCACTTAGAGCACACAGTAAATGCTCAATAAATACGACTGACGGACTGTACTCTTCTTTTTAAAACCCTAATGTGGACGATTGGCTGCTCTACGATGGATGTCACTGTTTGCCGTCTTCCCAAACGCATTTTAAGATTTGAGGAAAAGAGAAAAATGTTACCTTAGAGGGTATTCTCTGGATTGAAGCTAATCTCAAGGTAAATGGCAGGTCAATGCAAAGCAATATGGCCTTGTGAATACAGAATAGCCCTGGGAGCCAGAAGACCTGGGCTCTAATCCTGACTCCTCCACTGGCCTACTCTGTGACCTTGGGCAAGTCACTCAATTTCCCTGTGCCTCAGTTTCCTCAACTGTAAAATGGGAACTAAATACCTCTTCTCATTCATTCATTCATTCAATCGTCTTTATTGAATCGTATTCTCCCTCCTACTTGACTGTGAACCCCATGTGGGATAGGCCTGTATCTGTCCTGATTAACCTGTTTCTATCCCAGAGCTTAGAACAGTGCCTGACACATAATAAATGTTTAAATACCTTAAAAAAATGTCAGGGACATGCCTAGGATGAATCATTTGCAACTTCATGGGCTTTTAACTCTTACCTGCTTCAAAAGACAGCTGACCAAAAAAGACAGAGACACCCTCAGGGGCTTCTCTCCGAGGAAGAGCCCTGCAGGAGGCTGAACTTGGATGGATCAGTACTAGGGAAAGGGTTAAAGTGAAGGTAAAAGGGGAGTGCGGGGTGACTCTTGGTGGGCAAGGTTTGCGGCAAGGATCCTGCAGAACTAGTGGGTGTGATGCACACGCTCATTTTTGGGAAAAGGCCTACAGTGGTCTTGCTTGTGTGGGGCTGAGCAAATCTTCGCAAAAACTTTAAAATTCTACATCAGGACTAAGTTCATTCATTCTTTCATTCAATCATATTTATTGAGCACTTACTGTGTGCAGAGCACTGTACTAAATGCTTGGGAAGTACAAGTTGGCAACATATAGAGACGGTCCAAAGGGAAAGATTGGGTGTGGTAACTGGATTTTATTTTATCCCTTGCATTCCTGTGAACTGAGGCTTTGGCAAATGGTGAGGTTCATACTTGTTTTTTGTTTCTGTCTTTCAGTGATATTTGTGAAATGCTTACTGTGTACTCTCCCAAGTGCTTAGAACAGTGCTCTGCATAAAGTAAGCACTCACTGAATACCCTTGAGGACGATGACATGCCAAGCACAGTACTAAGCACGGGGGTAAATATGAGTTAATTGGGACACACTACATCTCCCACATGGAGCATCTCAGTCTTCATCCCCATCTTACAGACGAAGCAACAAGCACAGAGATGTTAATAATAATAATAATGATGGCATTTATTAAGCGCTTACTATGTGCAAAGCACCGTTCTAAGCGCTGGTTAAGTGGCTTGCCCATGGTCACAGAGCAGAGAAGCGATGGAGCTGGGTTAGAACCCAGGTCCTTCCAATTCCCAGGTCCGCGCTCTTTCCACTAGGCAACACTGCTTCTCAACATCAGTTCCTTCTTAATTAGAACCAGGGTAAGGTGGGGATCGTGTGTCTCTGCCATCGACTGATGTGGCAATGGATAACAGACTGCCTGTCTGCTCAGGTGGGGACAGAGGTCTTCCATCATCATCATCATCAATTGTATTTATTGAGCGCTTACTATGTGCAGAGAACTGTACTAAGCGCTTGGGAAGTACAAATTGGCAACATATAGAGACAGTCCCTACCCAACAGTGGGCTCACAGTCTAAAAGGGGGAGACAGAGAACAAAACCAAACATACTAACAAAATAAAATAAATAGAATAGATATGTACAAATAAAATAAATAAATAAATAGAGTAATAAATATGTACAAACACATATACAGGTGCCAGGTGCCTGATGGTTTGCCATGGCAGGGGGGTGGAAAGAGTTGTTCGAATGTCAAGGAGGATTAGATGCCAGCCCAAGTGAAATTTTGTTTCCCTGACCTTGGCCACGGGTTTTGTACACACAGGGATGGAGAAGACTGGAATTTTGGTGCCCTCGCTGGAGTTCGGCCCGGGAAGTCAGCCACCTGGGTCCAGGCTGAGGAATGAGCCCAGATTTGGGAGGCCAGGAGGTTTCCAGGAACCAGACTGAGATTCAGTCATGCACAGACAACCCGGACCGCCCACTCCGCTGTTCTTACCTTCTCTGCCTTCCAGCCCGGGTTCTCTCAGGGTGCTGAGCAGAGGGGCCTGGCTCTGCCCAGGGCTCTGGATTGGACTGACGGTACTCCCGTCTGGCTGGTCCTTGGCTCTCATTTCCTCCTGCCAGAGCGTGGACTTGGTGGTAGGAACTTTCTCAGCACTGGGAATGTTGCTGCTGGTGACGGCCATCTTGGCGGGCCCGGGCTCCTGAACACAAACAAAGAAACGTTTTCAGTGGGAGGGAATGAGGAATAGATGCTCTGAACAACCGAACTGGGACTTCTCCCTGCTCTCCTTAACCAAACAGCAGAGCAGGGAACCACCCAGTTCCCCAAAGGAAAAAAAAAACACATGGCCTAGTGGAAAGAGCCCAGGATTCGAAGCCAGAGGATCTGGGTTCTAATCCCACCTCCGCCACTTGCCAGCTGGGTGACTTTGGGCAAGTCATTTAACTTCTCTGGGCCGCGGTTTTCTCATCTGAAAATGGGGATTCGATACCTGTTCTCCCTCCTATTCAGAACGTGAGGTCCATGGGGAACCCGATCATCTTGGATCTACCCCAATACTTACTACAGTGCTTGGCATACCGTAATCACTTAACAAATACTCTTCTTAACAGTGATAACAGTAATAATAATAATCAGGGACTTGGCACCAGTAGTGAGAGTTGGAAAGTGACAGCAAGTAAAAGGGATCACAATGGAAGGCCTGGGACATAACAACAACAGTGGTATTTGTTAAGCGCTTACTCTGTGTGCCCAGGCACTTTACCGAGCACCGGGCGAGTAACAAGCAAATCACATTGGACACGGCCCTTCTCCCACATGAGGCTCACAGTCTAATCCCCATTTTACAAATGAGGCAACTGAGGCACAAAGAAGTGAAGATCACACAGAAACTTGGCCAATCATCGCCTCATCTGCTCAAAGACAATAATCTCCACCCTTCCCCAGTTTAGCAAGCAAGATTCAGGTGGTCAACACTACTGACAGCGTCCCCAGTGTGGGGTGCACTGGATGGGGTGACAGAGGAAAATGCCGTTCTCGGCTCAGAGACTGCTTCGTGGGAATCAGAGGGCAATAAACCAGATAATGCCAACTTCGCGTGCTTCACTATCAGACTCCAGAGAGGTGGCATCCCTCGCGCCAGACCATAATGCAGCCCGTAAGATCGTCACACCGAGAGCCCGGGACTCCCACCTCCCTGTGGTCCTTCTGCTCACCTGGCCGGTGGCAGTGGGACCAGAGCTTCTCCGACTGGTTTGGGCACACTGAGGGATGGAGGTAGGTGCTTGCTGGGATGGCGGAGGGGACTGGGCCCCTGCCAACGAAGCAGCAATAAGACAATGGGATGGCAGAGATTGCGGCAGCAGCCAGATCCACCTCATGTGCCAGTCCTCACATGGAGGCAGAGGCTTGCCAACCCCTATCCAAGATCCCTGTGGTCCCTCTGCTCATCTGGCTGGTGGCAGTGGGGCCAGAGCTTCTCCAACTGGTTTGGTCACACTGAGGGATGGAGGTAGGTGCATACTGGGATGGCGGAGGGGACTGGGCCCCTGCCAACGAAGTAGCAAGAAGCCAATGGGCAGAGATAGTGGCAGCAACCAGATCCACCTCATGTGCCAGTCCTGACACGGAGGCAATCCCTATCCAAGACCTCTCCTTTTCTCCTTCTTCCCCCGCCCCCTTCTTCCTTAGGGAATTTCCTGCTCTCATTCATTCATGCAGTCGGATTTATTGAGCGCTTACCGTGTGCAGAGCACTGTACTAAGCGCATACAAGTTCCTAGCAGTGTCTGCTGACTCAGGTGATCCTAAGTCAGCTCCCTAAGCCCCTGCTAGGATTCTCCTGGGATCCTGTAGTCGCTTCATCAAGGCTGAATGAAATATTCAGTAACCGCAGCCAAGAACTGCCTTCCCCTCCGTGCCTCCCAGAGCCACCACCCACCCCTCCTGGCAGGGCTCTGTGAACCAGCCACACTGTCTCCCTGGAAATTGGCACCGACTCCCCCCGACCCCCAAAAAGACCCCCATCCTGCCCGGCTTCCCACCACCGTGGCAGGAAAGACAACAGCAGCTGCAGCCCGAGGCGTTCATAAAACCTCGGGAAGGTTACTGGCCACAGCAGCCACTGCTGCGGTTACGGGTACGGCCTCGACTCAACCGCGAGGAGCCTGAAATTCTCCTCCTCTCATCACGTCATCCTACAGCCTTTGCTTTATGTGTACTGGAGAAGCAGCGTGGCTCAGGGGAAAGAGCCCGGGCTTTGGAGTCGGAGGTCCTGGGTTCAAATCCCGGCTCCGCCACTTGTCTGCTGTGTGACTTTGGGCAAGTCACTTCACTTCTCTGGGCCTCATCTGGAAAAAGGGGATTAAGACCGTGAACCCCCTGTGGGACAACCTAGTCACCTTGTATCCCCCCCAGCGCTTAGAACAGTGCTTCGCACATAGTAAGCGCTTAAAAAATACTATATTAAATAGGGGGAGTGGCAGGAAGGACATGGTTGAAGCTGGAAATTCATTCATTCAATCAATCGTATTTATTGAGCGCTTACTGTGTGCACAGCACTGTACTAAGCGCTTGGGAAGTACAAGTTGGCAACATATAGAGGTGGTCCCTACCCCACAACGGGCTCACAGTCTAGAAGGGAGATTGTAGAAATAAATCACAATGTAATGGCTGACTAACCAAAAAGCATGATGGAATATACGCACTACGTACAGTAATGTACTTGTTACATGCATACTCAATAACACACTCGGACATACCTGATGTACTCTGGTTCTCCGTGCTGCTCCCACTATTTGTGAACAAATTTACACCTGCCCACCTCTGCTGTTAAATTATACACCCTTTAAGGGCAGGACTGGGTGTTTTGGTTCTGTGGTGCTCCCCTACGTGCTTAGTACAGTGCTCTGCACACAGTAAGCGCTCAATTAATACAATTGAATGAATGAATGATCTCAACCCAGAAAGCATTCAATAAATATGGTTAATTTTGGTTGATTGTACAAACCTGTGTCCATTCCTTTTCCAGCTAGCCACTTCTTATTTTGCTCTGTGAATTGGGCTTGGGCGCAAACCGTTCGGTTAAGCTGCTTCCTATCAAATGCCTCTTTTGGGGAGAGTACTGATCATGGCACCCACCATATTCCCCCTCTCCTCCCTGGCCCCCAGTAGGTTTGAAGCCACCTTTTTCTTTCCCTGATTCCCAGACCGGGAAACTGGGAATCTTTTCCCAAATCCACAAAGCCGGCAAGCATCAGCCACTTGTCGAGGCGAGGCCTGGTCGGCCTCGGTGTTTCCTGGCCTGTGGCGGGGCCCGAATGGCTGTCTCTCTCTGGACCGTTTCAGTGCTGCCTTGCCCAACTGTTCAGCACATAGTTGGTCTCGGGAAGAGTGAGGCTTCCACTACCACCGCCTCTGCCCTGGACCAGGGCTGCAAACCAAAATCCTGAGCAGACCGGGTATTTGAGAGTGGAAAGGAGAGCAACCTTAACTGCTTCAAGCATCTCTTCCTCCAGTGCAGGTGTCTCTTCCCCAGCCAAGGCCTAAGAGAAGGAGCATCTTTCACAGTGAGGCTCTCTTGGGACGGTCTCAGGGCTTTCATCCTGTCTGGCATTCATTCATTCATTCATTCAATCGTATTTACTGAGCACTTACTGTGTGCAGAGCACTGTACTAACGCTCAGCCCAGTGCCTGGCACCTAGTACAAACATAAATGGCACCATAAGCACGATCAGCATCCTGCGGTGGCAGCTCCTCTGGTTCGCCTTTGGAGTTTGGCGGGTCTTCTAGACTGTGAGCCCGTGGTTGGGCAGGGACCGGCTCTATTTGTTGCCAACTTGTACTTCCCAAGCGCTTAGTACAGTGCTCTGCACACAGTACAGCGCTCAATAAATCATTCATTCATTCAATCGTATTTATTGAGTGCTTACTGTGTGCAGAGCACTGGACTAAGCGCTTGGGAAGCACAAGTTGAATACTGGCACCCGTGCATTCCCACTGCCCTCTGAGCCGGGCAGGATGAGACGGTTAAGGGGAGGGGAGCTGGATCCGTGGGGAATAATAATAATAATAATGATGGCATTTGTTAAGCGCTTACTATGTGCAAAGCACTGTTCTAAGCACTGAAACCACCCCTCCGCCGGTTCCAAGTGGCAGGGGCTGGAAAAGGGCTGGAAAGCGGGGGCCTGAGCTGCTGCTGTTGGGTGGTCGTTGGAAGAAAACCGGATCGCCCCTGCAGCTCTTCCTTCCACGTCTCCTGCGCCTCACCTCGTTGTGGTCTGGGGTGCTCCCAGGCTCCAATCCAGCCCCCCGCTTTGCTGGCACGAGACTGCGCTAGCCCACGCAGCACTGGCCCCAGAGAAGCAGCGTGGCACAGGCCCGGGAGGCAAAAGACCTGCGTCTCAATGACGGTTCCGCTACTTGCCAGCTGTGTGACCGTGGGGAAGTCTCAACTTCTCCGTGCCTCAGTTTCCTCACTCGTCAAACGGGGATTCAGTACCTGCTCTCCCTCCTAGACTGTGAGCCCACAGTCATTGGACTATGTCCAATCTGATTATCTTGGATCCAGCGCTTAGAACAGTGCTTTGCACATAGTAAGCGCTTAATAAATGCTATAAAAAAAAACAAACCATAGTGCTTAGGTACAGTGCTCGGCACACAGTAAGCACTGAAATTCTACAATTATTACTATTATTACCTTGCCTAGAGAAGCAGCATGGCTCAGTGGAAAGAGCCCGGGCTTGGGAGTCAGGGGTCATGGGTTCTAATCCCGCCTCCGCCACATGTCTGCTGTGTGACCTGGGGCAAGCCACTTAACTTCTCTGGGCCTCAGTTCCCTCATCTGTAAAATGGGGATGAAGACTGTGAGCACCCTGTGGGACAACCTGATCATCTTGTAACCTCCCCAGCTCTAAGAACAGTGCTTTGCACATAGTAAGCGCTTAATAAATGCCATTATCTCTCTCTCTCTCTCTCTCTCTATATATATATATAGAGAGAGAGAGATACAGATAGATTATATATATATATATACATATATATATATATATGGAGAGAGAGAGAGAGAGAGAGAGAGAGAGAGAGAGAGAGAGAGAGAGAGAGAGATACATAGATATTTGCCCCCTCAGGAGCTGCCCCTTAAATTAATTAATAATGGCATTTGTTAAGCGCTTACTATATGCAGAGCACTGTTCTAAGCGCTTGGGAGGATACACGGTGATTAGGTTATCCCACATGGGGCTCACAGTCAAACCCCATTTTCCAGATGAGGTAACCGAGGCACAGAGAAGTGAAGTGACTTGCCCAAAGTCACACAGCTGACAAGCGGCGGAGCCGGGATTTTTTCTTTTTATGGTATTTGTTAAGCACTTACTATGTGCAAAGCACTGTTCTAAGCGCTGGGGCGGGGAGACAAGGTGATCAGGTTGTCCCACATGGGGCTCACAATCTTAATCCCCATTTTACAGATGAGGTAACTGAGGCCCACAGAAGTGAAGTGACTTGCCCAAAGTCACACAGCTGACAAGTGGGGAATCTGGGATTAGAATCAATCAATCGTATTTATTGAGCGCTTACTGTGTGCAGAGCACTGTACTAAGCGCTTGAACCCATGACCTCCGACTCCCAAGCCCGTGCTCTTTCCACTGAGCCACGCTGCTTCTCTAAATAAACAGCCCGAGTTTGTGGATTCAGTTTAGCGCACCGCCTCCCGTACTCAGTGACAAAGATGGGTTCTGGCTGGATCGAACCCTAATTCCAAGTTAGAAATTAACTCCGCAGGCTCGGGCTGGAAAGGTTAGACGCTTCTCTGGCCCTGTTTTAATGTCCTCTGTAGTTGGCTCCTAAAAGCAGAAGGGCCGAGATAAGTGGCGCGTTGCACTACTTTCTAAGGCCACGGACCAAATGGTCCTCAGGCCAGGTGCCCCAGTTAAAATGGCTCCCACGTAAAGCCACGCGGCAGTCGTTTTACCAGGGCCACCTTGGAAAGAGCTATCTTCTTCTTAGCCCAGAAAAAGCTATAATTTCTGCTGGGAAAGTAAAATGCTGTCATTCATTAACTCCCAGGGTGCGCCGAGGGAACAGGACTGGCTACTTGCTTCTTCCCTCTGGGGACAAGGTGGCTTTCTATTCAGAGCACATTACTTTTCTAACTAATAATAATGACGATGACATTTATGAAGCGCTTACTATATGCAAAGCACTGTTCCAAGCGCTGGGGAGGTTACAAGGTGATCAGGTTGTCCCACAGGGGGCTCACAGTTTCAATCCCCATTTTACAGATAAGGTAACTGAGGCCCAGAGAAGTGAAGGGACTTGCCCCAAGTCACACGGCTGACAGTTGGCGGAGCTGGGATTTGAACCCATGACCTCTGACTCCAAATAATAATAATAATAATAATGATAGCATTTACGAAGCGCTTACTATGTGCAAAGCACTGTTCCAAGCGCTGGGGAGGTTACAAGGTGATCAGGTTGTCCCACGGGGGGCTCACAGTTTCAATCCCCATTTTACAGATAAGGTAACTGAGGCCCAGAGAAGTGAAGTGACTTGCCCCAAGTCACACGGCTGACAGCTGGCGGAGCTGGGATTTGAACCCATGACCTCTGACTCCAAATAATAATAATAATAATAATGATAGCATTTACGAAGCGCTTACTATGTGCAAAGCACTGTTCCAAGCGCTGGGGAGGTTACAAGGTGATCAGGTTGTCCCACGGGGGGCTCACAGTTTCAATCCCCATTTTACAGATAAGGTAACTGAGGCCCAGAGCAGTGAAATGACTTGCCCCAAGTCACACGGCTGACAGCTGGCGGTGCTGGGATTTGAACCCACGACCTGACTCCAAATAATAATATTAATAATAATGATAGCATTTATGAAGCTCTTACTATGTGCAAAGCACTGTTCTAAGCGCTGGGGAGGTTACAAAGTGATCAGGTTGTCCCATGGGGGGCTCACAGTTTCAATCCCCATTTTACAGATAAGGTAACTGAGGCCCAGAGAAGTGAAGTGACTTGCCCCAAGTCACACGGCTGACAGCTGGCGGAGCTGGGATTTGAACCCATGAGCTCTGACTCCAAAGCCCGGGCTCTTTCCACTGAGCCACGCTGCTTCTCTAACTGTTCGATAGTGCTGGCTTGGGGATCACTTGCTCTATGCTGCTGTTCTCCGCATCCCTGGAATGGCCCTGCTGGTCTGTAATTAACAAAAGCTTCCACCAACTAAGGGAAACTGAGGTCTCCAGAAGGGACAGGAGAGGCGGCTGCTGCCGGAGGCCAGATTCACCCTCTTCCCCCATCCCGCTCAGGGATCAAGACTGGATCTTGCCTCCCTTGAAGCCTGATATCCCCGAGACTGCCACAGGGGTTTAGTGGATAGGGCACGGACCACGGACTCTGAAGAACCTGGGTTCGAATCCCGGCTCCGCCACATCTGCTGTGTGACCCTGGGCAGTCACTTCACTTCTCTGTGCTTCAGTTACCTCATCTGGAAAGTGGGGATTAAGGGTGTCAGCCTCATGTGGGGCAGGGGCTGTGTCCAACCTGACTGGAGAAGCAGCGTGGCTCAGTGGAAAGAGCCCGGGCTTTGGAGTCCGAGGTCATGGGTTCAAATCCCGGCTCCGCCAACTGTCAGCTGTGGGACTTTGGGCAGTCACTTCACTTCTCTGGGCCTCAGTTCCCTCATCTGTAAAATGGGGATTAAAACAGTGAGCCCCCAGTGGGACAACCTGATCACCCTGTAACCTCCCCAGCACTTAGAACGGTGCTTTGCACATAGTAAGGGCTTAACAAATACCATCATCATTATTATTATTATTAACTTGTATCTACCCCAGCGTGCATGGTACATAGTTAGCGCTTAACGAGTACCATAAAAGTATAAGAAATCCAGGATATTTGATCCTTTTTCCTCAATACACCTGAACCACGGCAAAGGAGATGCGTCAAAGGGGTCAGAGCAGACCGCCTTGATTTGGGAGAGGGGAGCTGGGTTAATAACAGCCCTTACGACACAAGTATGAAGGGCAGTGTGGAGGTTGTCCCCAATCTGTGGAATCTCCCCCACAGCCCTGAGCCCCCAGACTGGCTGCCTCGGGCATCTCTTTCCCCGGAATACCACTTCCTTTCTCCTCTCCTCCTCCCCTGGGCCACCAAAGGAAAGACCATCCTGGCGGACCCAGCCCGGGCCCGTCTCCGTTCCTGAAAATCCGCTCTCCAGAAAGGGATTGCAGGGGAACGGCCGTATCCTCGGAAAGGAGGACGGCTGCCGACTGGGATATTCGGTAGCTGGGGGGAAGCAAGGAGGGTGGGTTGGCTTGGGGGCTTCGGGGAAGGCAAGTGGGTAACAACACTGAGAGTTGTTACAACAGTGAGAGAAACAACACTGCGGGAGCTGAAGGGGAAACCACGAGGGCTCCCCGGCTTTGAATTCCCGAGTCGCTGCCGAAACCATCGGCCACTGGAATTGCTCATCGGGTCCCTTCCCCCCACCCCTGCTTTTAAGGGACCTTGTCCTAGAGAATGAGAAATGCCTGAAAGGCAGCCAAGTCCAACAGAAGCCATTTCAAAGAGATTGCTCTTTCTTTCCTTTGGTAACTCTGCCTCTCCCCCTTCACAAGCCTCACAGAGGCCGTGGTGACAGGGTCTTGGCATTGCCATCGGAGCCACTAACCACCTTGGGGCAAAATGCGGCGGGCAAAGGAGCGGGGAGGGGAAGCGGGGGTGAGAAAGCTGCCGTGTCCTCTACTTAGCGTCAAGCACCGTGTAAAGGAGCAAGAAACCGAGGCTGAGGGAAAGAGCGGCAGGGCCGGAGTAACTGACTGCATGCCGAGCAGAAATGCTCTTTGGGGTTGGAGGTCGAGAGTTGAGAGGTGGATTTTCCTCCCACACTACAGTCATTGTAAATTGTGTGTGGAAAAAAAGAAAGTCTCTGGAGTTGCAGATACACAGCACGCTTCCTGCCCTGAGCTTTGGCATGTGTGGGAGGAAGCAGTGAAAGCTCCCGGTTTTCATTTGCCGCTTCCTGCCACCGTCGCACCACCTGCCTGCTCGTAGCCAGGGTCCCACAAAAGGCTCCGTTTGGATTTTCCAGTTGGGGTTTGATTTGGTTTTGAATGTAGAGGAAGAGGAAATCTCAGGCGCGCAAATCTGGTCCGTGGTCCCGTCTGAGCAGATGGCTTCCTAAGGGAGAGCTGGAGAGAGATGAGAGGGCTCCCTGAGAGGAGAGGGGGGTGTTTAGTCTACTAGGAAGGAAGGACCCTGGGGAGGTGGTGGAGTCCAGCTACCTGGAAACACCGCCCCTCCGGCCCCACAGTGCCCACAGGGGTCATGATGGGGAATGGGAGATTGGGAGAATAGGATACTTAGTTCCCTGGAAGAGCAGGAAATCCAAAGCACGAAAAGGGGCAAAGAACATACTGCTTGGTGGGAAGGAGATCCCATGAAAAATCTTAAAAGCCTACAAAGGGTAGGGGAGTCCTGGACAAAGCATCCAGTGTTTTCCATGTACCGGTTTCCCAATCCAAACTGGCACAGTGAGACAGGAAAGAAATCCAGGGGAGGACAATGGGGGAGGAGCTGAGGGGAGTCTCTCTCGGACTATCTTTCAGCTTTCTTGATCGCCACTAGGCTTCTGAGGAGTTGGGGGCATTGGCAGCAGGGACCAAAATCACATCCCCCAGGTGGAACCAAATGCCGGGAAATCTTCAAAACTGGTGCTGCTGTACAGAATTCCTCCGGGCCAAGCCTGCAGGTCTTCTCAGACAATGCAACTTCCAAATCAAAAACCCAAACTGTAATCCAAACACGCTGGAGTTTGAGTTCTTCTCAGTGCTGGTAAAGAAACTGGTCAGAGCTGAGGGGGAAACAGACCCCAAATGCATCCCTTCTTTTCAAAATTTAAAGAGCAAAGGACTTTCCCTCTAACTCCCCTCTGGCTGGAATCCTTTCTGGGGAGAGCTGGGATGCCTCCCCTTCTCCCAAGTTCTTCCTTTCCCCCAAACCTCTCGCAAAGACCCAAATTAGGGCAGCCCTCACACCTTGTTGGAGTCTCCCTATCCCAACTACCTGTTCTGCCCAGGTCTGCCAGGACCCCCAGGTTTTGTTTTGGGTGGGGGGCGATGTGGACGGGGAAGGGGACAATCTCTGTTTTTACAGACTTCACCAAAATAATAGATTTCTTGTCGGTGGCTGGAGCAACGGGCTGAAAGAGCGCACACAAATGGATAATAAAGAAAGAAGCCTTTTGTTTACCTTTTGTAAGTAAGAAGGGGAGGAAACGGGACAAGATGAACAGGAGGCTCAGCTCCAAGTCTGCAGGGTCTCTGGGGATAGAGCTAGGCCGAGAGAGCAGCGGGAATTTCTGATTCCAAACAGCGCCTTACGGTTCACACTGGGCAACAGTCCCCTCAAGTCCGGCAAGTTGGATTTACAGTAACTTAAGCTCTGGACCGCTCCCTTAACACACACTGCTATTCCAAGCAGCTCCGCATAGTTCCAGAACCATCATCACAAAGGTCTCTTCCCATGATAGCGGAAGCTCCTTGTAGGAAGGGATGGTGGTGATGATGGTATTTGTTAAGTGCTTACTATATGCAAAGCACTGTGCTAAGCGCTGGGGGGGATACAAGGTGATCAGGTTGTCCCACGGGGGGCTCACAGTCTTAATCCCCATTTTACAGATGAGGGAACTGAGGCCCAGAGAAGTGAAGTGACTTGCCCGAAGTCACACAGCTGACAATTGGCGAAGCCAGGATTGGAACCCATGACCTCTGACTCCAAATCCCGGGCTCTTTCCACTGAGCCATGCTGCTTCTCTAAGGGAATGGCCATTATTCTAGACTTCCCAAGTGGTTAGTATGGCACACCTCATTACGTGAGCAGTCAATAAAGGCTATTTGGTTAGTATGGCACACCTCATTACGTGAGCAGTCAATAAAGGCTATTTCTACTCTACTATCCCTTGCCTAGTGCAGACGCTAGACTGTAAGCTCGTTATGGGCAGGGAATGTATCTGTTATAGTGTACTCTACCAAGCGCTTAGTACAGTGCTCTGCACGCAGTAAGAATAATATTAATTGTGGTATTTGTTAAGCACTCGCTATGTGCCAGGCACTGGTCTAAGCGCTGGGGTAGATAGAAGTTTATCAGGTTGGACACAGTCCCTGTCCCACATGGGGCTCATAGTCTCAACCCCGTTTTACAGATGAGGTAACAGGCACAGAGAAGTGAAGTGACTTGCCGCTCAATAAATGCAACGGACTGGCTGACTAGTGTGCACCTGGTGCGACTTGTCTTGCGGCTAGAGAAGTGAAGTGACTTGCCGCTCAGTAAATACGATGGACTGGCTGACTAGCGTGCACCTGGTGCGACTTGTCTTGTGTCTAGCATTTGCTGCTTCCCACGTGAGGGTAGGTGAGCCTTCTGGGTCCCTAACCCCAGTAACCGAGCCTCTAAGGAGAAGGGAGCTATTTTCAAGTTACGGGCAACAGCCTCAGCTCAAGGCACTCAACTGATGCTGAACCACAGAAAGGAAAGAAGGTCAAGGATCACGTGAAGGGCTATACCTCAGTGGTGTCCTCACCCGGCCCCCGCCGTCTCCCAACTGTCCTTGGCGGGAGGTTAGGTCCCACTAATTAGTCCTCGCCTTCACCCTCAGGAGGGTGGCGGGGCTTCGGAAAAAGGGCTGTCTGTGTGAGGCAGGGAGCACCCTCTGTCTCTGGAAAACCCGTGGGGTCGGGCCCCGATCGGTCCCCGGAGGCAGGGGCCGGGAGCATTCCGGCATCTGGGCTGATGGAGTCTTCCCCAGACGTAGTTACCTTATTTGGTGCTCAGGAGTCCTGCTCCTGTACCGTTTCCAAGGCGTTGCCATGACAATGCAACGTAACCCTAAACGATGTTATTCTGCCTGGGATTCTTTCCTTTTCAAAATGTAGCAGCCTCAAGGGCCTTGGGGGCGGGGGGTGGGTTCTGGATGAGTCTTGGGGGAGTATGTGCAGGCATGAAGATGCACAGGGGTGACTGCATGTACTCACCATTTTTACATGTGAAGCTGGGTGGAAATGTGTCTGTGTGTGCGGGTGCGTGTGCGTTCATGTTAACACTGATTGATTTTGTTTCTGTTCCCAGAATTCTCATTTTTATCCCAAGGAAGGGACCCAAACTCTGCACTGTCACTTGCCCCCAGGGTCCCTTCCCTCTGGCCTCCTCTGGGCTACAGGACAAGGCCTCAAGCCCTAGAAAGGCTGAAGGGAAGAAGGGAGCTCAGCCAGCCCGTTTTCTTCAGTCCCTTCAGGTGGAAATCCTGCTGTCACCTTGGGCAAGTGACTTAACTTCTCTGTGCCTCAGTTACCTCGCCTGTAAAATGGGGATCAAGACACAGGGACTGTGTCCAACCTGATGACCTTGTTCGAACCCCAGTGCTTTGAACAGTTCTTAGCACATAGTAAGCTCCTAGATACCACAATTATCAGTATTATTAGAAAGGAACTGGGGAGTTCTTGTATAGCTACAGTCGGGCATTTGTTCGAGGTTAGCACGTCACCCTATCCTAAAAAATGGAAACTTCTAAAGGACAGAGAACTAGGCTGTGTGCTGGTTTTGTCCAGCACGCTGGGGACATTCAAAACACATCAAACAGAAAAATCAGGCACAAAGACCACCATTGGCCGTCTGCTCCTTTCCATGAGGCAAGGCAGGTTTGAGAGGCAGCTGCTTCTCCTGCACACTCCTATCTTCCTCCTCCACATGACTGCTTCTCTACTCTTTCCCCTCCTCTTCTGGTTTTGGCTCACTCTAGGCCCTGGAAGCCCCAAGGGAGACTGAACGGGAAGAGGTGAGGGAAGGGATGAGGTGAGATATCACGAAAGAAGATTCAGCTCTCCTGAAGGGCTAATTGGATCCAGCAGGGATGCGAAGCCGAAGCCTGGGAAAGATTAATAGTAGCGGGAATGTCCCCTGGGTTGAAGGGGCATATGGAGGAGGAAGATTGAGCAGGTGATGGCACCTTGAGGCTGTGGAGACTGGAGAATGCTCCTCCCACCCTCTTCCCGGGACTGAAGAGCGGACAGCTGCTTTTAGACTGTGAGCCCACTGTTGGGTAGGGACTTTCTCTATGTGTTGCCAATTTGTACTTCCCAAGCGCTTAGTACAGTGCTCTGCACATAGTAAGCGCTCAATAAATACGATTGATTGATTGATTGATTCACCTTCCAGCCCCCCGGCCCGACTCCACCTCTCCAGCCCCGGCTGCTGAACCCTAGAGCACAGAGTGAGCAGCTCAGCTTCCCAATGTTCACAGCCCAGAGGGCAGGGGGAATGGGAAGCAAGACCCCAGGGAAGAGGAGTCAACTCCATTTAGGCTGGAGCATTCGCCTCCAATTCTCCTCCACTTTTCACCTCCAATGGCCCAAGACCCATAACAACAGACATCAGAGAAGCAGCGTGGCTCAGTGGAAAGAGCCCGGGCTTTGGAGTCAGAGGTCATGGGTTCAAATCCCGGCTCTGCCATTTAGCTGTGTGACTTTGGGCAAGTCACTTCACTTCTCTGCGCCTCAGTGACCTCACCTGTAAAATGGGGATTAAGACTGGGAGCCTCCCGTGGGACAACCTGATCATCTGGTAACCTCCCCGGCGCCTAGAACAGTGCTTTGCACATAGCAAGCGCTGAATAAATGCCGTCATTATTATTATCATGTACATTTTAAAATGGAGTTCGGAGGGAGCTAGCTGGGAGGACGTCTTCCAGAAATCACTGGCTCAGGATTCTCTCAGCCACGACTGCTCTGGGACAAAAAATGTTTTTGGGTCAGACAAGTTAATGATTGAGGTATTTGTTAAGCACTTCCTATATGCCAAGCACTAGGATAGATACAAGATTAACAGGTCCCACATGGGACTCACAGTCTAAATAAGAGGGCGGACATGTATTTTTAATGGCATTTATTAATCGCTTACTATGTGCAAAGCACTGTTCTAAGCGCCGGGGAGGTTACCAGGTGATCAGGTTGTCCCACGGGGGGCTCACGGTCTTAATCCCCATTTTACAGATGAGGTAACTGAGGCCCAGAGAAGTGAAGTGACTTGCCCAAAGTCACACAGCTGACAGGTGGCGGAGCCGGGATTTGAACCCATGACCTCTGACTCCAAAGCCCGGGCTCTTTCCACTGAGCCACACTGCTTCTCACGTATTGAGGTATGGATCAGGGAAATGAGGCACAGAGAAGTCACTTGCCCTGGGTCCCACAGCAGTAAGTGGCGGGGCCAGGATTAGAACACAGATCCACCGACTTCCAGGCCGTGCTATCTCCACTAGGCAACGCTGCTTACCCCAGGTGAGACGGTAAACTCCTTGACGGCAGGGATCATGTCTATTAACTGCATTGCACTCGCCCAAGTGCTTAGTACAGTAATCGGCACACAGTAAGCACTCAATAAATACCACTAATTGATTGGCAAGCCCTCGGTGGGCTATGGAGTCACAAGGGCACGGGCCCTGGGCAAGGCAGCCCTAAGAGGCACCTGGGGAGGGCCACAGTTCTCTTGTTCTCTGGCCATTGTGTGAGAATCCGGCCGGGAAGGACGGAAACGCACCTCGTATTCCTACGAATATTCCTATTATTCCTATTATTTATTTTACTTGTACATATCTATTCTATTTATTTTATTTTGTTAATATGTTTTGTTTTGTTCTCTGTCTCCCCCTTCTAGATTGTGAGCCCACTGTTGGGTAGGGACCGTCTCTACATGTTGCCAACTTGGACTTCCCAAGCGCTTAGTCCAGTGCTCTGCACACAGTAAGCGCTCAATAAACGCGATTGATTGATTCCTAGGATATGAGTGAGGGACCAAGGAGAAAGGGCAGTGGCAGTAGCAGACTCAGGTGAGGAGAGCCCAGGCTTGAGGGTAGAGGGCACCTGCCCTCTGAGTAGCGATGGGGAAGTGGGACCCGATGCCCTGGTTCCCTGCTGACGTCTGAACGGCCCGGACACGCATCTCTCCCTGCCGATCCAGCCCCAAAGGAGCAGGGAGAGGATTGGGGCCCTTGGGAAGGAATCTGAGCTGGTGGGATTTCCCCCCTTCCCTCCCCCCAATCCCGACTCCAGCCATGTGAGCCTCTGGGAGGAGGCGGCAAGTGAGTCACGGCCAGCACCAGCTATTACCATTTATAGTCAGAGAGCCCAGAGCCCAGAGTCCCCAGAGAGCACTGCTCCAGCCCCCGTGCTTCTTTCGCCCGGCCCCTCGCTTTCTGAGCCTCCTTCTCTCCCCCCTCCCTGTTATCGCCGAGGTCATCGCCTGCAAGGGGGTGGGAGTTTGGCAAAATTCCTTCCAGGGTTTTTTTTTTTGCGCAGGACAGACAGTCCTCAGCCCCCAACCTTCCCCACACTCTTCCCTCAGACGGCAGCGGTCAGTCCAGGGGGTCTGTAGTCTCATGCAATTCGACAACATGGGTGACACACACAGGGAACTGTGTGTGCGAGGGGGAAATGAGACGGAGACAGTCTCTCTCTCTCTCTCTCTCTCATATGCTCGGGAAGTGTCCCCCCGGCCACAGCAATCAATTGTATCTACTGAGTACAGTGTACCACACTGACCACAGGGAGCTTACTGTCTCTCGATGCAGCTGAAAGCTTTTTCCCCTTTCCCTACTAAGAGGCAAGAAGGGCGAGGGGTGGGAGTGTCAAAATCCGAAAATACCAGCACTACCAGGACCACCCCTCCCTTTCCCAGAGAGTCCTAGAGGAGCCCCAGATGATGCCCTGGTCTCTTGGGTCCTCAGTGAGACCCCCGTGGGCCACATCACCCCCTCCCAGTCACCACTAGCCAGAAGGGCCCCCATTCTAGCCTCACCTGCGGTGTCGGAGGCTCCACCTTCCGCTTCTTTTTCTGATTCTGCTTGTTGGTCCTGGGGTAGACGATGAGCATCTCCAGCCACCTGCAAGGAACATACACCGTCCCGGGTGAGACCCTCTTTAGCCCCCGGCTTCCCTTCTACCCACGGAGGACTACCATCCCCAGGCAGCCCGGAGCCCGCCGTCAACGTGGCAGTTCCAGGCCTCCCTTCAGTGTGGCAATTCCGGTTCTGCCTTCTGGCCCCGGGGGCAAAGGTCTGCGGGGCCCTGACTATACCCGGGGCGGGGCACTCCCGCGGCCTGGCATCACAGGGAGGGATCCTGAGGGATTTCCTCTCCATCCAAAACTGCTACCATGCCGATCCACCCATATTCTAGACTGTGAGCCCACTGTTGGGTAGGGACCGTCTCTATATCATCATCATCATCACCATCAATCTTATTTATTGAGTGCTTACTATGTGCAGAGCACTGTACTAAGCACTTGGGAAGTACAAATTGGCAACATATAGAGACAGTCCCACTGTGAGCCCACTGTTGGGTAGGGACCGTCTCTACATGTTGCCAACTTGGACTTCCCAAGCGCTTAGTACAGTGCTCTGCACACAGTAAGTGCTCAATAAATATGATTGATTGATTGATATTTACTTCCCACCTTGACTACTGCATCACTGATCTCCCCGTCTCCTGTCTCTCCCTTTTCCAGGCCATATTCACTCTGCTGCTCTGACCATTTTTCTGAAAAACCATTCAGTCCCTACTTCCCCCCACTCCTCAAAAAGCTTCCAATGGTTGCAACTCCGCATTAAGCAAAAACTTCACGCCATGGGCTTTAAGGCACTCAACCGATCACTCATATTTGATCATAATAATTGTACTTGGGGAATTTGTTAAGCATTTGCTATGTGCCAGGCACCTGTACTAAATGCTAGGATAGATACAAGAAAATAGGATTGGACCCATTCCCATGTCCCCTGTGGGGCTCTTGCTCTCAATCCCCATTTTTCAGCTGAGGTAGCTGAGGAACAGAGAAGTGAAGTCACCTCCCCAATGTCACACAGCAGACAAGTGGAGGAGCCAGGATTACAACCCATGCCCTTCTGACTCCAGGCCCATGCTCTATCCACTATGTCATGCTGCTTCTAATATTTATTGAGGAGGTGCTGTGTGCAGAACAAAAAGGTGGAGTCAAGACAGGTCTTCTGTCTTGAAACTCTCAGGATGGGAGGAAGGGGAATGGGTTGAAGAGGTCATTGGATTCCAGACAATGGTTTAGCCAATTTTGAACCTCTTCCCCTAAAAAGGTCATAAAATAGTCCCTCTGCAAAGCATTTTGAACTGTTTTCTATCGTAGGTCATGACGTTTTACAGTTCGAGGGTGAGAGCTAACAGTCCTTTCAAGCTTGTGTTTGGAGAGGCAGCGCGGCTCAGTGGAAAGAGCCCGGGCTTGGGAGTCAGAGGTCATGGGTTCTAAACCCAGCTCCACCGCTTGTCAGCTGTATGACTTTGGGCACGTCACTTAACTTCTCTGGGCCTCAGTTCCCTCATCTGCAGAATGGGGATGAAGACTGTGAAGCCCATGTACACAAACTTGATTACCTTGTATCCCCCCCCAGCGCTTAGAACAGTGCTTGGCACATAGTAAGCACTTAACAAATACCAACATTATTATTATTATTAGTATTATTAATAAACACTTGGGAGAGTATCAACATAACGGAGTTGGCAGACACATTCCCTGCTCACCAGGAGCTTACGCTCTAGTCCTACCAAACCTCGCTGATCTCCTACTACAACCCAACCTGCACACTAATTAATACCAATCTCCTCCCACCCATCACTGACCCCTTGACCACATCCTCCCTCGGGTCTGGAATTTCCTCCCCTTTCATATCCAACAACAGTCCACCACCTTCCCCACCTTCAAAGCCTCGCTAAAGTCACATCTCCTCCAAGAAGCCTCCCCACACAAAGCCTTTTATTTCCCTTATCCACCCTTTCCCTGATAAGCACCCTGATACTCACCCCCACCCCCCCAGGACTTGTGTAAATAGTCTTATATTCTATTTCTCCTAACTGTAAACTATTTTAAATGTCTGTCTGGAAAAATCATGATGGCATTTATTAAGCGCTATGTGCAAAGCACTGTTCTAAGCGCTGGGGAGGTTACAAGGAGATCAGGTTGTCCCACGGGGGGCTCCCAGTCTTCATCCCCATTTTCCAGATGAGGTAACTGAGGCGCAGAGAAGTTAAGTGATTTGCCCAAAGTCACACAGCTGACAGTTGGTGGAGCCGGGATTTGAACCCCTGACCTCTGACTCCAAAGCCCGGGCTCTTTCCACTGAGCCACGCTGCTTCTCTAATGTGGTCAGCTTGGCGCAATGGATAGAGCATGGGCCTGGGAATCAGAAGGTCACGGGCTCTAATCCCTGCTCCGCCACTTGTCTGTTGTGTGACTTTAGAAACTGGGGGCCCGTTGTTGGGTAGGGACCGTCTCTATATGTTGCCAACTTGTACTTCCCAAGTGCTTAGTACAGTCTGCACCCAGTTAGCGCCCAATAAATACGACTGAAGGAATGAAAGTCACTTCTCTGGGCCTCAGTTACCTCATCTGTAAAATGGGGATTGAGACTGTGAGCCCTACATGGGACAGGGACTGTGTCCAACCCGATTTGCTTGTATCCACCCCAGCACTTAGTACAGTGCCCGGCACGCAGTAAATGCTTAAATCCCATAATTATTATTATTTTTAGACTGTGAGCCCACTGCTGGGTAGGGACTGTCTCTATGTTACCAACTTGTACTTCCCAAGCGCTTAGTACAGTGCTCTGCACACAGTAAGCGCTCAATAAATACGATTGATGACGATGATGATGACTACTGTTCAATCGTATTTACTGAGCGCTTACTGTGTGCGGAGCACTGTACTAAGTGCTTGAGAAGCTACAATACAACACTAAACAGACACATTTCTCTACTGTACCATATTTTCCCAAGCTCTTAGCAGAGCGCTCTGCACCCCATAGGTGTTCAACCAACACTACTGATCGACTGAAGGACTGTGCTGAGAGGGAAACACTGGGCAGGTGAAGGGAAGCCCGGCACGACACGAGCCTCTCCCACCCACTACCTGCTGGCTTCCAGAAAACAAAACAAAAACTCTTCACCATTGGCTTTAAAGTACTTAATCATCTTGCCCCCTCCTACCTCACCACCCTATTCTCCTACTACAACCCAGCCCCGACACTTCATTCCACTAATGCTAACCTTCGCACTGTACCTCCGTCTCGTCTATCTCGCCACCGACCCCTCGTCCACATCCAACTTCTGGCCTGGAATGCCCTCCCTCCTCGTATCAGACACTTCAAAGCACATCTCCTCCAACATCTCTTCCCTAAGCCCTCCTCTCCTCTTCTCCCAATCCCTTCTGCGCTGCTCTTACTGGCTCCTTCATCCAGCCTCCCTCCCATCCCCACGGTATATGTGTACATATCTGAAATTTATGGATTTATTTATTTATATTAATGTCTGTCCCCCCCCACTATACTGTGAGCTTGTTGTGGGCAGGAATGTGTCTGTTTGTTCTGATATTGTACTCTCCCAAGCGCTTAGTAATAATAATAATAATGATGGTATTTCTTAAGCACTTACTATGTGCAAAGCACTATTCTAAGCGCTGGGGCGGTTACAAGGTGATCAGGCTGTCCCATGGGGGGCTCACAGTTTTTAATCCCCATTTTACAGAGGAGGGAACTGAGGCCCACAGAAGTGAAGTGACTTGCCCAAAGTCACACAGCTGACAATTGGCAGAGCCGGGATTTGACCCCATGACCTCTGACTCCAAAGCCCGGGCTCTTTCCACTGAGCCACGCTGCTTCTCTAGTACAATAGTACTAATACAACAGTACACTAGTACTAGTATAGTATTAGTACAATAGTACTAGTATTAGTGTTAGTACTAATAGTACTTTCATAGTACAATGCTATGCACACAGTGAGCGTTCAATAAATATGACGGAATGAATGAATGAACAGCCAGGACAAGGACAAGGTGCCAGCAGGGGTTTCGGCCAAGGTGCAGGCCTGAGACCCCGGGGTGGCCTGACCCAGGGCCCTAAAGCCATCAGGACACCTCGCCCAGGAGAACCAAGGTGCGCGTCAGCATTTCCATTACAAACCCCCCATTTTCAGGGGTTTATAACTCAGCCATAAAAATTCCCTCTAAGTGAGGGCTTGGCTGATGCCCAGCGCTGCTGCAGTTTGGAGCCATTTACGGCCATCTGGGCTGGGGCAGGTTCCAGTCACCCGCCTGCCGAGGAGACACGAAACTCCCCCTCCTCCTCAGGGGTCAGGGCTCTTTCCAGTCCCCATCCCCACCACGGCCGTTCAAATACGGTGGAAACAACAGAAATCCACTGGCGACACACACCTTACCCCCTTTCCACCACTTCCAGGAGTCTGCCGCGTGCCGCAGAAACTCAGGCCGTACCTCAGAGCTAAGAGAGGATCCTTGGAGCCCTTAATTAATAACAACAATAACTGTGGTATTTGTTAAGCTCTTACTATATGCCAAGCGCTGGGGCAGAAACCAAGATAATCAGGTCCCACATTGGGCTCACAATCTAAGCAGGAGGGAGAACAAGGACTGAATCCCCATTTTGCAGGTGAGGGAACTGAGGCAGAGAGAAGTTCAGTAACTTGCCTAAGGTCACACAGCAGACAAGTGGCAAAGCTGGGATTAGAACCTAGGTCCTCTGGGTCTCAGGCCCGTGCTCTTTCCATTAGGCAAACTGCTTCCCTGTATGGAGGGTGAGGACTCATTTTGCCTGGTTTCCCAGTGCTAGCCAAACACATTGGCTTTGGCAAGTCGTTGGACTGCAAAAAAATTCAGGGAGCACAGGCTCATTTAATCCACCCCACTCCCTGCAGGTAGCCCTTTAAAAAGAAAAGGTATTTGTTAAGCGCTTACTATGTGCTGGGCGTTGTACTGAGCACTAGGGTAGAGAAGCAGCGTGGCTCAGTGGAAAGAGCGTGGGCTTTGGAGTAAGTGGTCATGGGTTCCAATCCCAGCTCTGCCACCTGCCAGCTGTG
The DNA here is from genome assembly GCF_015852505.1 of Tachyglossus aculeatus. Taxonomy (NCBI): domain Eukaryota; kingdom Metazoa; phylum Chordata; class Mammalia; order Monotremata; family Tachyglossidae; genus Tachyglossus; species Tachyglossus aculeatus. The sequence goes on from NC_052086.1 coordinate 55,478,995, forward strand.
TGACTGTGGGCAAGTCACTTCACTTCTCTGGGCCTCAGATACCTCATCTGTAAAATGGGGATTAAGACTGTGAGCCCCCCGTGGGACAACCTGATCACCTTGTAACCTCCCCAGCACTTAGAACAGTGCTTTGAACACAGTAAGCGCTTAACAAATGTCAATATTATTATTATTACATAAGATAGATTGGACACAGTCCATGTCCCATATGGGGCTCACAGTTTTCATCCCCATTTTACAGATGAGGTAAAGGAGGCAAAGAGAAGTAAAGTGACTTGCCCAAGATCACAGAGCAGACAAGTGGCTTACCCCACAGCAATACTTGACACATTGATATTTGCCTGGCTTTTCCTAATCTCTGGGGAATGGGATACTGCAACATCCCTGGGGAAGCCATCAGTCAACTCCCACTCCTTTATTGACCTCAGCTAAGTCTCACGTTGAACCAAATCTCTCCCACTATATTACAAGTCAGATCCTTCTGACTTCCAGGCGTAGGCTCTAACCATTAGGCCACACCGCTTCTCTGCTGCCCTCAGGAGAGAATGGGGACCTGGCTTGAGCATCCCTGGAGGACTTCCCTGGAACTCTGCTCCCATCCGAAGGGCTATTTGGATGAGCCGGGTGACTCTTTTGTTCTCCTACTCCTCAGAGGAGGAGAAGCGGCCTAGTGGGTAAAACGAGGGCTGGGAAGTCGAAAGGACCTGGGTACCAATTCTGGCTCTGCCACTTGTCTGCTGTGCGACCCTGGGCAAGTCACTTCACTTCTCTGGGCCTCAGTTACCTCATCTGTAAAATGGTGATGAAAACTGTGAGCCCCATGTGGGACTGTGTCCAACCTGTCTTAATAATAGTAATAATAACATTTGTTAAGCGTTTACTATGTGCCAGGCACTGTCCTAAGCGCAGGGGTGGGTACAATTAAATCGACTTGGACACAATCCCTGTCCCATGAGGGACTCACAGTCTTAATCCCCATTTACAGATGAGGGAACTGAGGCCCACAGAAGTGAAGTTAGTTGCCCAAGATCCCACTGCAGACAAGTGGCAGAGCCAGGATTTGAACACTTGTATCTACTCCAGTGCTCAGTAGAGTGCCTGGCACATTGTAAGCGCTTCATGAATGCCATTAAAAAAAAAAATCCCTCAGCCTTTTCATCTCCCAATGCTGATCCATTACTCTCAATCCCTCAAATTGGCAGCCATTGCTAGCCACAGATCAATCCAGACTGTATACCGTGAACCACCCAAGGAAGGGTTTGCAGCCCCAAGTGGAGATCTTGTCTTGTACCTGCTTCCATGGGCTGCCCACCCGCACCTTCCCGCTCAATCAATCAATCAATCGTATTTATTGAGCACTTACTGTGTGCAGAGCACTGTACTAAGCGCTCAGGAAGTACAAGTTGGCAACATATAGAGACAGTCCCCTACGCAACAGTTGAAGTTCTGACCCATCTCCTTTCCTACAGAAGGACCCTTCTCCCCTCCTGTGCCTCTGGGTCCTCAGCCCTACCTAGCTGTGCTCACCGGGCCCACCCAGCCTTTCTATCTAAAATCCCAATACTCAATCAATCAATCGTATTTATTGAGCGCTTACTGTGTGCAGAGCACTGTACTAAGTGCTTGGGAAGTACAAGTTGGCAACATATAGAGACGGTCCCTACCCAACAGTGGGCTCACAGTCTAAAAGGGGGAGACAGAGAACAAAACCAAACATACTAACAAAATAAAATAGAATAGATATGTACAAGTAAAATAAATAAATAAATAAAAAGAGTAATAACTATGTACAAACATATATACATATATACAGGCGCTGTGGGGAAGGGAAGGAGGTAAGATGGGGGGATGGAGAGGGGGACGAGGGGGAGAGGAAGGGAGGGGCTCAGTCTGGAAAGGCCTCCTGGCTCCCAAGCTTCCTTGCCCTCTGTTCCCATCCTGATGTTTGCAGAGGGTCGGCTGGGAAGGCAAATCAGACAGCACCGCACATCCGGCCTCGGTGTCCCTGAAAAGGCTGAGGCTGTCCAATCAATCAATCAATCACATTTATTGAGCGCTTATTGTGTGCAGAGCACTGTATCAAGCGCTTGGGAAGTACAAGTTGGCAACATCTAGAGACAGTTCCTACCCAACAGTGGGCTCACGGTCTATAAGGGGGAGACAGAGAACAAAACCAAACATACTAACAAAATACAATAAATAGAACAGATATGTACAAGTAAAATAAATAAAGTAATAAATATGTACAAACATATATGTGTCCAGCCATCGGACCAAAGGGATTCCACTAACGAATCCTCGCAGCCATCCTACTGGGACACTAATCAATAAGCCAGGATACTGTCCCGCTGCCCCAAGCCGAGGGTTTCAGCTCTGTTCCGAGGTCACTCAAGAGTAAGCCCATTCCACCATACCCTAGAAATGGTGCCTGTTTTGCTTATAATAAAAATAATAATAATAATGATGGCATTTATTAAGCGCTTACTATGTGCAAAGCACTGTTCTAAGCGCTGGGGAGGTTACAAGGTGATCAGGTCCCACGGGGGGCTCACAGTCTTAATCCCCCTTTTACAGATGAGGTAACTGATTATTTTGCTTATAGGCATAAGGGTTATGCTTACGCTATGACTACGCCCTCCTTTTCTCTTCTCCCACTCCCTTCTGCATCCACCCTGATTTGCTCCCTTTATTCATCCCCCCTCTCCCAGCTCCACAGCACTTATGTACATATCTGTATTTTTTTTTTATTAATGTCTGCCTCTCCAACTAGGCTGTAAGCTCACTGCTGAGGGCAGGGTATGTGTCTGTTCTATTGTTATACTGTATTCTCCCAAGAGCTCAGTACAGCGCTCTGCACACAGTAAGCACTCAATAAATATGGCTGAACGAATAAACGGAAAGTATCCCAACACCATATTGTGCTTGTGTTGCCTATTGGATTGTGGACTCTTTGAGGGAAGGACCAGCCATGACTTCTAGCTTATGCAGTCATTCCTACTGTCAGGTTTCTGGTTTCCATTACAGAGTCCAGATAAAACACTTGGAAGAATAGGGGAACACAGTTACTGTAACATGAATGAATTGTTTATAACAGATGAAGCTCTGACAGGATCCTGCAAAAACCCTGTGATCAGCCCTTACCCAGCGCTTAGTACAGTGCCCAGTACTTAGTACAGTGCCTGGCACATAGTAAGCACTTAAATACCATAATTATTAATTATTATATTGCAAAGGAGAAAAAATTGCAACTAGTTAAAATTCACTGTTTACTAGAAAATGATTTTAAGCACATGCTAATTGGTTCTGTGCAAAGTGCCAGAGAAAGGTCTGAGAAATACGAACACTAGTTCTCTTTGAAGCTTTTAAGGCATCTTCCATTTTCCACAACTTCTTGACTGGTGTGATAAAAGCCATGTACTATTTCAATTGTTTTAAAACCATCTTTTAGACGGTGAGCCCACTGTTGGGTAGGGACTGTCTTTATATGTTGCCAACTTGTATTTCCCAAGCGCTTAGAACAGTGCTCTGCACACAGTAAGCGCTCAATAAATACGATTGATTGATTGACTGATCTTCCCTCTAACTCGTAATTCCCATGTTGACATCACCATTTCTGGATAGCATCGTGGTTAGAGGAGAAATGGAACACGGCCTAATGGAAAGAGAAAGGACTAGGAGCCGGAGGGACCTGGGTTCTCTCTCAGCTCCACCACTTGTGTGCTGTATGACCTTGGGCAAGTAATAGTGTTAATAATAGCTATGGTATTTGTTAAGCGCTTACTATATGCCAAGCACTGTACTAAACAATAAGGTAGATACAAAGATAACCGAGCGGTACCAAATCCCTGTCCCTTAAGGGGCTCACAACCCAAGAAAGAGGGAGAAGAAGTAAGAGAAACAACATGTCCCAGTAAAAAGAGCATAAGCCTGGGGGTCAGAGGACTTGGGTTCTAATTCTGGCCAAATGCTCGCTGTGTGACCCTGGGCAAGTCACTTAACTTCTCTGTGCCTCCTTGTTCTCCTTCCTACTTTCATTCATTCAATTGTATTTATTGAGCGCTTACTGTGTGCAGAGCACTGTACTAAGCGCTTGGGAAGTGCAAGTTGGCAACATATAGAGACGGTCCCTACCCAACAGCGGGCTCACAGTCTAGAAGGGGGAGACAGACAACAAAACAAAACAAAACATATTAACAAAATAAAATAAATAGAATAGTAAATATGTACAAGTAAAATAGAGTAATAACTCTGTACAAATATATATATGAGTGCTGTGGGGAGGGAAAGGTGGTAGGGCCGGGGCGATGGGGAGGAGGAGAGGAAAAAGGGGGCTCAGTGTGGGAAGGCCTCCTGGAGGAGGTGAGCTCTCAGGTGGGCTTTGAAGGGAGGAAGAGATTGGCGGATGTTGGGAGGGAGGGCATTCCAGGCTAGGGGGAGGATGTGGGTCGGGGGTCGACGGCGGGACGGGTGAGAACGAGGCACTGTGAGGAGATCAGCAGCAGAGGAGCGAAGGGTGCGGGCTGGGCTGGAGAAGGAAAGAAGGGAGGTGAGGTAGGAGGGGGCGAGGGGATGGACAGCCTGGAAGCCGAGAGTGAGGAGTTTTTGCCTGATGCGTAGGTTGACTGGTAGCCACTGGAGATTTTTGCGGAGGGGAGTAACATGCCCAGAGCGTTTCTGCACAAAGATGATCCGGCAGCAGCGTGAAGTATAGACTGAAGTGGGGAGAGACAGGAGGATGGAAGATCAGAGAGGAGGCTGAGCCCAAGGTGTAACAGAGACCATGCCTCAGCTGCACATAGTGTACCCTTAGTACAATGAATAGCACGTAATAAACACCACGATTATTATTAAGTTGCTCATCCTGGCTTCTCACTGGCACGGGCACTCAATGGGGACACAATTCAATAGACTTTCTCGAATGGGCAGGTGACTTGGATCTCAGCTGGAGGACTGGAACCTAAAAGTTTCCAGAAGTGAGTACCATGGCCTTGTGTGGATATAGCACAGATCTAGGAGGAAAAAGGACCTGGGTTCTAATCCCACTCCACCACTCATCTGCTGTGTGACTTTGGGGCAAGACATTTCACTTCTCTCTTCCTCAGTTCCCTCATCTGTAAAATGGGGATTAAGACCGTGAGCCCCGTATGGGACAGAGACTCCCTCCAACCCAATCTGCTTGCCTCCGGCACGTACTAAGCACTTAAATACCACTGTTATTATTACCACCACCAGTCATCATCGTCATCATCATCATCAATCGTATTTATTGAGCGCTTACTATGTGCAGAAGACCGTACTAAGCGCTTGGGAAGTACAAATTGGCAACATACAGAGAGTCCCTACCCAACAGTGGGCTCACAGTCTAAAAGGGTGAGACAGAGAACAAAACCAAACATACTAACAAAATAAAATAAATAGAATAGATATGTACAAGTAAAATAAATAAATAATAATTTAACCCAATTTAACCCAAGTCTAATTTAACCCAAGAATAAACCTGCTTCCCTCTTCTCCCACTCCAAGTCCAGCAATTAATCAGCATTTACTGAGCACTTGTGTACTATACACTGTACTAAGCACTTGGGAGAGTACAATACAAAAAAGGTACATTTACCTGCCCACAAGAAACTTATAGACTAGAGGGAGAGACAGACATCAGAGGTGGCTAGGTACATAATAGCTGTGGGGCTGTAAGAGAGGTGAATATCAAAGTGCTTAAGGGGAAGTGACCTGGGGTCTAGGCAATTCAGAAGTGAGGGTGAAGACAGGGAAGTGACAGCTAAATTGGGGGAGGCCTCTTAGAGGAGAGGAGATTTTAGTAGGGCTTAGCAGGTGGGGAGAGACCATTTGCTTCACTTTTATCTCTGTGTCAAATTCAGAACCGCCCTGACGTGAGAAGCAGCATGGAGTTGTGAAAAGAGCCTGGGCTTGGGAATCAGAAGGTTGTGGGTCTAGTCCCAGCTCCGCCGCTTGTCTGCTGTGTGACCTTGGGCAAGTCACTCCACTTCTCTAGGCCTCAGTTACCTCTTCTGTAAAATGGGGACTGAGACTGTGAGCCCTACATGGGACAGGGACTGCGTCCAACTCAATTTGATTGTATCCACCTCAGCACTCAGTACAGTGCGTGGCACATAATAAGCCCTTAAGAAATACCATCATTATTAGTCCCCCACTAGACCAAAAGCTCCTTGTGGGCAGGGAATATGCCTATCAACTCTTACACTGTTCTCTCCTAGTGCTCAGTAGAGTGCTCTGTATACAGTTATCACTCAATACCACTGACTGTATCTGTTTCCAAACAGTGCTCAGCGCTTAGAACAGTGCTTTGCACATAGCAAACGCTTAATAAATGCCATCATTATTATTAAGCGCTTAGTACAGTGCTCCGCACACAGTAAGCGCTCAATAAATACGACTGAATGAATTATTATTACAACCCACCTCCCACCCAGCCCCCAGGCCAGACACTGGCAGCCACGGTACCACCAACTCTTGATTGTTCACTTTATTCACAGGGACAGAGAATCGGTGGGTTTTTGAAAATGCACAGACAACCCCAAAACCTCATTTTACCCTCCCCTCCTTCACCATCTTTGATCTCAGCTGCCTATAAGGAGCAAAGTACAGCCTGCTTGAGAGTAGAGAAGGATGATCCAGATCCACTGCCAAATTATTGAGATTTGACTGTACTAAAACTACGTGTTTTCTAGCTATTCATTGACAGTGGCCCCATTTCCTCCAACACCAGAGAGAATCTTGCAGGGCCTCTGCTCTGAGCTCCAGCTCTCCCACCGATTCAGATCAAAGCGTCCCTCTAGACTCTGCAGCAAAGTAAAATAGGAAAAGGCCATTTTGTTGTCCCCCTTCCCTGAAGCCAGGACCCCATTCAGTCCTGAGAACAGAAGCCATGGTTGTTGCTTCCTTTGGCAGGAAGACGACTCGCTTGGTAATGGAGCCGAGACTTTATCTGACAGAAGAATCAAGAGCTGAGTTGAAAGTGGCTTGGAGCCAGCCAAACAGGCCAAGGAGAAAGTGAGGCCGGGTGACAGGAGGGACAAGATATTACTGTCCCCCCTCCTGTTAGGGGGAGCAAGGGATTGGAGGGAGGGGAGGAAGGAGGGAGGGAGAGTGGGACAGGATAAATAGGAGGAGGAGGAAAAGGGGAGAGAGGAGGAGGACGAGAAAGAGGAGAACAGCAATAAATCTGACTATAGATTTACAGTCCCTCTAAATTGTAAGCCTGTTGTGGAGACGGAATGTGACTACCAACTCTATTATATGGTACTCTCCCAAGGGCTTAGTACAGTACTCTGCACGCAGTAAGTGCCCAATAAATACGATTGATTGATTGATCTGACAGGAATGCTGGTTCAGCTCCCTGCCAGAGTTTTGGACCAATGGCTCCTGATCCAGGCCACAAGCCAGGTCGTTCCCTGAAGCCCACTTCCCTAACGAGCGCATACTAGACCATAGTGCAGTGAGGGAGCCCTTCTTCTGGACTATAAGCTCCTTCAGGGCAAGGTCTGTGTCTCCTCTCTGTTATGTCAAGGCCTCAGCACTGAGCCGGGGGTTCCACATTAGCCAATGACAGTAACACCTGCTGACTCACAACACCAGCGGCTTAGAACAGTGTTTTTCACATAGTAAGCGCTTAACAAACGCCATCATTATTATTATTATCGTACGAGCTTGATCTCAGGCCTAGCAATGCTAGGCCCCCTGTGGGCATGAACTCCAGTAGGTAACCAAATGGCAGACTGAACACTTTCAGTCAAAAGGTGAGGGGGTGCGGATCGTATTAGATTTGGGGATTATTCTTGGGTTTCAACGAGGCAGGCTGGCCCAGTTCCCCATTGACCCTGGCAAGCAAATGTTGGCAGACTGCCTGAAGATGGAACTTGGCTCTGCCCATACCCGTGGCACCTCATTTGCCTCGACACTACCCAAGTAAAGCCCACTGTTGGGTAGGGACTGTCTCTATATGTTGCCAACTTGTACTTCCCAAGCGCTTAGTACAGTGCTCTGCACACAGTAAGCCCTCAATAAATACGACTGAATGAATGAATGAAGTAGAAACGACTGGAGATACCCAGAGCTGGTTCTTGGGGCAATGGAGGAGACGGCTTGAGTGAGCACAGTTCCAAGCAATGCCATTCCAGGAACAGCAAAGGAAGCGACTGGGGTCTTGGGATCCTCCTTCCTCTTAATTCCATCCCCCTTTTCCTTTTGAAAGGTCAGTGCCATAGCAGGAAGTCTTGAAGGTGATCAGGTTACCAGAGAAACCGTTAGCCAGAGCTTTCTGACTTTTGCTCTCACAGAAGACAAGTAATGTTCCACAGCCGCCTCAATAATCATAAAAGAGTAAATAAACAGGAGGCGGAGTGGAGGGAGAAAGAGGGGAAGAAGAAAGAGCAAGAGAGAGAGGAAGTGAGGGAGCCAGAGAGAGCTAGTGGCAAGACAACTGGAAAGGAAGGGGCATAAGAAGGCAGCCCACCAGACTCCAGCTGTTGTCTGCTCAGGAAAGGGATCTGGGACAATTACTCTCCCCATCTTCAAAGGTCCATCTTCAAATCACATCTCCTCTAAGAACCCTTCCCACAGCCCTCATTTCCTTGCCTCCTACTCCCTTCTTCACTCCTTCCTCAGCCCCTACAGCACTTATGTACATATCCATAATTTATTAATATTAATGGGGGAATCACTCCTGGGTCCCCAGAACCCAGATGTGGGACTTGATAGCAAGGAGGGGCACCAGCTCCCGGCACCTTGGCTGGTTACTGAACTTGGCTTCCTGAGATGCCCAGATTTGTGATGTAGGAAAAAAAAAAAAGGTGAGAAGGGAAGAGAGGAGAAGAGGAGAGGAGGGAAGAGAGGAGGAGGAAAAGGAGGGAAAAAAGGAAGAGGAGGGAAGAGAGGAGAGGAAGAGGGAAGAGGAGGAGGAGGAGGGAAGAGAGGAGGAGGAGGAAAGAGGAGGAGGAGGAGGAGGAAAGAGAGGAGGAGGAGGAAAGAGGAGAAGGAAGAAAGAGGAGGAGGAGGAAAGAGAAGGAGGGGAGAGGAGAAGAGGAGGGAAGAGAGGAGAGGAGGATGAAAGAGGAGGAGGAGGACGGGAGAAAGGAGGAAAACAAGGAGGAGGAGGAAAAAGAGGAAGAGGAGGAGGAGGAGAGAGGTGAGGAGAAAGGGAGAGAGGAAGAGGGAAGGAAGGGAGGAGGAGGGAAGGGAGGAGAAGGAGGGAAGGGAGGAGGGAAGGGAGGAGGAGTGCAAAAGAAGAGGAGGAATGGGAGGAGGGAAAGAGGAAAGGGAGGAGGAGGAGGAGGAGGAGGCTTGAAGAGGAATACACAGCTTCTTCTCAGCATCGAACTTGCTAGCGGTAGGAGCTGGGCGTCCAGCCAGAGGCGCCGGCACAATTATGGCCACTGTTTAAACATTAAGTTTATCGCTCTCAGAACACGAGCCATTAAATTCACACACATCAGTGAGTCGGCCTCTGAGGGAAAACCGGGCCAGCCCCCAACTCCCAGAACTGCCCTCAGGTATCCCACCCTTAACGGCCGAGCTGTGAGATGCTATGAGCTGCTGAGGACTCGGCTTCGAAGCCTCGGGCCCAACTGCTGGAGGAGTCGCTGAAGGGGAAGGCTAGGAGCGGGAAAGATGCCGAGAATCCCCCTCCCCAAAACCTGCCTCAGAACCAGCTCTGCCTTGGTCCAACGGTCAGTAGGTCGATATTGAGCGCTCGCTGTGTGCAGAGCACTGTAGTAAGCGCTTGGGAGAGCGTGACACAACAATAAGCAGACACGTCCCCTGCCCACAACACTTCAAGTTACCCCAGCCGGGGCCCTCCAACAGGGAGGAAGGAGAAGGCGAGCAAGGTGGGGGTGAGGGGCAGGTCCAGCCGAGGTGCGTCTGGCCAGGCCCTGCCGGCTCCCTGGGAAGGGCAGGGAGCAGCATCTCTGCAGGCCATCCCTAGGGCTGCATTAAAAGACACTAAACATTTTCAGTTCTGCTCCACAAAACCCATAATCTCACCACGGCTGGTATTTCACTGCTCCACACAAAGGTTCTCAGTCAGATGGATCGTGTGACGCCGACAACCCAGCCCCTGGGGAATGGAGTCGCCCGGTCCCGGGAGAGGGCCTGGGCTGGGCACGTCAGGACGCGGCATCCTCTCTCTGCGGAGCGGTGCCGTCTCCGGCCCCAGTCTGAGCACCGCCTGAGGACTGGGGAAGCAAGGAGCAGGGGCAGAATGTGCCGTTTGGGAAGTCTCCGGGGGCTGGGCAGAGCAAAGGACGCCCTGTGCTGACATTCCCTCCCAGACCTCTCCAGTCTGGGGGTTTCGGCTCCAGGGCTGCCTGCTGGTGGGAGCCCTGACACTTAGGTGATCTTCTCCAATTCTTCCTCCAGGTCTGTAAGGACGCCGTGGCTACTGGTTAGAGCCAGGGCTTCAGAGTCAGAAAGACCTGGGTTCTAATCCTGCCTCCGCCACCTTTTTTTTAAATGGCATTTATTAAGCACTTACTATGTGCAAAGCACTGTCATAAGCGCTGGGGAGGCTATAACATAATCAGGTTGTCCCATGGGGGGCTCACAGTCTTAATCCCCATTTTATAGATGAGGTAACTGAAGCACAGAGAAGTGAAGTGACTTGCCCCAAGTCACACAGCTGACAACTGATGGAGCCGGGATTTGAACCCCTGACCTCTGACTCCAAAGCCCGGGCTCTTTCCACTGAGCCACGCTGCTTCACACTTGTCTGCTGTGTGACCTTGGGCAAATCACTTCTCTGTGCCTCAGTTACCTCATCTATAAAATGAGGATTAAAATGGGAGCCTCATGTGGGACATGGACTGTGTCCGACCTGATTACCGTGCAACTAAGCCAGTGCTTAGAACAGTGCCTGATACATAGTAAGCACTTAAATACCAAAAAATCCCTTGGTTTGGGGGCTGCAATCCTTAAAAGAGCGTGGCTCAGTGGAAAGAGCACGCGCTTTGGAGTCAGAGTTCATGGGTTCAAATCCCAGCTCTGCCAATTGTCAGCTGTGTGACTTTGGGAAAGTCACTTCACTTCTCTGGGCCTCAGTTACCTCATCTGTAAAATGGGGATTAAAACTGTGAGTCCCCCCGGGACAACCTGATCACCTTGTAAACTCCCCAGCGCTTAGAACAGTGCTTTGCACATAGTAAGCACTTAATAAATGCCATCATCATTATTAGTAGTAGTAGTAGTAGTAGTAGTAGTAGTAGTAGTAGTAGTAAAAGCCCAGGCAGGAGTCCCCGAGTCTGCAGCAACGGAGCAAGATTCCTGGAGAGGGTGGCCTTTATCCCACAGCAAAAAGGGCTTGGTCACGCTATCTCCGCCCAGAGCCCTTGTCCCCAGTGTCTGGCTTGGAAAGTCTCTTCCCAGGCCCTCACCGGCACCCCCACTTCCCTTCCCAATTCCCAGGACACCCCAGGACCCTCCCTTCAAACCTCTTGGTGAACAGACGTGCTGAGAGGCCAATGAACCCTAGAAGGCATACCCCAGACAAGCGTTCAGCACAGTGTTCTGCCCACAGTTAAGTGCTCGATGTTAATATGAGCAACTGGAGGTGGAATATAGCTTTCGTCTCACCTGCTGAACTCAGGCCCCAGGTGATCTGATAAATAATAATAGTAATAATTGCGGTATTTGTTAGTCACTTACTATGTGCTGGGTACTGTTCTAAGCACTGGAGTGGATACTAGCAAATCAGGTTGCTGCTAACCTCCTCACCGTACCTCGTTCTCGCCTGTCCCGCCATCGACCCCCGGCCCACGTCATCCCCCGGGCCTGGAATGCCCTCCCTCCGCCCATCCGCCAAGCTAGCTCTCTTCCTCCCTTCAAGGCCCTACTGAGAGCTCACCTCCTCCAGGAGGCCTTTCCACACTGAGCCCCTTCCTTCCTCTCCCCCTCGCCCCCCTCTCCATCCCCCCCATCTTACCTCCTTCCCTTCCCCACAGCACCTGTATATACGTATATATGTTTGTACAAATTTATTTCTCTATTTATTTATTTTACTTGTACATATCTATTCTATTTATTTTATTTTCTTGGTATGTTTGGTTTTGCTCTCTGTCTCCCCCTTTTAGACTGTGAGCCCACTATTGGGTAGGGACTGTCTCTATATGTTGCCAACTTGTACTTCCCAAGCGCTTAGTACAGTGCTCTGCACACAGTAAGCACTCAATAAATATGATTGATGATGATGATCAGGTTGGACACAGTCCTTGTCGCAAATGGGGCTCGCAATCTTAAATCCCCGTTTTACAGAAGAGGTAACTGAGGCACAGAGAAGTGAAGTGACTTGCCCAAGGCCACCCAGCAGACAAGAGGTAGAGGTGGGATTAGAACCCACGACATTGTGGCTCCTAGGCCTGTGCTCTATCCTCTAGAGCAGGCTGCTTCCCTATCAATGGACGAGTCGTATGAAGGATTCCCATTTTTCTTTCGCTCTTAATGCCCTTCTCCACCCCTTCACGAGTGTGCGCGATCTTTCTCTCACTCCCCCCTTTTCTCTCTCCCCATCTCTCTCTCTCCCTCCTCCCCGGCCAAATAACACCCCAGAGCTCAGGACGCAGGGAGGAGACCTGGGATGGCCAGGAGAGTCCCAGGGATCCCTCTCACCGATCCCCTGCTCACCCGCTGATGATCTCCTTGTTCTCCGCTCGGATGAAATGCTCTTTTTCAGGCGTGAGGATGCACAAGGAGAACTTCTGACCCGTCCGGCCCTCTCCATCCACCACATCCGTGCACTGGTTCATGTTGATGGTGCCCTGCGGGAGGGTCGTGGGCTGCAAGGAGAAGACAGAGAGCTCATCGTTAGGAAGGATCTGAGGTAATAATAATAATAATGGCATTTATTAACTGCTTACTGTGTGCAAAGCACTGTTCGAAGCGCTGGGGAGGTTACAAGGTGATCAGGTTGTCCCACGGGGGGCTCACAGTCTTAATCCCCGATTTACAGATGAGGGAACTGAGGCACAGAGAAGTGAAGTGACTTGCCCAAAGTCACCCATGTTTAGTTTAAGGATCAGCAGGTTTGTCCATTTGAAACACACATGTTTACATACTTACTATTCTATTTTTTTGTTAATGAGGTGCATTTAGCTTTAATTCTATTTGTTCTGATGACTTGACACCTGTCCACATGTTTTGTTTTGTTGTCTGTCTTCCCCCTTCTAGACTGTGAGCCCGTTGTTGGGTGGGGACCGTCTCTATGAATGCATCACAAACCTCCTGACAGACCATAAATAATAATAATTGTGGTATTTTTTAAGTGCTTACTATGTGCCAAGCACCACATTATGCGCTGGAGTGGATACAGGATAAACCAGGTCCCACCTGGGGCTCACAGTCTAAGTAGGAAGGAGGACAGATATTGAATCCCCATTCTGCAGCTAAGGGAACTGAGGCACAGAGAAGTTTAAGTGACTTGCCCCAGGTCACACAACAGGTGCGAGGCACAGTTGGAATTAGAACCCAGAGCCTCTCTCTATCCTGGAGACAACTGGCTTCAAAACGGAACAGATTCCCCATTCCAGCCAAAAGAATCCCCCGGATTGGAAGAAGGGGAGGAGGGGAAAAAAAAGCCTATCTTCCCCATTCCTTCCTTGTCTTCAGAGGTGCCTTGCCTGACAGGAGGATGGAAATCCACTCGTCTTCGGAGAGGAGATCCAGAACCTGGCTGATTTCCCATTTCCACACTGTCCCCTCGCAGAAATGGGAAAGCCTCTGGGAGGGAGGGAAGAGGCAAGCTGGAGGAAAAGAAGAGGAAACAGCCTGGCCTTGCCGGGAGATTTTGGTTCCGGGCTGGAAAGGGCCTCTGTCTGGCCCACGAAAGCATTCAAGACTGTGTCTGGGAGGACGAGGTTTGAAAATAGCTGTTATTTTTAGAGGAAGGGTGGTGGCCGGGAAAGAGGCCACAGCCTAGACAAAGGGCCACGGGGTGAGTTCAGCGGGTGAGGAGGAGGGATTTACAGCACCAACCTGCATTTAGCTCAGTGTGAGAAACAGCCGCCACGAGGTCCGTTCATGAATGCTCCCAGGGCAAACTCAACCTGTGTGGGGCCGGTGCAGCTCAGACCACCGTGACAGCTCGGTCCACCTCGACCAGCTTTAGGTCTGATACAAGAAAAGACCACCGCCAGCCAGGGACGGTCATCAAGAACTCGAATGGGAGAATTTCCAAATGCCTTGAGCCAACCGGCAAAGACAGTCTGAAGTCACCTTGCCCAGGGATCATCAGTACAGTCGCGATGGAATTTACTGTATGCGTGGAGTTTGGAGAAAGGACAAAAGCTGCAAATCCTGTGCTCCAAGAGTTTACAGTCAAGGAAGCGTCGTAAGCGACAAACCAGACCCGATCTTGTCACGACGGAATCATCATGATCATCATCATCAATCGTATTTATTGAGTGTTTACTATGTGCAGAGCACTGTACTAAGCGCTTGGGAAGTACAAATTGGCAACATATAGAGACAGTCCCTACCCAACAGTGGGCTCACAGTCTAAAATCGGCGTAAAGGAACTGATTTCACTAGAGGAATTTATTTTAATGCCCGTCTCTCTCACTAGACTGTAGGCTCCTTGAAGGCAGGGATTCCTACCTACTGATTCTGTTATGCTCTCCCAAGTGCTCAGCAAAGTGCTTGGCACTCAAGAAGTACTCAACAATAATAACTGTGGTATTCGTTAAGTACTCACTACGTGCCAAGTACTGTACCAAAAGCTGGGGTACCTATAAGATAATCAGGTCCCACATGGGGCACATATCTATTCTATTTATTTTATTAATGTGTTTTGCTTTGTTCTCTGTCTCCCCCTTCTAGACTGTGAGCCCACTGTTGGGTAGGGACCGTCTCTATATGTTGCCAACTTGGACTTCCCAAGCGCTTAGTACAGTGCTCTGCACACAGTAAGCACTCAAATATGATTGACTGATTGAGGGAGAACATGTACTGAATCCCCATTTTTGCAGATGATGGAACTGAGGCACAGAAGTGACTTGCTCAAGGTCACACAGCAGGTAAGTGGAGGAGCCTGGATAAGAATCCAAGTTCTCTGAATCCCCAACCTGTGCTCTTTCCATTAGACCCCACTGCTTTCTCAATACACTGCGACAAATCCTGTTAATTCTAATGTTAGTTTCAGTGGTGCCACTTTCACACGCCTATCCCTGTCAGTTGTGTCCTTCCAAGGGCAATGGGGGAAAGCTGGAGTGTCAGGTACAGCGGCAATTTAATTAATTAAAAGCAGTTTACAGCCAGTGACCATGGTATGCTGTTAATGCCGAGCTACGGTGTCCTGGACCGCAAACTGGTGACTGCAGACTGGAATTAAAAGTTAAAAAAAAAAAGATATAAACAGACTCAAATAAGTCAACAAGAAAACATTTCACTCAAAAGAGGGCTGCGGAGGCTGATGGGATGTTTTGACCAGGAAGATGGGGAAATAGTCTGGAATCTGGAATAGTCCAGGAAGATTCCTTCCTGGAGGATACAGCTAGCTGTTCAGAGGAGCTTTGAAGAAGTAACTCATGAGCCGAGGAGTCAAAAGCAGCGTGGCTCAGCGGAAAGAGCGCGGGCTTTGGAGTCAGAGGTCGTGGGTTCAAATCCCAGCTCTGCCAGTTGTCAGCTGGGTGACTTTGGGCAAGTCACTTCAATCAATCAATCAATCAATCAATCGTATTTATTGAGCACTTACTATGTGCAGAGCACTGTACTAAGCGCTTGGGAAGTACAAATTGGCATCACATAGAGACAGTCCCTACCCAACAGTGGGCTCACAGTCTAAAAGGGGGAGACAGAGAACAGAACCAAACATACCAACAAAATAAAATAAGTAGGATAGAAATGTACAAGTAAAATAAATAAATAAATAAATAAATAGAGTAACGGGGATTAAGACTGTGAGCTCCCTGTGGGACAACCTGATCACCTTGTAACCTTCCCAGCGCTTAGAACAGTGCTTTGCAATCAATCAATCAATCAATTGTATTTATTGAGCACTTACTGTGTGCAGAGCACTGTACTAAGAGCTTGGGAAGTACAAGTTGGCAACACATAGAGACAGTCCCTACCCAACAGTGGGCTCACAGTCTAAGAGGTGGAGACAGAGAACAAAACCAAACATACTAACAAAATAAAATAGAATAGATATGTACAAGTAAAATAAATAGAGTAATAAATATGTACAAACATATATACATATATACAGGTGCTGTGGGGAAGGGAAGGAGGCAAGATGGTGGGGATGGAGAGGGGGGCGAGGGGGAGAGGAAGGAAGGGGCTCAGTCTGGGAAGGCCTCCTTTGCACATAGTAAGCGCTCAATAAATGCCATCATTATTATTATTAAAAGACTGGATTCTGTGTAATCTCTGATCCTCCACTGCCTAGGCTGCCTTGTGACCCTGGGCAAGTCATTTAACTGCTCAGGGCCTCAGTTTCCTCAACTGTAAAAATGGGGGTGAAATACCTGTTCTCCCTCCCACTTGGACAGTGGGCCCTGTGTGGGACAGGAACTGTGACGAATCTAATAATTCGGTATCTACCCCAGCACTTAGTTCGGTGCACGGCACATAGTAAGCAATGCATAAATACCACAATTATTACTATTATGAAACGAAGCTGAGGGCCATGTGGACATTCCAGTAAGAAGGAGAGAGGCGAGCAATAAATCAGAGGTAGGAGAGTTGAATGAGAAGTGGGGGGACAAGAAGGGGACACACACACACACACACACACACAAAGCCACCTCTCAAGCCTTCCATTCTGAGCCTTTCCACTTCCTGCCCCTTTCCAACTTCCACTACTGGTATCAAGCCCCTACTGATTTATAATAATTGCAGTATTTGTGAGTGCTTACTATGCGCCAAGCCCTGTACTAAGCGCTGGGGTGGGTACAAAGGGGGGTGACACTCCAGCTTGCCCCCATTGCCCTAGGAGGGACACAACTGACAGGGATAGGAGTGTGAAAGTGGCACCACTTTCATTGAACTAGCATTAGAATTAACAGGATTTGCCGTAGTGTATTGAGAAAGCAGTGTGGTCTAATGGAAAGAGCACCGGTTTGGGATTCGGAGAACCTGGATTCTTATCCAGGCTCCGCCACTTACCTGCTGTGTGACCTTGGGCAAGTCACTTCTTGCCCAAGAGAAGCAGCGTGGCTCAGTGGAAAGAGCCCGGGCTTTGGAGTCAGAGGTCATGGGTTCAAATCCCGGCCCCGCCAACTGTCAGCTGTGGGACTTTGCCCAAGTCACTTCACTTCTCTGGGCCTCAGTTCCCTCATCTGGAAAATGGGGATGAAGACTGTGAGCCCCCCGTGGGACAACCTGATCACCTTGTATCCTCCCCAGCGCTTAGAACAGTGCTTTGCCCATAGTAAGCACTTAATAAATGCCGTTATTATTATTATTATTACTTCTGTGCCTCAGTTCCATCATCTGCAAAAATGGGGATTCAGTACATGTTCTCCCTCCTACTTAGATGGTGAGCCCCATGTGGGACCTGATTATGTTATAATCAGAGAAGCAGTGTGGCTCAGTGGAAAGAGCACGGGCTTTGGAGTCAGAGGTCATGGGTTCGAATCCCGACTCCACCACATGTCTGCTGTGTGACCTTGGGCAAGTCCCAGCGCTTAGAACAGTGCTTTGCACATAGTAAGCGCTTAACAAATGCCATCGTCATTACTATTATTATTTAACTTCTCTGAGCCTCAGTTACCTCATCTGTAAAATGCGGATTACGACTGTGAGCTCCACGTGGGACAACCTCATCACCTTGTATCCCCCCCAGCGCTTAGAACAGTGCTTTGCACATAGTAAGCACTTAACAAATGCCATCATCATTATTATTATTAAACTTCTCTGAGCCTCAGTTACTCATCTGTAAAATGCGGATTACGACTGTGAGCCCCACGTGGGACACCCTGATCACCTTGTATCCCCCCCAGCGCTTAGAACAGTGCTTTGCACATAGTAAGCACTTGACAAATGCCATCATCATCATTATTATTATTAAACTTCTCTGAGCCTCAGTTACCTCATCTGTAAAATGCGGATTACGACTGTGAGCCCCACGTGGGACAACCTGATCACCTTGTATCCCCCCCAGCGCTTGGAACAGTGCTTTGCACATAGTAAGCGCTTAACAAATGCCATTATTATTATTATTATTATAGGTGTCCCAGCTTTTAGTATAGTACTTGGCACATAGTGAGTACTTAACGAATACCACAGTTATTATTGTTGAGTACTTCTTGGAGTACCAAGTAGGAGCGAGAACAGGGATTGAATCCCCAAATGAATGAACTGAGAAGTGAAGTGATTTTCCCAAGGTAACACAGCACATATATGATAGACCCAAGTCCTCTGCCTCTTAGGCCCACGCTCTTTCCACCAGGCTATGCTGCTTCTCTAGAAATGTCAGCAGCCTCCATCAGTCTCTACTGACTCCCTCAGCTGAGCCCCGGGAAGGCTCAAACCTTGCTCCATTAAAAGGAAGGACAAATAACCGGGCCGGATCCACGCTGGGCCCCCAAGAGACTCATCTGCTTCACAGGCCACCTCCAGATAGGGCTGCTCTAATGAGTTCTCTCTGGCCTAATTTTGAATTCTCAAAAGGTTCGGTATCTAGGCTACAAATGGGTCTCATTTCTTGGCTGGCATGACCCAGAAAAAGGTTCACCTCTTCGTTAGCTGGGGGTAACCTAAATAATAATAATAATAATAATAATGGCATTTATTAAGCGCTTACTATGTGCACTGTTCTAAGCGCTGGGGAGGATACAAGGTGACCAGGTTGTCCCACGGGGGGCTCACAGTCTTCATCCCCATTTTCCAGGTGAGGTAACTGAGGCGCAGAGAAGTGAAGTGGCTTGCCCAAAGTCACACAGCTGACAGTTGGCGGCGCCGGGATTCGAATCCATGACCACTGACTCCAAAGTCCGGGCTCTTTCCACTGAGCCATGCTGCTTCTCTACTTAAGTCCCTGAAGAAGCTCCCAGGCCGACGGACTCAGGAAGGGCTGATCCCAATCCACAGGGCTGAGAGCTCACCTCCTCCAGGAGGCCTTCCCAGACTGAGCCCCTTCCTTCCTCTCCCGCTCGTCCCCCCTCCATCTCCCCATCTTACCTCCTTCCCCTCCCCACAGCACCTGTATATATGTTCACATGTTTGTACATATTTATTACTCTATTTATTTATTTTACTTGTACATATCTATTCTATTTATTTTATTTTGTTAGTATGTTTGGTTTCGTTCTCTGTCTCCCCCTTTTCGACTGTGAGCCCACTGCTGGGTAGGGACTGTCTCTATATGTTGCCAACTTGTACTTCCCAAGCGCTTAGTACAGTGCTCTGCACACAGTAAGCGCTCAATAAATACGATTGATGATGATGATGATGATGATGATAGGGCTGTTGGATCAAAATCAGGGCAGGATGTTGGCCAGCCGAGGGAAGGGGGGCAGAGGGAGGCCAGCCTGAGAGACCTGCTCCGCCACAATCCATCAATCGTAATTATTGAGCGCTTACTGTGTGCAGAACACTGTACTAAGTGCTTGGGAGAGTATAATATAAGAGTTGGCAGATACGTTCCATGCCCACAAACAGCTTACAGACTAGAGGTTGGAGGGGCATTCCCAAAGGGAGTGGAAGTAGAAGCTATTCGTGATAGTCACTAACAGTCTTAATCCCCATTTTACAGATGAGTTAACTGAGGTCCAGAGAAGTGAAGTGACTTGCCCGAAGTCACACAGCTGACAATTGGCGGAGCTGGGATTTGAACCCATGACCTCCGACTCCAAAGCCCGGGTTCTTTCCACTGAGCCAAGCTGCTTCTCTAAGATAAGGGAGGCAGTGGGAATTTTTCTCTAGATGGTCGGGGGGCTGACCCCCCCCATGGGGTTGATGACTGTGAGCCCCAGGTGGGACAACCTGATCACCTTGTGCCGCCCCCCCTCCCCCCAGCGCTTAGAACAGTGCTTGGCACATAGTAAGCGCTTAACAAATGCCATCATCATCATCATCATCATCTAGACTGTACGCTCATTATGGGCACGGAACATGTCGGCTAATTCACTGTATTCTCCCAAATGCCAAGTACAGTGCTCTGCACATAGTAAGCACGATACCACAGATTGACTGATTGACAGATCAGACTGGTTTCCAAGCATCCTGAATGGGGATGGTGCAGTCCCTTGACGGTGTTAACGTGACGACCCCTCAAGACAAGACTTAGACTTGGGCAGCTCGGTGGGAGTCCAGCTGGCCATTAATTCATTCAATCATATGTATTGAGAGCTTGCTGTGTGCAGAGCACTGTGCTAAGCTATTAGTAGACTGTGAGCCCATTGTTGGGACCGTCTCTATATGCTGCCAACTTGTACTTCCCAAGCCCTTAGTCCAGTACTCTGCACACAGTAAGCGCTCAATAAATACAACTGAATGAATGAATGAATGAATGAGTGCAATATAACAATAAACCGTCACATTCGCTGCCTACAACCAGCTTACCGTCTAGAGAGGCAGACAGACATTAATATAAATAAATAGATTTCAGGTTATCTACATAAATGCCCTGGGGCTGGGAGGGGGCATTCATTCTTTCAATCGTATTTATTGAGCGCTTACTGTGTGCAGAGCACTGTACGAAGCGCTTGGCAACATATAGAGACGGTCCCTACCCAACAACGGGCTCACAGTCTAGAAGGGGGAGACAGACAACAAAATAAGACATGTAGAGGCCCAGAGGAGTGAAATGACTTGCCCAAGGTCACATAGCAGATAAGTGGTGGAGCCGGGATTAGAACCCACAACCTCCTGCCTCCAGGCCCGCGCTCTATCCACTGTGCCATGCTGCTTCTCAAAGCCCAGGGCAAGTTGCGGTTCTAACGGACCACAAACCATCCACCAGCCAAGGGCTTGGCTAGTTGGACGTAGGAAGTGGGGCCAAGGAGGGTCTTTCCTGTATATATGTATATATGGTTGTACATATTTATTACTCTATTTATTTATTTATTTATTTATTTTACTTGTACATTTCTATCCTACTTATTTTATTTTGTTGGCATGTTTGGTTCTGTTCTCTGTCTCCCCCTTTTAGACTGTGAGCCCACTGTTGGGTAGGGACTGTCTCTATGTGATGCCAATTTGTACTTCCCAAGCACTTAGTACAGTGCTCTGCACATAGTAAGCACTCAATAAATACGATTGATTGATTGATTGATTGATTTCCGAGAGGCTGATCCGGTCACTTCTAATCAATCAATCGTATTTATTGAGCGCTTACTGTGTGCAGAGCACTGGACTAAGTGCTTGGGAAGTACAAGATGGCAACATATAGAGACAGTCCCTATCCAACAGTGGGCTCACAGTCTAAAAGGGGGAGGCAGAGAACAAAACCAAACATACTAACAAAATAAAATAGAATAGATATGTACAAGTGTGCCACAAAGGCGTAAGGGAAACAAATGCCAAACATCCCCAAAGGAACAATGTCCCACCTCTGGCCCAGAAGAAAGGAAGAAGAAGTGCCACAGACCTACTGGAACCTGGATGATAAATCGGGGTGTCAGCAGGCCCCCGAGTGTCTACCTTGACCCTCCCTGCCCGCTAAGCCTCAGTGCCAGGGAGGGGCTTTGCACATAGTAAGCGCTTGATAAATGCCATCATTATTATTATTATTATTAGGGCACTTATTAAGCACTACGTACCAAGCACTGGACTACGCACCGGGTGAGATACAAGATAATCAGGTCGGACTCAGTCCCTGTCCCAAATGGGACTCAAAGTCTAAGTAGGAAATAAGTCTACTTCTCCCCGCAACTGCAACTCCCACAAATAACTTGGTCCGACAACCTTAGAGTGAGCTCAGATCAATCTTCTAGACTGTGAGCCCACTGTCGGGTAGGGACCGTCTCTAGATGTTGCCAACTTGTACTTCCCAAGCGCTTAATACAGTGCTCTGCACACAGTAAGCGCTCAATAAATACAATTGATTGATTGGTGTTAATTCATTCATTCAATCGTATTTATTGAGCACTTACTGTGTGCAGAGCAGTGGACTAAGCGCTTGGGAAGTACAAGCTGGCAACATCTAGAGACGGTCCCTACCCAACAGTGGGCTCACACTCTAGAAGGGGAAGACAGACAACAAAACAAAATATATTAACAAAATAAAATAAATAGAATAGTAAATATGTACAAGTAAATTAAATAGAGTCATAAATCTGTACAAACATCTATACAGGTGCTGTGGGAAGGGGAAGGAGGTAAGGCGGGGGGGGGGATGGGGAGGGGAAGGAGGGGGCTCAGTGTGGGAAGACCTCTTGGAGGAGGTGAGCTCTCAGTAGGGCTTTGAAGGGAGGAAGACAGCTAGCTTGGTGGATGTGCGGATGGGTTAATTCATTCATTCAATCGCATTTACTGAGTGCTTACTGTGTGCAGAGCACTGTATTAAGCGCTTAGGAAGTACAAGTTCATTTCATCTGTCCTCCCACTCGACAGAGGCAGGGAGCACAGGAAAATCATTTCCCCCACTGCATTTTCATTCATTCAATCGTATTTATTGAGCTCTTACTGTGTGCACAGCATTGTACTATGCACTTGGGAGAGTACACTATAACAGTAACAGACACATTCCCTGCCCACAATGACTTTAGTCCACAGGGGGAGACAGGCATTAATATAAATAAATAAATTACGGATATGTACGTAAGTGCTGCGGGGCTGGGAGTGGACGGTGAATAAAGAGAGCGAGTCAGAAGGGAGTGGGAGAAGAGGAAAGGAAGGCCTCCTGGAGATGAGCCTTTAATTCATTCCATCGCATTTACTGAGCGCTTACTGTGTGCAGAGCACTGTACTAAGCGCTTGGGAAGTACAAGTTGGCAACATATAGAGACGGTCCCTATCCAACAACGGGCTCAATACAACTTTGAAGCAGGGGAGAGTAATTGCCAGATTTGAGGAGGGTGGGCATTTCAGGCCATCATCATCATCATCAATCTTATTTATTGAGCGCTTACTATGTGCAGAGCACTGTATATTAGTTTCTGTCAGGCCAGAGGCGAGACGAGGGTGAAGAGTCAGCGACAAGACAGTTGAGATGGAGGTACAATGAGGAAGTTAGCATTAGAGTGGAGAGTATCAGGTGAGGTAGAAGGGGGCAAGGGGACTGACTGTTTTGAAGCCAATTTCACTGAGTTGCAGCTCCACATGGTCATGCAGTTAAGTCAACAGTGGAGACAGGGGCCAAACCCACACGTCCAAATCCCCAGTTCTGGCTCTCTCCACTTGCTCAAGCTGTTACTGAGAATCGGGTCTCAGTATCTTTGCCTTCCCGCAGCCTGGTTTCTTTGAGGGCCTGTCTCCCCCTCGATGAAATTGGCCTGACTGGTAAAGACGTAGCATGAAAAGCAAGAATAGGGCTAGAACATTAAGGTCCTATCTCCTCCAAGATGCCGTCACTGATTAAGCCCTCTTTTCCCTGGCTCCCTCCATCAGTCTCTTTTGCAGGCTCCTCCTCCCCCTCCCATCCTCTTACTGTGGGGGTTCCCCAAGGTTCAGTGCTTGGTCCCCTTCTGTTCTCAATCTACACTCACTCCCTTGGTGACCTCATTCGCTCCCACCGCTTCAACTATCATCTCTACGCTGATGACACCCAGATCTACATCTCTGCCCCTGCTCTCTCCCCCTCCCTCCAGGCTCGCATCTCCTCCTGCCTTCAGGACATCTCCATCTGGATGTCCGCCCGCCACCTAAAGCTCAACATGTCGAAGACTGAGCTCCTTGTCTTCCCTCCCAAACCTTGTCCTCTCCCTGACTTTCCCATCTCTGTTGACGGCACTACCATCCTTCCCGTCTCACAAGCCCGCAACCTTGGTGTCATCCTCGACTCCGCTCTCTCATTCACCCCTCACATCCAAGCCGTCACCAAAACCTGCCGGTCTCAGCTCCGCAACATTGCCAAGATCCGCCCTTTCCTCTCCATCCAAACCGCTACCCTGCTCATTCAAGCTCTCATCCTATCCCATCTGGACTACTGCACTAGCCTTCTCTCTGATCTCCCATCCTCGTGTCTCTCTCCACTTCAATCCATACTTCATGCTGCTGCCCGGATTATCTTTGTCCAGAAACGCTCTGGACATATTACTCCCCTCCTCAAAAACCTCCAATGGCTACCGATCAATCTGCGCATCAAGCAGAAACTCCTCACCCTGGGCTTCAAGGCTCTCCATCACCTCGCCCCCTCCTACCTCACCTCCCTTCTCTCCTTCTACTGCCCAGCCCGCACCCTCCGCTCCTCCACCACTAATCTCCTCACTGTACCTCGCTCTCGCCTGTCCCGCCATCGACCCCCGGCCCACGTCATCCCCCAGGCCTGGAATGCCCTCCCTCTGCCCATCCGCCAAGCTAGCTCTCTTCCTCCCTTCAAGGCCCTGCTGAGAGCTCACCTCCTCCAGGAGGCCTTCCCAGACTGAGCCCCTTCTTTCCTCTCCCCCTCGTCCCCCTCTCCATCCCCCCGTCTTACCTCCTTCCCTTCCCCACAGCACCTGTATATATGTATATATGGTTGTACATATTTATTACTCTATTTATTTATTTATTTATTTTACTTGTACATTTCTATCCTACTTATTTTATTTTGTTGGTATGTTTGGTTCAGTTCTCTGTCTCCCCCTTTTAGACTGTGAGCCCACTGTTGGGTAGGGACTGTCTATGTGATGCCAATTTGTACTTCCCAAGCGCTTAGTACAGTGCTCTGCACATAGTAAGCGCTCAATAAATACGATTGATTGATTGATTGATTGATCATCTATGACCTGCGACCTCTGGACATTTGGTATTTGCCCCACAGCACTTATGAACTACTTATCTTCTTGGAAAACGAGTTATAGTAAAAAGTGAAGAGGCGAGTGACTGAGTCCCCTTTTTCCGCTCTTCCTCCCCGCCCTACCTCCTTCCCCTCCCCACAGCACCTGTATATATGTTTGTACAGATTTATTACTCTAACTTGTACATATTTACTATTCTATTTATTTTGTTAATGATGTGCTTTACTTCTATTACTTCTTTACTTCTAATGATCTAGCTTTACTTCTATTTATTCTGATGACTTGACACCTGTCCACGTGTTTCGTTTCGTTGTCTGTCTCCCCCTTCTAGATTGTGAGCCCACTGTTGGGTAGGGACCGTCTCTATATGTTGCCGACTTGTACTTCCCAAGCGCTTAGTGCAGTGCTCTGCCCACAGTAAGTGCTCAATAAATACGATTGAATGAATGAATGAATCTCCTCCAAGACGCTGTCACTGATTAAGCCCTCTTTTCCCTGGTTCCCTCCATTACCTACGATCTGTGACCTTTGGACACTTGGTATTTGCCCCACAGCACTTATAAACATTATCTATAATCAATCATATTTATCGAGGGCTCACCGTTTGCAGAGCACTGGACTAAGCACGTGGGAGAGTACAATATAATAGACACATTCCATACCCACGATTATTACTCTATTTATTTATTTATTTTACTTGTACATATCTATTCCATTTATTTTATTTTGTTAGTATGTTTGGTTTTGTTCTCTGTCTCCCCCTTTTAGACTGTGAGCCCACTGTTGGGTAGGGACTGTCTCTATATGTTGCCAACTTGGACTTCCCAAGCGCTTAGTACAGTGCTCTGCACACAGTAAGCGCTCAATACAATTGATTGATTGATTACAGTCTAGAGGGGGAGACAGAAACTAGTATAAATAAATTACAGAGATATACATCTGTGGGGCTGGGAGGGGGGACTGAAGAAAGGGAAGGGGTCAGGATAATGCAGAAGGGAGTGGAAGTAAAGGAAAGGAGGACTTAATCAGGGAGGGCCTCTTGGAGATAAGGCTTTGAAGGTGGGGGAAGAGTATTTGTCTGTTACATATGAAGTGGGATACTGTTCCACACTAGAAGCAGGCCATGGGCAAGAAGTGGTGGCAAGATAGACGAAATCGAGGTTCGGTTACTATTAGAGGAGTGAAGTGTGGGGGCTGGGCTATAGTAGGAGAGTGGCGAATTGAGATAGGAAGGGCAAGGTGATCACATATTATAAATTATTCATTTATATTAATGCCTGCCTCTTCCTCTAGACTGCAAACTCACTGTGCGCAAAGAATATGTCTACCAACTCTTACTGTACTCTCCCAAGCACTGCACACAGTAAGTACTCAGTAAATAATAATAATAGCATTTGTTATGCACTTGCTATGTGCCAAGCCCGGTTCTAAGCGCTGGGGGAGGTACAAGATAACCAGGTTGCCCCGGGTGGGGCTCTCGGTCTTAATCCCCATTTTACAGATGAGGTAACTGAGGCACAGAGAAGTAACTTGCCCAAAGTCACACAGCTGTCAAGTGGTGAAACGGGGATTAGGACCCATGACTTCTGACTTTTAAACCTGTGCTCTTTCCACTGAGCCTAGCCGCTTCAACCAATCAATCCATCAGTGGTATTTACTGAGCGCTTAAGTGCACTGATACCACTGATTGCCAAGGAGCACGTCCCATTGGCTGCTCCAACACAAATCAACGTCCTGGGAAGGGAACAATAATAATAATAATAATAATAATAATGATGGTATTTATTAAGCGCCTACTATGTGCAAAGCACCGTTCTAAGCGCTGGGAAGGTTACAAGGTGATCAGGTTGTCCCACGGGGGGCTCACAGTCTTAATCCTCATTTTACAGATGAGGTAACTGAGGCCCACAGAAGTGAAGTGACTTGGCCAAAGTCACACGGCTGACGAGTGGCGGGGCCGGGATCGGAACCCACGCCGTCTGACTCCAAAGCCCGGGCTCTTTGGAGAAGCAGGGGAAGAAGGAACTTGTTTTGGATGTTAGCTACAACCAGATTCCCTCCTACTCTCAGCAGCTGGGAATTAAAGCCTGGGACAGGGCTGAATTACTGCTTTTCCCAGGGGTATGAATGATGTATTCACAGCCGGCCGCCGGGCTTGGTTTGTGTCGCAATGGCAATGCGAAACCCTCCGGCTATCGTGCGGCCACTTCCTTGGGCGAGGGGCAAAGTAAGGTGGGCAGGCTGTGCCCCAAGAACAGAACAGAGGTGGGAGAGCCTGCTCGACCCGAGTTGTTGGTGGGTGGGGGACAAGGGAAAAGTGCACCCAAATTCCCACCCACTCCCGGCCAGCCAGGCCGGGATTGCTGGGATGGCCGCCCCCTCCCTGGAGTCTTGAGCAAGCTCTGACTCATTTCCTGCTGGAGAGCCATGGCTCTCCCAGTGGCACGGATGGAGAGAAATGTCAAGGGGCCAGGAGGAACGGAACACACGGCCTCCGGGACCGACAAGCAATGCCAGCTGCCTAACCGGGGTGCGGAAGCTGGGTGTGTGAGGGATGAAATCAATCAATCAATCATATTTATTGAGCGCTTACTGTGTGCAGAGCACTGTACTGAGCGCTTGGGAAGTACAAGTCGGCAGCACATAGAGACAGTCCCCACCCAACAGCGGGCTCACAGTCTAGAAGGGGGAGACAGAGAACAAAACCAAACATGCTAACAAAATAAAATAAATAGAATAGATATGTACAAGACAAATAAATAGAGTAATAAATAGAGTAATATTTATCCTAATCCTAGTTGTGCCCAGCTCCCACCCCCCGACATCCCACCCCAAGCCAACTGGGACCCAAACACGCATGCGGGGCGCACACGGATGCACAGACACACACGGGAACTCTGCTTACTTCATACTTTGGGCCCTGTAGAGACGGAAAAGCCGTGGCTCGGAAAAGCTTACGGAGTAAAACAATCAAGGAGTCTCGCCCCATCTTGTCTCCCCCAGGCAGCTCCCTAAAGCTGGCAGGGGGAGAGGGCGGGAAGCAGCACGGCACAGTGGATAGAGCACAGGCTGGAAGTCAGAAGGTCATGGGTTCTAATCCCAGCTCTACCACGTGTCTGCCGTCTGACCTTCGGCAAGTCACTTGACTTCACTGGGCCTCAGTTACGTCATCTGTCAAATGGGGATTAAGACTGAACTCCATGTGGGCCAGAGACTACGTCCAACGTGATTTACTTGCATCTACCCCAGTGCTTGGCACATAGTAATTGTTTAACAAGTACCATAATTATTATTAATGGTTATTTTTTTAATGGCACCTATTAATCAATCAATCAATCGTATTTATTGAGCGCTTACTGTGTGCAGAGCACTGTACTAAGTGCTTGGGAAGTACAAGTTGGCAACATATAGAGATAGTCCCTACCCAACAGTGGGCTCACAGTCTAAAAGGGCGAGACACAGAACAAAACCAAAGATACTAACAGAATAAAATAGAATAGATATGTACAAGTAAAATAAATAGAGTAATAAATATGTACCAACATATATACATATATACAGGTGCTATGGGGAAGGGAAGGAGATAAGATGGGGGGACGGAGAGGGGGATGAGGGGGAGAGGAAGGAAGGGGTTCAGTCTGGGAAGGCCTCCTGGAGGAGGTGAGCTCTCAGTAGGGCTTATTAAGCGCTTAGTATGTGCAAAGCACTGTTCTAGGCGCCGGGGAGGTTACAAGGTGATCAGGTTGTCCCACGTGGGGCTCACAGTCCTAATCCCCATTTTACAGATGAGGGAACTGAGGCACAGAGAAGCAAAGTGACTTGCCCAAGGTCACCCAGCTGACAAGCGGCGGAGCCAGGATTATGTTGCCAACTTGTACTTCCCAAGCGCTCTGCACACAGTAAGCACTCAATAAATATGAATGAATGAATGAATGGAGATCAAATCAATACCACAGGGTTAATCGATACTACGGACTGATGAACTGACTGGACAAAAGGGGAGGGGAAAGGTGGCTACAGTCCCAAAGGCAAAACAAGATCCAGGTGGCAACATTTTAAAACTAAGAAGGGCCATGAAGGGCTCTGAGAAGGGAACCCGTACCTCTGCCTCCAGCTTGCCAAAATGTGGGTACAGCTAGCCTCCGGGTTTTGGGACAACCTGATCGCCTTGTAACCTCCCCGGCGCTTAGTACAATGCATTGCACATAGTAAGTGCTTAATAAATGCCATCATTATTTGAGAGGCTGGCTCGTTTCCCATTCACAGGCCCCGGTTCTGGATCTAGTCCCACTCCAGGACAGGCGGCCGGGGGGGGGGGGGGGGAGAGGATTGTTGTTTTGGTTTTTTTTTGTCTGCGCCTGGTCGGCATCTGGGAATAGCTCTTTAAAACATTTCAGCCCGGGGGGATGCTGCCCGAGGTCAGTGCCCGGGTGTGGGCATGGAGAAAGCAAGAGGAGAGAGGCAGAAAGAGTCAGAAATGGAGTTTCAATTGGGGGCTGGGGTGTGTCAGTGTGTGTGGGTTTTTTTTCGGGGGGGTGTCCAGGACGAGATCTATTAAGAGTAGAGTTGTGCGTATGTGTGTGCTTGTGTTTTTCAGGGGGTGTCCGGGACGTGATCTATTCAGAGCACGGAATGATTATCTGAGAGAGTTCCATCTTCCAGTGAGGGGACTCGCTGAGCAAAACAAGGAGCTTTTTCACTCTCTGCCAGAGCCGGAAAGTTGCCTCGGACACCTGCTGCGTCGGGCCGGTCCGCTGGCTCGGGCTCCTGGGTCCCCTCCCGGGCCCCGGCCCCGGCCGGAACAAACCCTCCCAGGGGGTTTCCTACTTGGGAGAGGCTCAACTCCTGATCCTGGGGACCGGGAGAAAACCCCCCAAAAATCTCACACGGGAGGAAATACTGAACAATTGACAGGAGTCGGCAGCAAGGTGAGCAGGTGAGCAGAGAGGTGGGTATTGTCCAATACTGCCAAAGTGGTGGGAAATTAGGCTACAAGCAGAAGCGGCGTGGCTCAGGGGGAAGAGCCCGGGCTTTGGAGTCAGAGGTCATGGGTTCAAACCCTGGCTCCGCCCATTGTCAGCTGTGTGACTTTGGGCAAGTCACTTCACTTCTCTGGGCCTCAGTTCCCTCATCTGTAAAATGGGGATTAAGACTGTGAGTCCCCCGAGGGACAACCTGATCACCTTGCAAGTTCCCCAGCACTTAGTAGTAAGCACTTAATAAATGCCATTATTATTATTATTATTATTATTATTATTCTTACAACTCAAGGAAGCGAGTTCTTCACTGGTGTGTGCTTAGTAGTAAGCACTTAATAAATGTCATTATTATTATTATGATGATTATTATTATTATTACAACTCAAGGAAGCGAGTTCTTCATTGGTGTGACGTCCAATTGTAGATCAGTAGGCTTCAAACCCTCCTCTAGGCTGTAAGCTCCTTAAGGGTGGGGATTGTGTTTACCAACTCTACTGTACTCTCCCAAGTGCTCTGCACACAGTAAGCGCTTAGTAAATATCAGTGATTGACTAGCATGAAGAAAGCTGACCAGCAATCACTTGATAAAATACCCTTCCACATTTGAGGTCAATCAGGTTGCCCATAACCTTATATTCTCCAGGCTAACTAACTGGTCTTGGGACTCGTAGGTAGAGCATGGATTTGGGAGTCAGAAGGTCATGGGTTCTAACCCCGGCTCCGCCACTCATCTGCTGTGTGACCTTGGGCAAGTCCCTTAACTTCTCTGGGCCTCAGTTACCTCATCTGTAAAATGAGGATTAAGACTGTGAGCCCCCCAAGGGACAACCTGATCACCTTGTAACTTCCCCAGCTCTTAGGACAGTGCTTTGCAAATAGTAAGCACTTAATAAATCCCATTATTATTATTATTATTATTACTACAACAACTCAAGGAAGCGAGTTCTTCACTGGTGTGACGTCCAATTGTAGATCAGTAGGCTTCAAACCCTCCTCTAGGCTGTAAGCTCCTTAAGGGTGGGGATTGTGTTTACCAACTCTACTGTACTCTCCCAAGTGCTCTGAACATAGTAAGCGCTCAGTAAATACCAGTGATTGCCTACCATGAAGAAAGCTGACCAGCAACCACTTGATAAAATACCCTTCCACATTTGAAGTCAATCAGATTGCCCATAACCTTATCTTCTCCAGGCTAACTAACTGGTCTCGGAACTCGTAGGTACAGCATGGATTTGGGAGTCAGAAGGTCACGGGTTCTAAACCCGGCTCCGCCACTGGTCTGCTGTGTGACCCTGGGCAAGTCCCTTAACTTCTCTGGGCCTCAGTTACCTCATCTGTAAAATGAGGATTAAGACTGTGAGCCCCCCAAGGGACAACCTGATCACCTTGTAACTTCCCCAGCTCTTAGGACAGTGCTTTGCAAATAGTAAGCACTTAATAAATCCCATCATTATTATTATTATTAGTACTACAACAACTCAAGGAAGCGAGTTCTTCACTGGTGTGACGTCCAATTGTAGATCAGTAGGCTTCAAACCCTCCTCTAGGCTGTAAGCTCCTTAAGGTTGGGGATTGTGTTTACCAACTCTACTGTACTCTCCCAAGTGCTCTGACCAGAGTAAGCGCTCAGTAAATACCAGAGATTGACTACCATGAAGAAAGCTGACCAGCAATCACTTGATAAAATACCCTTCCACATTTGAAGTCAATCAGGTTGCCCATAACCTTATCTTCTCCAGGCTAACCAACTGGTCTTGGGACTCGTAGCTAGAGCATGGATTTGGGAGTCAGAAGGTCACGGGTTCTAACCCCAGCTCCGCCGCTGGTCTGCTGTGTGAACTTGGGCAAGTCCCTTAACTTCTCTGGGCCTCAGTTACCTCATCTGTAAAAAGGGGACTAAGACTGTGAGTCCGATGTGGGATAGGGAACTACGCACAACCCTATTTCCTTGGCTCCACCCCAGCGCTTTGGACAGTGCCTGGCACATAGTACGTGCTTAACAAATACCATCACTAGCTTCAAACTCCCCCTCCACCAAGGCTGCTAATCAGGTATAAAATGAGTTTTCTTTTCTCTGTCCCTGCACACATCCTTCGGGAGGGGAGATGGCATAAAGGCAGGTAGTAACAGAGCCTGGTGAGCCACAGACTGGATGGCAAGGCCTGGCGAAATTGAAAGATTCCTGGATAGGATTTTCTTAGCCCTTAGTACAATCAACTTCGGTCCTTAATACAATGCCTGGCACACTGTAAGCGTTTAACAAATACCATAATAATAATAATATTTTTCAATCATAACTGTTGAGCACCTACTGTGTGCCCAGCACTGTATTAAGCACTTGGGAGAGTACAATATAACAATGTAACAGACACATTCCAATCATTTTTGTTACTTTTCTCTGGACTTCTCCAGTTTCTCTAAACCCCTTGTAAAATGCAGTGACCAAGACTGGAGGCAATTCCCCGACCAAGAGTTTCACAAGGGAAGAGCAAAACAGAGGGATTACTTCCTCAGTCTTGCTTGTCGCAATCTTGTTGATACAGCCCAGGCACACAGCTTTCTTTATCTGCGAAAGGGCTGTGTTCTTAAAAAGCAGGATGTGTTTCTAACATTTATAAAAACAGAATGGTTTTATTAAAGGTACAAACTGGGGTCCCAAACTCATAACGCAAGCTCACACGTGTAAATCCTAGTACCTAAACAAACATGCAGTCAACCATTGTCAACATACTGAGCTTTGAGATTAAAAACTCCACGGAATCACTAAACGGACGGAGCGCTCAGCTCCACAAATAGCAGCAAAGGGGCATTTTAGCCTGAATGAGGTGGGAACACCATGCCACAAATGGAGGCCACTGTAGACTAAACCAAACAGCCACATTTTGTTCTTGGGGCTAAAATCAAATTTCAGTTCCAGCTCGTGCACGCCCCATTTCATTAACGAGAACATTCACTAACATTTTCTGGAACAGCCAGAGCTGCGTGGCCTAGTGGAAAGAGCACGGGCCTCAGAGGACCTGGGTTTTAGTCCCGGCTCTGCCACTTGTCTGCTGGGTGACCTTGGGCAAGTCTCAACTTCTCTGGGCATCGATTTCCTCATCTGTAAAATGTCCCTCCTACTTAGACTGCAAGCTCCACATGCGACAGGGACTTTGTCCACCCTCATTAGTTCAGTGCTTGGCATATAGACACTTACAAATACCACCATGATTATCATCATTATCAATCAATCAATCGTATTTATTGAGCGCTTACTGTGTGCAGAGCACTGTACTAAGCGCTTGGGAAGTACAAGTTGGCAACATATAGAGACAGTCCCTACCCAACAGTGGGCTCACAGTTATCATCATTATGATGATGATGAAGACATCTGCCCTAACTGGTCAATGGGGTTGTAATAAAAATTTGTAATCCAGTGATGGCTGAACCAATCAATCAATGGTATTTACTGAGCTCCTCGTGTGTGTTTGGCACTACACTGAGTGCTTGGAATAGCACTAGCGCATGGTAGTTTCATGTGTAACAAACAGCACAGAACTACTGACTCATAGCTGGCGGCCAACTAGGACCCCCAGTTCTTTTTCTGCTGTATTTGGCCCTGGCCGGTCTTTCCCCATCTTGAAATTTGTGTTTATTTTTCAGGCCCTTCCTTGTACCTCTTGTTATTAAACTTCATCCTGTTTTTGTTGGACCCGTTTTCCAATTTGCCAGACATTTGGAATTCTAGGCCTATCGTCCCAAAGTGTCGCTAGCCCTGCACAGGGTAATCTGAAAAACCTAGAGTGTTTTCAGTTCTTTCACCTAGTGTCGATAAAGGTATTAAATAGAATGGGTCCCAGGGCTAGTCTCCGAGACATCACTTGTTAAATCCCTACAGGAAAAACCAGAGCTATGGATGACCATTTTTCCTTTTAACGGTACTTAAGCTCTTACTATGTGTCAAGCAGTTTTCTAAGTGCTGGGGTAGATTCAGGTTAATAAGGCTGGATACAGTCCCTGTCCCACATGGAGCTCACAATCGAAGTGGGAGAGAGAACAGATACTGACTCTTCTAGACTGTGAGCCCGCTGTTGGGTAGGAACCGTCTCTACATGTTGCCAACTTGTACTTCCCAAGCACTTAGTACAGTGTTCTGCACACAGTCAGCGCTCAATAAATACGATTGAACGAATGAGTGAATCCCCATTTTGCAACTGAGTTAACAGGCACAGAGAAGTTAGCTCCTAAGCCCATGCTTTATCCACTAGGCCGGGCTGCCTCCCATTTGCTGGAGATGAATGCCGCTTGAAGTGGCTGGGAACCACCCAACCAAGAGTGGGGCAAAAAAAGAAAAGATTGATCACATGGGATGGAATCCAACATGTAGTGAATTCTACCTAAAGATCATCTCTCGCTCCCTTGTCTGCCACCCAACCAAGAGTGGGGCAAAAAAAGAAAAGACTGATCACATGGGATGGAATCCAACACGTAGTGAATTCTACCTAAAGACCATCTCTCTCTCTCCCTTGTCTGCCACCCAACCAAGACTGGGGCAAAAAAAGAAAAGATTGATCACATGGGATGGAATCCAACACGTAGTGAATTCTACCTAAAGATCATTTCTCTCTCCCTTGTCTGCCACCCAACCAAGAGTGGGGCAAAAAAAGAAAAGATTGATCACATGGGATGGAATCCAACACGTAGTGAATTCTACCTAAGGATCATCTCTCTCTCCCTTGTCTGCCACCCAACCAAGAGTGGGCAAAAAAAGAAAAGATTGATCACATGGGATGGAATCCAACATGTAGTGAATTCTACCTAAAGATCATCTCTCGCTCCCTTGTCTGCCACCCAACCAAGACTGGGGCAAAAAAAGAAAAGATTTTTCACATGGGATGGAATCCAACACGTACTGAATTCTACCTAAAGATCATCTCTCGCTCCCTTGTCTGCCACCCAACCAAGAGTGGGGCAAAAAAGGAAAAGATTGATTACATGGGATGGAATCCAACACGTAGTGAATTCTACCTAAAGATCATCTCTCGCTCCCTTGTCCGCCACAATCAATAAATTGTGAGAAGCAGCGTGGCTCAGTGGAAAGGGCACGGGCTTTGGAGTCAGAGGTCATGGGTTCTAATCCCGGCTCCGCCAATTGTCAGCTGTGTTACTTTCGGCAAGTCACTTAACTTCTCTGTACCTCAGTTACCTCATGTGTAAAATGGGGATTAAGACTGTGAGCCCCCCGTGGGACAACCTGATCACCTTGTAACCTCCCCAGCACTTAGAACAGTGCTTTGCACATAGTAAGTGCTTAATAAATGCTATTATTATTATTATTATAAATGCCACTGACAGGTGGAATGAGTCTTCTGTGAACTGTTTCAAGGCCTCTTAACTTGTCTCTCTCAGGGGTTTCCAGTGCCATTTTAGTAAATGAATACATAAGCCCGGGCCTCATTTCCAGAGGGATGCTGGGATTCTGCACGCGTGGCGGGCTTGGCACCCACATGGTGACCCTCAGATTTCACAGACCCCCAAATATGGGAAAAACTGCTGTCTGAGCACTTCCCGGGCCCTCAACCGAAGCCTACAGGGCCCTGGGTGGAAGTGGGAGAAGCAGCGTGGCTCAGTGGAAAGAGCCCGGGCTTTGGAGTCGGAGGTCATGGGTTCAAATCCCGGCTCCGCCGCTTGTCAGCTGTGTGACTTTGGGCAAGTCACTTCACTTCTCTGGGCCTCACTGACCACATCTGTAAAATGGGGATTAAGACTGTGAGCCCCCCGAGGGTCAACTTGATCACTCTGTAACCTCCCCAGTGCTTAGAACAGTGCTTGGCACATAGTAAGCACTTAATAAATGCCATCATTAAGTGTGGGAGGCAGGGAGGTGGGCCTTTGCCTGATTCGAGAAGCAGCGTGGCTCATTGGAAAGAACACGGGCTTTGGAGTCAGAGGTCATGGGTTCGAATTCTGGCTCGGCCACATGTCTGCTGTGTGACCTTGGGCAAGTCACTTAACTTCTCTGAGCCTCAATTCCCTCATCTGTAAAATGGGGATTAAGACTGTGAGCCCCACGTGGGACAACTTGATCACCTTGTATCCCCCCCCCAGCGCTTAGAACAGTGCTCTGCACATAGTAAGCGCTTAACAAATGCCATCATTATTATTATTATTCAGCATGGCCTAGTGGATAGATCACGGGCCTGGGAGTAAGGTGGTCATGGGTCGTAATCCTGGCTCTGCCACTTGTCTGCTGTGTGACCTTGGGCAAGTGACTTCACTTCTCTGTTCCTCAGTTACCTCATCTGTAAAATGGGGATTGAGACTGGGAGCCCCACATGGGACAGGAACTGTGTCCATCCTGATTTGCTTGGATCCACTCCAGCGCTTAGTACTGTGCCTGGCACACAGGAGGAGCTTAACAAATACCACTTATTATGCCCAAACATGGCACCCCCAAGCTTACCTTTGTTCATGTCTAGCCCTAGAATAGGGGCTAAAGGATAAGTAGATGTGTGTAATGGCAAAGCACAATACCTACACATATATATATACACTATACAAACACACACTAGATCTAGATATTGTGTGTGTGTGTGTGTGTGTGTGTGTGTGTGTGCGTGTGTTTGTGTACAGTATAGATACATTCCTTGAAAGGATTGTGCTTTCCAATTCAAGTGTACTCTATAATATAATAATAGTAATAATGGCATTTATTAAGTGCTTACTATGTGCAAAGCACTGTTCTAAGCACTGGGGAGGTTACAAGGTGATCAGGTTGTCCCACGGGGGGCTCACAGTCAATCCCCATTTTACAGATGGGGGAACTGAGGCACAGAGAAGTTAAGTGACTTGCCCAAAGTCACACGGCTGACAACTGGCAGAGCCGGAATTTGCACCCATGACCTCTGACTCCCAAGCCTGTGCTCTTTCCACTGTGCCACGCTGCTTCTTCTTCTTCTGCTACTCTCCCAAGCTCAGTACAGTGCTCTGCTCCAAGTAACGACTCAAAAAACACTATTCGTTGATTAACTGTGCTTGGGATGGACATATATATGCATATATATATACACACACACATATATACACACACACACACGTATGTATGTGTGTATGTATATATATAAATATATATATATATAAAATCCCAAGAAAGATCATGTAAAGAGGAGTTCTCGGATCCTGGCGAAAAAAGTTGAAGTGATTCTGAAAAATGTTTTTCAAACTTGAAATTGCTATGGAAAAGAAGAGACGCAATGCGGTCTGCCCAGCAGGATAAACAACTGGCTACCAAAGACGGAAAACTTGGGGTGGAAGGAGTGAGCGAGTACCAGGCCCAGCTGGGGAAACGGAGGACGGCTTCAAATATACCCGACGGCCGGGTGGCGGTGGGAGGGAACAGCCCGGCAGAGGCCGTGGAAATACAAACAGATCAACAGCTCAAAAATGAGGAACGATTCCATGGGTCCCGAGGAGCAGGGGTACTGGGCCAGGAAAAAGACCGTGAACTTGGGAAAACTGCATTTTAGGACCATTCCAACAGTGGATTTGTACAGATAAGATAGGCTGACAGAAGAAAATCCTCACTAACGAGAAAGAAAAATGGGGACGGGACAACCAGCGGGGGAGAAGGCAGGGCATATTTATGGTCAGAATTAATTTTCCTCTTAGCCGTTTCTGCAAGATCATGGGTCAGGAATAGAATCTTAAAGAAAAGGAAAGTGATACACACACACATATATTATATAAAAGCCAGCTGTTTATCCTGCTGGGCAAACTACACTGCATCTTTTCTTTCCCATAGCAATTGCAGATTCGAAAAGCATTTTTCAGTCTCTTCAACTTTTTTCCCCAGGACCACAGAACTCCTCTTTACACGACCTTTCTTGGGATTTACATATATCAGCTATCATTTATAAATGGCAAATTATATATACATATATATGTAATATATATAAATATAAACTATATATATGCTTTATATATATAAATATAAAATATATATATATATGGGGGGGCAAAATTCCAAGAAAAAAATAAGAGGAGAAAGAATGAGGTGTTTTGGCGACACGTCATTTTAGGTGCCCCCTATTTGAATACCACCACCAACCCCAGAAAAATCCTCTCCATAAAATGCTTCAGAGTTGGTCAAATGAGGCAAAAGATGTGAAGCTGTTCTGAGTTCTTCAATCAATGGTATCTACTGAGTGCTTACAAAGCACTGGACTAAGCACTTGGGAGAATACTTCCTTCTTCAGAAGAAAGGCACTGGGAACCTCTATGGATTTTCTTGGGAAGGAGAAGGCTTAATTCCTTGAATCCCAGCCCACCTTCCTGAATAGTATTTTTTGAGTCCTTATCCTGTGTGCACAGCACTGTACGGAGTTTAGGCAAGTACAAGAGAATTGGCAAACAATCCCTGTTCTCGAGGAATTTACAATTTAGCAGGGGAAATATCTGTATTCAATCTATCAATCATATTTATTGAGCGCTTACTATGTGCAGAGCACTGTACTAAGCGCTTGGGAAGTACAAATTGGCAACACATAGAGACAGTCCCTACCCAACAGTGGGCTCACAGTATTCCCAACACCTCTTTGGCACTGGAGATTAGGCTTTTCAAGCCTGTGATCCCCTGGGGAGGGATAATAATAATAACAACAATAATAATAATGATGGCGTTTATTAAGCTCTCACTATGTGCAAAGCACCATTCTAAGTGCTGGGGAGGTTACAAGGTGATCAGGTTGTCCCATGGGCGGCTCACAGTCTTCATCCCCATTTCACAGATGAGGTAACTGAGGAGGGATACCTTCCCCGCTCCTCCTCTTTTTTTGTGGAAGCTGTTAAGCTTTTACTATGAGCCAGGCACAGTACTAAATACTGGAGTACATACAAGATAATCTGGCTGGACACAGTCCATATTAATTCAATCGTATTTATTGAGCGCTTACTGTGTGCAGAGATATCCCACATGGGGCTCACAGTCTTAATCCCCATTTTACAGATGAGGTAACCGAGGCACACAGAGTGAAGTAATTTGTCCAAGGTCACACATCAAGACAAGTAGCAGAATCAGGATTAGAACCCAGGCCCTCTGATTCCCAGGCTCGAGCCCTAGCCACTAGGCCATCCACGGCTCCTCCTGCTCTCACTGCCAACACGGGAACACCTGACATAAAAGAAGAGCAGGGGCTGGAAGAGAGATTAAATAATAATAATAATAAATTATGGTATTTGTTAAGCGCTTACTATGTGCCAAGCACCGTTCTAAGCGCTGGGAGAGATACAAAGTAATCAGGATGTCCCACGTGGGGCTCACAGTCTTCATCCCCATTTTACAGAGAGTCTAGGGGAGGAAGAAATCTTCCTTCAACATGCTGGGATCCTCCTATGAGGTCTGAAGCAGCAGCTCAGGACATCCTCAAAGCTCTTCTAGACTGTGAGCCCACTGTTGGGTAGGGCCCGTCTCTATATGTTGCCAATTTGTACTTCCCAAGCGCTTAGTACAGTGCTCTGCACACAGCAAGCAATCAGTAAATACGATTGATCGATCCCTTCCAGCCCCTCAGATTTTCTTTTTTAAATGGGGTAATTGTGAAGTGCTTACTACATAATAATAATGGCA
The DNA here is from genome assembly GCF_015852505.1 of Tachyglossus aculeatus. Taxonomy (NCBI): domain Eukaryota; kingdom Metazoa; phylum Chordata; class Mammalia; order Monotremata; family Tachyglossidae; genus Tachyglossus; species Tachyglossus aculeatus. The sequence goes on from NC_052086.1 coordinate 55,518,426, forward strand.
TTTATTAAGTGCTTACTATGTGCAAAGCACTGCTCTAAGCGCTGGGGAGGTTACAAGGTGATCAGGTTGTTCCACGTGGGGCTCACAGTCTTAATCCCCCTTTTACAGATGAGGTAACTGAGGCCCAGAGAAGTGAAGTGACCTGCCCAAAGTCACACAGCTGACAACTGGCAGAGCCAGGACTCGAACCCATGACCTCTGACTCCAAAGCCCGGGCTCTTTCCACTGAGCCACGCTGCTTCTGTACTAAGCGCTGGGATAGACACAAGGTTGAACACAGGCATAGGCCTAATAATCCCTATTTTACAGATAAGGTAACAGGCGCGCAGAGAAATGAAATGACTTCCCCAAGGTCACACAGCAGGCAAGTGGCAGAGCTGGGATTAGAACTCAGGTCCTTTCGACGCCCAGACCCTTGGCTCTATCCACTAGGCAACACTGCTTCTCCTCTCTGATCTTGCAGTTGGTGAGACCACAGCTCCAAAACCAACAGCCCAGTGCCCATCTCTCCAAGGAAACAGCTTCTTTCTACCATCTTGTTGGAGGGCTGTTTGCGACTGTGAGCCCATTGTTGGGTAGGGACCATCTCTACATGTTGCCAACTTGGACTCCCCAAGCGCTTAGTACAGCGCTGTGCACACAGTAAGCGCTCAATAAATATGATTGACTGATTGATTGATTGGGCTAGAGGAGAGGGAGGAAGGACAGACTTGAATTCAGGCGGAATAAGTGAACGACAAGGCCTGGGTGCCTCTCCGCCTTGGCGGTCTGTGCCGGACCACCTGAACACCAGAGAAGCAGCGTGGCTCAGTGGGAAAGAACCCGGGCTTTGGAGTCAGAGGTCATGGGTTCAAATCCCGACTCCGCCACTTGTCGACTTTGTGACTTTGGGCAAGTCACTTAATTTCTCTGGGCCTCAGTTCCCTCATCTGGAAAATGGGGATGAAGACTGTGAGCCCTACGTGGGACAACCGCATCACCTTGTATCCCCCAGCGCTTAGAACAGTGCTTTGCACATAGTAAGTGCTTAATAAATGCCATTATTAACAACAGGGCCCTCGGTTGCCCCAGGCAACACCGGCTCTTGGGATGCTATCTGTTGAGCGCTTATTACGGGCCACGTACTGTATTAAGCAGTGGGGTAGATATAAGATAATGGGGTCAGACAGAAACAAACCCTGTTTCACATGGGGCTACATGGAAAGAGCACGGGCTTGGGAGTTGAAGGACTCCACTTGTGCGCTGTATGACCACTTAACTTCTCTGTGCCTCAGTTACCTCACCTGCAAAATGGGGATTGAGCCTGTAAGCCCCACGTGGGACAACCTGATCACCTTGTATCTACCCCAGAGCTTAGAACAGTGCTTGGAAAATATTAAGTGCTTAACAAATACCGTAATTATTACATGCCTCTGGTATGGAAGGGAGTTTGGGGGTGAAGATGTTCTAATCCCAGCTCCGCCACTTGTCTGCTGTGTGACCATAGGCAAGTCACTTAACTTCTCTGTGCCTCAGTTACTTCATCTGTAAAATGGGGATCAAGACTGTGAGCCCCACATGGGACAACCCGATTACCTTGTATCTCCCCCAGCTCTTAGAACAGTGCTTGGCACATAGTAAGCGCTTAAATACCATTATTATTATTATTATTATTATTAAAATGGCAGGTCTCTCTGAAACCAGTCTGCTCCTCCCTCTCTCCCAGAAGGAGCCAAAGGCCACCTCCCTCCTTCTGGGCCTCTGCACATAGTAAGTGCTCAATAAATAGGACTGATTGACTGATTACTGTTCCCTCTGACTTCCCAACTCCAAGGGGGGTGGGAGGGGTAGAGGGAGGTTGTAATTGAGGACTATTTACCTGGAGGAGTGGGGAACCCTCCAAAAGCTATTTATTTATTTGCTTTGGCATTATTTCTCCTTTCTTTGCAATCCATTCTTGCTATCCGCTTCCCCCACTTCAGCCCTGTGTGGGGGTCAGGGATTACTCAGACCTGGGTATGGAGCAGCTACCCCAGTTTAGCGCAGTGCTTGGCACAGAGTAAGCGCTTACTAAATACAACTAATTCACTAAGCCGAGTGCCAGGGTGGCGACCTTTGAGGTCCCAGAGGAGCACTAGGATTTGGGTTCAAATCCCGGCTCCGCCAACTGTCGGAGGTGTGACTTTGGGCAAGTCACTTAACTTCTCTGGGCCTCAGTTCCCTCATCTGCAAAATGGGGATCAAGACTGTGAGCCCCCCGTGGGACAACCTGATCACCTCGTAACCACCCCGGCGCTAAGAACAGTGCTTTGCACATAGTAAGCGCTTAATAAATACCATCATTATTATTATTATTATTATTCTCTGTGCCTCAGTTACCTCATCTGCAAAATGGGGATTAAGACTGTGAGCCCCCCGTGGGACAACCTGATCACCTCGTAACCACCCCGGCGCTTAGAACAGTGCTTTGCACATAGTAAGCGCTTAATAAATACCATCATCATCATTATTATTATTATTATTATTATTCTCTGTGCCTCAGTTACCTCATCTGTAAAATGGGGATTAAGACTGTGAGCCCCCCATGGGACAACCTGATCACCTTGTAACCACCCCAGCGCTTAGAACAATGCTTTGCACATAGTAAGCGCTTTAATAAATGTCATCATTATTATTATTATTACTAGGAAGTAATAGGAGCTCATCTTAGGAGCCGGGATCCACCCAACACACAGAGAAGCAATCTTTAATTCCATTTCTCCAACTCCCACTGCACCAACGCCACCTCCCCCTGTTCCAACCGGTGCCTTATAATGTTGGCATTTGTTAAGCGCTTACTATGATGATGATGATTATTATTATTAAAATGACAGGTCTCTCCGAAACCAGTCTGCTCCTCCCTCTCTCCCAGAAGGAGCCAAAGGCCACGCTGTTCCAAGCGCCGGGGGCGGCGGGGGGGGGGGGGGGAATACAAGCTGATCAAGTTGTCCCATGTGGGGCTCACAGTCTTAATTCCCATTTTCCAGGGCTGGAGGTGGGAGAGTCAGTGTGGACCCTGGAGTCAGATCCAGAGAAGCAGCGTGGATCAGTGGAAATAGCCTGGGCTTGGGAGTCTGAGGTCATGGGTTCGAATCCCCGCTCTGCCACGTCTGCTGTGTGACCTTGGGTGAGTCACTTCACTTCTCTGAGCCTCAGTTATCTCATCTGTAAAATGGGGATTAAGCCTGTGAGCCCTATGTGGGACAACCTGATTACCTTGTATCCCCCCAGCGCTTGGAACAGTGCTTTGCACATAGTAAGCGCTTAATAAATGCCATCATTATTATTAAGTGAAGTGACTTGCCCAAGGTCACACAGCAGACAGGTGGCGGAGCCAGGATTCGAACCCACGACCTCGGACTCCAAAGCCCGGGCTCTTTCCACCGAGCCACGCTGCTTCTCTTCCTTGCTTTGGAGAGAAAGGGGGGCATCCAGGTGGGGTCTCCTTTTTCCTCCCAGTTGGATTTGAGGGCGGAGGGACGGTTCCTCGCCCATCCTTCCTGTCCCCTGGGTGGGAGGGTCTAGGGAGAAAACGCAGCGATGACCCCACAGGCGTTGACCCGTCCAGCCCGGCTCCCAGCCTGATGCCACGCGCGGATCCAGAAAGTCGCAGCGGCCGAAGAGAAGGGAGGGAGGTGCGGCAGGTGGCGGGGGGAGGAGGAGGACTGTTTTGGAGAGGAATGAGGAAGGCCGGGGTTTTCTGGAATGGGCCGGCTCTACAGCAATCCTGGCCGTATAAGGAGATTCCCACATTCAACACGCAGCCCTCAGCTGTTCTCCGCCCCGGCTTGAGTTTTGTAGCTGTGTCTGCCAGTTTTAACCGCTTTCCTGCCACACGGCACGCCGGGTACAGAGGCAAAGGGGGCTACTTCCCACCATCAAGAGGCTGCTGAGCAAGACTCGGATTCTCTGTGAGCTCCACATGGGACGTGGACCGTATAATAATAATAATAATCAATCAATCAATCATTTATTGAGCGCTTACTGTGTGCAGAGCACTGTACTAAGCGCTTGGGAAGTACAAGTTGGCAACATATAGAGATGGTCCCTACCCAACAGTGGGCTCACAGTCTAGAAGGGGGAGGCAGACAATACAACAAAACATATTAACAAAATAAAATAAATAGAATAAATATGTACAAGTAAAATAGAGTAATAAATATGTACAAACATATATACATGATGATGGCATTTATTAAGCACTTACTATGTGCAAAGCACTGTTCTAAGCGCTGGGGAGGTACAAGGTGATCAGGTTGTCCCACGGGGGGGCTCACAGTCTTCATCCCCATTTTACAGATGAGGTCACTGAGGCCCAGAGAAGTGAAGTGAAGCTCTCTTCCTCCCTTCAAGGCCCTACTGAGAGCTCACCTCCTCCAGGAGGCCTTCCCAGACTGAGCCCCTTCCTTTCTCTCCCGCTCGTCCCCCTCTCCATCCCCCCATCTTACCTCCTTCCCTTCCCCACAGCACCTGTATATATGTATATATGTTTGTACATATTCATTACTCTATTTATTTATTTTACTTGTACGTATCTATTCTACTAGTATATTTGGTTTTGTTCTCTGTCTCCCCCTTTTAGACTGTGAGCCCACTGTTGGGTAGGGACTGTCTCTATATGTTGCCAATTTGTACTTCCCAAGCACTTAGTACAGTGCTCTGCACATAGTAAGCGCTCACTAAATACGATTGATGGACTGATTGAAGTGCCTTGCCCAAAGTCACACAGCTGACAACTGGTGGAGCCGGGATTTGAACCCATGACCTCTGACTCCCAAGCCCGGGCTCATTCCACTGAGCCACACTGCTTCTCTACACACTCAAACTTCCTACACACCATCAAATCTCGCAAGTCTAGACTGTCTTCACCACCTCTAGATTGTAATCAATCAACCAATCGTATTCATTGAGCGCTTACTGTGTACAGAGCACTGTACTAAGTGCTTGGGAAGTACAAGTTGGCAACATATAGAGACAGTCCCTACCCAACAGTGGGCTCACAGTCTAGAAGGGGGAGTAAGCTCATTCTGGGCAGGGAATGTTTCTGATTATTGCTGTGCTTCCCCAAGAGCGTAGCACATTGCTCTGCACACAGTAAGCGCTCAATAAATACGACAATGATGGAATAAACTCTACTGATTTGTGCCCTCCAGCACCCAAGCTCCAGGCGCAGGAAGAGAAACCCGGTTACTGGGTAGAGTCACCAGAGCCTTGCGTTTCCGAGCACGGCACGGACAGAGGCAGGTAATCGGGGACTGAAGAGTCACGGGGGCTGCAGGGGGAATTTACCAAGCGGGCTCAATGTACCGGCGTCCCCAGGGTTCAACAGGGCCATCGATTAATGAAGGGAATGAAAAATAAACTCCCTCAGGCAGCGAGGTAAAAAGCAATAGAGGAAAAGAAAAAAGTCACGTTCCCTCCTGTTCGGTTTCGCTCAAGCTAGAATTCCAAGGGTTGGTGGGGGGGTACGGCCAGGGCCCACCGAGAATGGATAGGACCACAATGTTTATGATAGGATAGTACAGTCCATTCATTCATTCAATCGTGTTTATTGAGTGCTTACTGTGTGCAGAGCACTGTACTAAACGCTTGGGAAGTACAAATTGGCAAGATAGAGAGACGGTCCCTACTCAACAGTGGTCTCACAGTCTACTCATTCATTTCCATTAATGTCTGTCTTCCAATCTAGACCGTGAGCTCGTTGTGAGCAGGGAACATGTCTACCAACTGTTCTACTGGACTCCCTGAAGTACTTAGTACAGTGCTCTGCATACAGTAAGTGCTCAATAAATACGACTGATTGACTGAATCCAGTTTGGGATCTAAGCTGTCCAGACTGCCAGCACTGCCACCCCTTTAATCGCTTTCTAGACTGTGGGCCCACTGTTGGGTAGGGACCGTCTCTATATGTTGCCAACTTGGACTTCCCAAGCGCTTAGTCCACTGCCCTGGTAACGGGAGCAAGATGGAAACTCGGCAAGAGCCCGCCCCTCAACCCATTCATTCATTCCATCGTATTGATTGAGCGCTTACTGTGTGCAGAGCACTGTACTAAGTGCTTGGGAAGGACAAGCTGGCAATCAATCAATCAATCGTATTTATTGACCGCTTACTGTGTGCAGAGCACTGGACTAAGTGCTTGGGAAGGACAAGTTGGCAACGTATAGAGACGGTCCCTACCCAACAGCGGGCTCACAGTGTAGAAGGGGGAGACAGAGAACAAAACAAAATGTATTAACAAAATAAAATAAATAGAATAAATATGTACAAATAAAATAAATAAATAGAGTAATAAATACCCACCAAGCAAGTGGCGGTCCCTACCCAACAGCAGGCTCACAGTCTAGAAGGGGGAGACGGAGAACAAAACAAAACGTATTCACAAAATAAAATAGATAGAATATGTACAAATAAAATAAACAGATTAATAAATACCCACCAAGCAAGTGGCAGTCCCTACCCAACAGCGGGCTCAAAGTCTAGAAGAGGGAGACAGAGAACAAAACGTATTCACAAAATAAAATAAATAGAATATGTACAAATAAAATAAATAAATAAACAGAGTAATAAATACCCACCAAGCAAGTGGCAGTCCCTACCCAACAGCGGGCTCACAGTCTAGAAGGGGGAGACAGAGAACAAAACGTATTCACAAAATAAAATAGATAGAATATGTACAAATAAAATAAATACATAAACAGAGTAATAAATGCCCAAGCAAGTGGCGGTCCCTACCCAACAGTGGGCTCACAGTCTAGAAGGGGGAGAGAGAGAACAAAACAAAACGTATTCACAAAATAAAATAGATAGAATATGTACAAATAAAATAAATAAGTAAACAGAGTAATAAATACCCACCACGCAAGTGGTGAGCAGGGGAGACTGAGAGGGGCAGAGGCATAAAGGACGCAGGGATTCAGGCAGCATTTTTGGCTTGCTGGCAATACGGGAAGGAAGGGTCCGTATCCGCCCCCTCCCTGGAGCCTCACCATCATCATCATCATCAATCGTATTTATTGAGCACTTACTATGTGCAGAGCACTGTACTAAGCGCTTGGGAAGTACAAATTGGCAACATATAGAGACAGTCCCTACCCAACAGTGGGCTCACAGTCTAAAAGGGGGAGACAGAGAACAAAACCAAACATACTAACAAAATAAAATAAATAGAATATTTATTGAGAGCTTACTGTGTGCAGAGCACTGTACTAAGCGCTTGGGAAGTACAAGTTGGCAACATATAGAGACAGTCACCCCGGCTCACTTGGCTTCAGTTGAATGGAAAGGATCTGGCCGGAGTGCAGAGTTGGCAGGGTCAGCTCCTGGCCAACACAGGTGGTGTGTTGAAAAGCAGAATAAAAATCAGCCGCTTTCTTAAACAAGACACCTCCATTCCGTTGCCTGGAGCCCCTGGCTACAGTGCTTTCTTGTTTCACTCTCCTGATGGCTCCCTGCAGGCTGGGGCTACTCTACCAGAGGCTCCTCTGTGAGCCAGGCGGAGCCCCAGAGGGGACTACTACTGGCCCTGGATGTGGGGAATCTGGCCTTTTGATTTACGGTAAAAGGGCAGTCCATATGACAATAATAATGATAATCATCATCATCATCATCAATCGTATTTATTGAGCGCTTACTGTGTGCAGAGCACCGTACTAAGAGCTTGGGAAGTACAAGTTGGCAACATATAGAGACAGTCCCTACCCAGCAGTGGGCTCACAGTCTAAAAGGGGGGGACAGAGAACAAAACCAAACATACTAACAAAATAAAATAAATAGAATAGATATGTACAAGTAAAATAGAGTAATAAATATGTACAAACATATATACAGGTGCTGTGGGGAAGGGAAGGAGGTAAGATGGGGGGATGGAGAGGGGGACAAAGGGGAGAGGAAGGAAGGGGCTCAGTGTGGGAAGGCCTCCTGGAGGAGGTGAGCTCTCAGTAGGGCCTTGAAGGGAGGAAGAGAGAGAGCTTGGCAGATGGGCAGAGGGACGGCATTCCAGGCCCGGGGGATGATGTGGGCTGGGGGTTGATGGCGGGACAGGCGAGAACGAGCTACGGTGAGGAGATCAGCAGCAGAGGAGCGGAGGGTGCGGGCTGGGCTGGAGAAGGACAGAAGGGAGGTGAGGTAGGAGGGGGTGAGGTGATGGACAGCCTTGAAGCTCAGGGTGAGGAGTTTCTGCCTGATGCGCAGATTGATTGGTAGCCACTGCTACTTGCTAATAATAATAATAATAATGATGGCATTTATTAAGCGCTTACTATGTGCAAAGCACTGTTCTAAGCGCTGGGGAGGTTCCAAGGTGATCAGGTTGTCCCATGGGGGGCTCACAGTCTTCATCCCCATTTGACAGATGAGGTAACAAGCACAGAGAAGTTAAATGGCTTGCCCAAAGTCACACAGCTGAAAATTGGCGGAGGCCGGGGTTTGAACCCATGCCCTCTGACTCCAAAGCCCATGCCCTTTCCACTGAGCCACGCTGTTAAGCGCTTCATTCATTCGTTCATTCAATCACATTTACTGAGCGCTTACTGTCTGCAGAGCACTGTACTGAGCGCTTGGGAAGGACAAGTTGGCAACATCTAGAGATGGTCCCTACCCAACAATGGGCTCACAGTCTAGAAGGGGGAGACAGACAACAAAACAAAACATGTAGACAGGTTTCAAGTCATCAGAATAAATAGAAATGAATATCATTAACAAAATCAATCGAATAGTAAATATGTACAAGTAAAATAAGTAGAGTAATAAATCTGTACAAACATATATACGGGTGCTGTGGGGAGGGGAAGGAGGTAAGGTGGGGGGGGGGTGGGGAGGAGGGGAGGAAGGAGGGGGCTGAGTGTGGGAAGGCCTCCTGGGGGAGGTGAGCTCTCAGTAGGGCTTTGAAGGGAGGAAGAGAGCTAGTTTGGCGGATGTGAGGAGGGAGGGCATTCCGGGCCAGGGGGAGGATGTGGGCCGGGGGTCGATGGCGGGACAGGCGAGAACGAGGCCCAGTGAGGAGGTTAGCGGTGGCAGAGGAGCGGAGGGTGCGGGCTGGGCTGGAGAAGAAAAGAAGGGAGGTGAGGTAGGAGGGGGCGAGGGGATGGACAACCTGGAAGCTGAGAGTGAGGAGTTTTTGCCTGATGCGTAGGTTGACTGGGAGCCACTGGAAATGTTTGAGGAGCGCTTATGTGCCAAAAAGAGCACCCACCCGCTCCTGTCCCAGACATTCCCCAATTCTATAACATATGTGGTATCTGCTAAGCGCATGCTCTGTGTCAAGCATTATACAACGCACTTAGGAGGATAGAAGATAATCAGGTCAGACTCTATCCCTGACTCACATGGGACTCAGTCTCAAAAGGAGGGAGAATTGATACTGAATCCCCATTTTGCAGGTAAGGAAACTGAGGCACACAGAAGGAAAATGACTTGCCCAAGGTTACACGGCAGGCAAATGGCAGAAGCAGATTAGAACCCACAGTGAGCTTAATAATAATGGCATTTATTAAGCGCTTACTATGTGCAAAGCACTGTTCTAAGCTTAGAGTATAGAGGAACAAAAAAAGAGCAAACCCATTGAGGTCAGGGCATGTCAAGGTTTCATAGTTTTCTCAGACCCACAACATTCAATCAATCAATCATATTTATTGAGTGCTTACTATGTGCAGAGCACTGTACTAAGCTCTTGGGAAGTACAAGTACAAGTACATTCCCACCAACAGAGAAATCAATCAATCAATCAGGGGTATTTAATTAGCACTTACTATGTTCAGGGCACTTTACTAAGCACTTGGGAGAGTACAACCATTAGTGGGTGTTACAGAGAAGAGGGAAAGGGAGGAATTAAATCTTCCAAAAAACACACAGGGCAGTCTTGGTATAAGGCTGCTAAAACCCTCTCTTGCCCAGGGCTAGTGACATCCTGGATCACTCCCTAGCCATTTTCACCCACAGGAGGTTGAGCAGAAATGAGCTACAGCTCTGACCCAAAAGTCACAAGGAGTTTTTCTGAGGAAAGGAGAAGGAGAGCCGGTTTGGTCCCGGGTACTCTAATACTGGGAAAGAACTGCTCCGCAACTGGTAAGCTCTCAAATACGACCTCCCTCCCCGGGAAATACAAAAAATGATGAAAATCGAGGCGGAAATGAGCTGAACAAAGTTGGCTGACTGAGCCTCGGTTATGTCGCTCTAGCCATTTTCACCCACAGGAGTTTGAGCAGAAATGAGCTACAGCTCTGACCCAAAAGTCACAAGCAGTTTTTCTGAGGAAAGGAGGAGGAGAGCCGGTTTGGTCCCGGGTACTCTAATACTGGGAAAGAACTGCTCCGCAACTGGTAAGCCCTCAAATACGACTGACTGGCCTCCCTCCCTCCCCGGGAAATACAAAAAATGATGAAAATCGAGGCGGAAATGAACCGAACAAAGTTGGCTGACTAAGCCTCGGTTACGTGGCTCTAGCCATTTTCACCCACAGGAGGTTGAGCTACAGTTCTGACCCAAAGTCACAAGGAGTTTTTCTGAGGAAAGAAGGAGAGCCAGTTTGGTCCTGGGTCCTCTAATACTGGGAAAGAACTGCTCCGCAACTGGTAAGCCCTCAAATACGACTGACTGACCTCCCTCCCTCCCCGGGAAATACAAAAAATGATGAAAATCGAGGTGGAAATGAACCGAACAAAGTTGGCTGACTAAGCCTCGGTTATGTGGCTCTAGCCATTTTCACCCACAGGAGGTTGAGCAGAAATGAGCTACAGCTCTGACCCAAAAGTCACAAGGACTTTTTCTGAGGAAAGGAGGAGGAGAGCCAGTTTGGTCCCGGGTACTCTAATACTGGGAAAGAACTGCTCCGCAACTGGTAAGCCCTCAAATACGACTGACTGACTGACCTCCCTCCCCGGGAAGTACAAAAAATGATGAAAATCGAGTCGGAAATGAGCCGAACAAAGTTGGCTGACTGAGCCTCGGTTACGTGGCTCTAGCCATTTTCACCCACAGGAGGTTGAGCAGAAATGAGCTACAGTTCTGACCCAAAAGTCACAAGCAGTTTTTCTGCGGAAAGGAGGAGGAGAGCCAGTTTGGTCCCGGGTACTCTAATACTGGGAAAGAACTGCTCCGCAACTGGTAAGCCCTCAAATACGACTGACTGGCCTCCCTCCCTTCCCGGAAAATACAAAAAATGATGAAAATCGAGTCGGAAATGAGCTGAACAAAGTTGGCTGACTAAGCCTCGGTTACGTGGCTCCGTTACCACCAGCAGCTGGGTCTTCTGTCCTGGCAACGCAATGCAGGGCCAGAGCCCATTTTGACTGTTTTGCTCAGACAATGGCCACAAGGTTATTGGGTCAGCAGGAAACTTTCACAAGCACGGAGTCTACCCTAGGGACCTGATTTGGTCACGATCAAGGTCACGAGGGGTGGGAATTTAGCTGGGGCTCCCATGTACTTCATAAATAGCTTTTCTCATCCCTTCCTGCTAAAGCATCAAAGGAACCAAGACAAATCCCTGGCCACTCAACATCCGTGGGGGTCCATGAGGCTTTGGCCCCATTCCAGGGGTGTCTGAGGGCCAGGCTAACGCTAATCAATCAATAAATCGTATTTATAGAGCGCTTACTGTGTGCAGAGCACTGTACTAAGTGCTTGGGAAGTACAAGTTCGGCAACATATAGAGACGGTCCCTACCCAACAGCGGGCTCACAGTCTAGAAGGGGGAGACAGACAACAAAACCAAACATATTAGCAAAATAAAATAAATCGAATAAATATGTACAAATAAAATACAGTAATAAATACGTACAATCAATCAATCAATTGTATTTATTGAGCACTTACTGTGTGCAGAGCACTGTACTAAGTGCTTGGGAAGTACAAGTTGGCAACATCTAGAGACAGTCCCTACCCAACAGTGGGCTCACAGTCTAGAAGGGGGAGACAGACAACAAAACAAAACATATTAACAAAATAAAATAAATAGAATAAATCTGTACAAGTACTCTCCGAAACACTTAGTACAGTGCTGTGCAGAAAGTAAGCGCTCAATAAATATGACCGAATGGAAGAACTAATATTAGCTGGGGTTTCTGTGAATCCAATTCTGGAGTGGGTTCAAGCTCCTGATTCATTCATTCATTCAGTTGTATTGGGAGAGTACTTGTACAAATTTATTCTATTTGTTTTATTTTAATATGTTTTGTTGTCTGTCTCCCCCTCCTAGACTGTGAGCCCACTGTTGGGTAGGGACTGTCTCTACATGTTGCCAACTTGTACTTCCCAAGTGCTTAGTACAGTGCTCTGCACACAGTAAGTACTCAATAAATACAACCGAATGAATGAACGAATCCACTCCAGAATTGGATTCACAGAAACCCCAGCTAATATTAGTTCTTCCATTTGATCATATTTATTGAGCACTTACTTTCTGCAGAGCACTGTACTGTTTGGGAGGGTGCTTGTACAGATTTATTCTATTTATTTTATTTTGTTAATATGGTTTTTTTTTCTCTGTCTCCCCCTTCTAGACCGTGAGCCCACTGTTGGGTAGGGACCGTCTCCATATGGTGCCAACTTGTACTCCCCAAAACAGTGCTCTGCACACAGTAAGCGCTCAATAAATCACTGAATGAATGAACAATAAACAGACACATTCTCTGCCCACAATGATCTTAAGTTGTGCTTCCCAAGCGCCCAATACAGCGCTCTGCACACAGTAAGTGCTCAATAAATACGATTGATTGATTGATTAAGTCTAGAGGATGAGCTTCTAGTCAAGGCGACAAGCTCACAGTCTGTACTGGCCTTGGTCAGCTTGGCAGAAAGCCCCTGAGGAAGGGCCAGACCTACCCCGGCGGGCTTTCAGACCCCAGGGAGACCACCAGGCCGGCCCTCCTGGGGCCATCCTGGATAAGAGCCAGTTCTCCTCTGGATCCCGTCACTCCCAGAAACTCAGGGTCGAGGCACAAGTCAGTCGGCCAAGGAGACTACGCCCGGCCGTCGCTCTCACGCGATGAGGTGGGCAGGATTAAATGACGGCTGCTCAGTGGGGTGGGAGGCGGCTCCCCCATCACTGGGAAGAAAGGGATGCCCATCTCAGGCCAATACACTTAATGGGATTAGCTTCTACTTGAGACGGCACAATGAAAGTCTATTTCTAGGCTTTTGTGAGGGGTTTACATAACCCTGAAGTGGAAAGACCATGAGATGAGGAGAAGCAGCATGGCTCAGTGGAAAGAGCCCGGGCATGGGTTCTAATCCTGGCTCCGCCAATTGTCAGCTGTGTGACTTGGGCAAGTCACTTAACTTCTCTGTGCCTCAGTTACCTCATCTGTAAAATGGGGATTAAGACTGTGAGCCCCATGTGGGACAAGCTGATCACCTTGTATCCCCAGCGCTTAGAACAGTGCTTTGCACATCGTAAGCGCTTAATAAATGCCATTATTATTATTATTATGAGGGAGCCGGCAAAGGGGCGGCACAACCACACAACAGCATCGGGGACCTGCTTGGAAAGCCTCCGGCAACGCTTTCCCCATCAACCGCTGGCTGCCACCTTTAAACGGAAATCTGGAAGAGCAAGCTCACTGCTAACAGCTATCAATAATGGCATTTGTTCAATCAATCAATCGCATTTATTGAGCGCTTACTGTGTGAAGACCACCGTACTAAGCGCTTGGGAAGTACAAGTTGGCAACATATAGAGACAGTCCCTACCCAACAGTGGGCTCACAGTCTAGAAGGGGGAGACAGAGAACCAAACCAAACATATTAACAAAATAAAATAAATAGATAAGTACAAGTAAAATAAATAGAGTAATAAATATGTACAAACATATATACATATATACAGGTGCTGTGGGAAAGGGAAGGAGGTAAGACGGGGGGATGGAGAGGGGGACGAGGGGGATTTGTTAAGAACTTCCTATGTGCAAAGCACTGTTCTAAGCACTGGGGAAGTTACGAGGTGATCAGGTTGTTCCACGGGGGCCTCACAGTTTTAATCCCCATTTTACAGATGAGGTAACTGAGGCCCAGAGAAGTGAAGTGACTTGCCCAAAGTCACACAGCTGACAGTTGGCGGAGCCGGTATTTGAACCCATGACCTCTGACTCCAAAGCCTGGGCTCTTTCCATTGAGCCATGCTGCTTATCAACATCCCAAGGCACTTATATACAAATTTTGTATTCCCCATTACTTAAGGAGTTGCACTTGAATCGATTTCCTTTTCCTTCTAGCTGTAATTCATTTCAGCGTTAGACTCCCCTGCTAGACTGGAAGCTCTTTAAGGGCAGGGAGTCACAGTTTCTACTCCTGTTGGGCTCGCCCAAGTACTGAACAGACTGCACATAGCAGACACCCAGATACTACTAACTGATCCAAATGCTCCCACCAAGGCCCACCCCCAATCAATCGTATTTACTGAGCGCTCACTGTGTGCAGAGCACTGTCCTAAGCGCTTGGGAAGTACAAGATGGCAACATATAGAGACAGTCCCTACCCAACAGTGGGCTCACAGTCTAAAACCCCCAAAACCTGGCTAAAAGAAGCCACTGGGAAGAAGGCTTAGAAGGGACGTTTATTCCCTCAAGTTATTTATTTACATTACCATCTGTCTCTCCCTCTAGACTGTCAGCTCGTTGTGGGCAGGGAATGTGTCTGTTTATTGTTTTATTGTACTCTCCCAAGCGCTTAGTACAGCGCTCAACACACAGTAAGCGCTTGGGAAATATAACTGATTAACTCAAGTGCTCAATAAATACGACAATGAACGAATGAATACTCTTGGGGGTGGAAAGATTGCAATAAAGAATACAGGAGCTCGTGGTGATTCAAGAGAGAGAAGGCGGCTCCGTGCCTTCTAGATTTTTTCTCCCGCATATATGTTTGTACATATTTATTACTCTATTTTACTTGTACATATCTATTCTATTTATTTTATTTTGTTAGTATGTTTGGTTTTGTTCTCTGTCTCCCCTTTTAGACTGTGAGCCCACTGTTGGGTAGGGACTGTCTCTATGTGTTGCCAACTTGTACTTCCCAAGCGCTTAGTACAGTGCTCTGCACACAGTTAGCGCTCAATAAATACGATTGATTGATTGCCCCGTGGCCCTTATGCTTAACCCCACCGTGGCAGAGAATAGCGGGGCAGGGACAGCTACTGTTAATCCACGTATTCAGAAAAGAAAGCAAAAATCTTCATATTGCTTTCTATTAAAGCGGGGAAATATTGGCTGGAAACACCACTTCCTGGCTTTTCTGAAGGCACAGTATGTACTTGAGGAGTTGTCACCGCCGGGTTTTTATCATGTGGGCATAGTTCCATTCATCTGGGCACTCCTGTAAACTCCAAGGGTCGGTCACCTGTGCTCATTTGGTATCTCTGATCACATGAGTATTCTGGCACTCAGTACCAAGGAAATGCCCAGATTCGTGGCATTCCTTTCACAGGAGGGGCATGTTACTAACCTTAACCCTCCCAACCACCCCGGGAATCATATAAATGGCATCTCAACCCCTCCCCACATTGAGAAATCAAGGTCCAGAGAGTGTCTCCTGATGAACCCAGTTCCTCTTGGTGTGGTGGATAGAGCACGGGCACCGGGGGTCAGAAGGTCATGGGTTCTAATCCCGGCGGCTTCGCCACTTGTCTGCTCTGTGGCCTTGGACAAGTCACTTCTCTTCTCTGGGCCTCAGTTACCTCATCTGTAAAATGGGGGTCGTGACTGTGGGCTCCACATGGGGCAGGGACTGTGTCCAACTCGATTTGCCTGTATCCTCCCCAGCGCTCCGTACGGTGCCTGGCACATAGAAAGCACTGAACAAATCCCATAAAAAAAATCATTAATAAGAACCTTTACTCTGCATCTGGCTGTTCGCTTGTTTGGGCCACTGAGTAGATTCACTGCTTATGAACATATCCACAGTGCTTACGTTCATATCTATGTTAGATATTTTTAATAATTTAGATTAATGTCTGCCTCCCCCTCTAGACTGTGAGCTTGTTGTGAGCAGACAACATGTCTACCCATTCTGTTGTATTCTCCCCAGCAGTGTTCTGCACACAGTAAGCGCTCAATTACCACCAATCGATTGTTTTCCGTGTCTCAGTGGAAAGAGCCGGAGTCAGAGGTCACGGGTTCAAATCCTGCCTCTGCCACTTGTCAGCTGGGTGACTTTGGGCAAGTCACTTCACTTCTCTGGGCCTCAGTTACCTCATCTGTAAAATGGGGATGAAGACTGTGAGCCCCTCGTGGGACAACCTGATCACCTTGTAACCTCCCCAACGCTTAGAACAGTGCTTTGCACATAGTAAGCGCTTAATAAATCCCATTTTTATTATTATTATTATTATCCAGACAACACCAAATGCTGAGGCAATGAAAATCAATCTTCAGTTACCTGCTTGCCAACCCCAAATGATCTTACCCTACAGGTCTACTCCACTCAGAACACGGTTTCAAACTCCGCACTCCGCTCTCCATACCTTCGTGAGCAAAGGAGAAGGCATTTCAATTCACTCTGAAACCTGCCAACCTTTCTCGGAGAACCCCGTGCCTGATGAAATGGAATTCGGCACATGAAGCCACTGCATCGTGTTATTTAAGACGACCAAACAGAATCTGGCATATATCCTTCATCCGTGAATCCGTCATCCAGGATGGGAGGTGGCCCTGACGGTCAGGGTCACACAGGGGTCACGGGGCAATTTCCTTCTGGCTTAGGAAAGGAAGTCATTCGTTCATTCAATTGTATTTATTGAGCGCCTACTGTGTGCAGCGCACTGGACCAAGCGCTTGGGAAGAACAAGTTGTCACCATATAGAGACAGTCCCTACTCAACAGCGGGCTCACAGTCTAGAAGTCTAGAAGCAGCGTGGCTCAGTGGAAAAGCAGCGTGGCTCAGTGGAAAGAGCCCGGGCTTTGGAGTCAGAGGTCATGGGTTCAAATCCCAGCTCCGCCACTTGTCAGCTGTGTGACTTTGGGCAAGTCCCACTTAACTTCTCTGGGCCTCAGTTAACTCATCTGTAAAATGAGTATTAAGACTGTGAGCCCCCCGTGGGACAACCTGATCACCTTGTAACCTCCTCAGTGCTTTGCACATAGTAAGCGCTTAAAAAATGCCATAAAAAGGGGGGGGGAGAGAACAGACAACAAAACAAAACTTATTAACCTGCCAGGGCCGAGCCAACCCCGTCAGCCACTCTGGAACGAAAGACGAGGCCGCACAGAGAAGCAGCGTGGCTCCGTGGAAAGAGCCCGGGCCTTGGAATCAGGGGTCATGGGTTCAAATCCCGGCTCCACCACCTGTCAGCTGTGTGACCCCGGGCAAGTCACCCCACCTCTCTGGGCCTCAGTAACCCCATCCGGAAAATGGGGAATAAGACTGTGAGCCCTCGGGTGGGACAACCCGATCACCTTGCAACCTCCCCAGGGCTCAGAACAGTGCTTTGCACACGGCAAGCACCCAATAAATGCCATTATTATTATTACTATTATTATCAACTGGCGCTCGCCCCACGGGCCGACTGCGTGAAAAGTGGCAAAGGAACCGCGGCAAAGCCTCTCCGTGGGCCAGCTTTGAGGGAAACCAAGGCCTGGGCATGGGCACCATCCCAAAGGAAGGTTTTTTGGCTGGGGGAGTCAGGGGTGGCGGAGCAGAAAGGACCCTCCTGTGCCCGCCACAGTGACGTCACCCTGTTCCAGGGCTCGGCCCGCGTCCTTGCCCGGGGTTTTGACGGCACACGAAGACCAGTGCTGATTATTGGAGAGGGTGAACCTGGAGCGGGAGAGTCGAAGAGCCAAGTCTTTAGCGGCCTATGCCATTCCTGTCTCTCATTTTACACGGAGGCGATGGAGAAGTCTGCCAGGAATAGTGGATTAAAAGCACACAGGAACTGAGGGCAGATGCCTCTTGGCTCAAACATCCGCTTATTCGAGACCCAACGATTCTCCCCTTGTGGGGTGGGAGAGAGTGGGGCATGGGGAGAAAACAGAAGCCTAATGATCCCTCCAAGCAGAATAGAATCCCCAAGGCTCCTAAAAAGGTCACGCTTGTAAGACAGTCAGGGCGAGTGGGAGGAAAATGGTGTCACTGTCAAGACTCGGCTTGCTGTTAACTTAAAAATAAAAATAGGGTCAGCGTAAAGTGGTGGAAGTCTTCCATAAGCAGGCTTTGTCCACAGCAGGATGCAGTGAGCGCACATCTGAAATCCATTTGTGTACCGCCGCTAATTTCAGCCCCTGACCCAGGGGAGGCTTGTGCGCGGCAGATAAAAGTTGGAGGCAATGCTGCAAGCTGAGGGCAGACACCATGAAGGAGAAAATGGTGGAGCTGACAGGTTACTGACAAAAGGGGAGAAGAGCCTACGCAAGGGTGGGAGGAGGCAGTCGGCTGGGGCAGCTACTCCCTTTTTGTGTCCAGGGAAGAACTTATAAATGCTTATGTTTTTATGGGGGGTTTTTTTGTTTTTTTAAAATGGGATCTGTTAAGTGCTTACTATGTGCCAGGCACTGTACTAAGCGCTAGAGAAGGATGGATCCCAATAACTGCCATACTTACGTTTTTATGGGGTTTTTTTAATGGAATCTGTTAAGCGCTTACTGTGTGCCAGGCACTGTACTAAGCGCTAGGGAAGGATGGATCCCAATAACTGGCATACTTATGTTTTATGGGGGTTTTTTTGTTTTTTTAAAATGGAATCTGTTATGTGCTTACTATGTGCCAGGCACTGTACTAAGCGCTAGAGAAGGATGGATCCCAGTAACTGCCATACTTATGTTTTTATGGGGGTTTTTTTGTTTTTTTTAATGGATTTTGTTAAGCACTTACTATGTGCCAGGCACTGTACTAAGCGCTAGGATAGATACAAGAAAGTCAGGTTGAACGCAGTCCCTGTCCCATATGGGGCTCACAGTCTTAACCCTCATTTTCACAGATGAGGTAACTGAGGCATAAAGGAGCTAAGTGACTTGCCCAAGGTCACAGAGCAGGCAAGTGCTGGAGCCGGGATTAGAACCCAGGTCCTTCTGACTCCCACGCCTGGGCTCTAGCCACTAGGCCATGCTGCTTCTCATGTTAGGAAGAGAGTTTGCATGATTTGCCTTCCATACTGAAAGACTGGACCTAAGGGCTGCAAACACCAGCTCCCAGAAACTCCCAAACAGGCTGCAAAATAATAATAATAATAATAATAGCATTTATTAAGTGCTTACTATGTGCAAAGCACTGTTCTAAGCACTGGGGAGGTTACAAGGTGATCAGGTTGCCCCACAGGGGGTTCACAGTCTTAATCCCCATTTTACAGATGAGGGAACAGAGGGCCAGAGAAGTGAAGTGACTTGCACAAGGTCAAACAGCTGACAACTGGCGGAGCCGGGGTTTGAACCCATGACCTCTGCCTCCAAATCCCGGGCTCATTCCACTGAGTTTCAAGGTATCAGCTGGGTGAGAAGGGGGAGGAAGAATGGAAAAAAGGAGTAGAAATAGTACTAACAACCTTTATTAAGCATTTACTGGGGGCGCAGCATGGAGTTTTATTTATTTATTTATTTTGCTTGTAAATATCTATTCTATTTATTTTATTTTGTTAGTATGTTTGGTTTTGTTCTCTGTCTCCCCCGTTTAGACTGTGAGCCCACTGTTGGGTAGGGACTGTCTCGATATGTTGCCAATTTGTACTTCCCAAGCGCTTAGTACAGTGCTCTGCACACAGTAAGCACTCAATACGATTGATTGATTGATTGATTGATTGACTGATGCAACAAACTCCCTCACGCCCAGCCTGGCTATGCCACTCACCCAACTGTGCCCTCAGATTAAAATCCAAATAAGGGACTTTCTCGCTCTACAGAACTTGGTTAGGAGAAGGAGCCGGCCAGATTTCAATCAAGTGGCTTTGCTGCTTCTCAAGTCAGTCTGGCCTCCAAGCCCAGCAGCTGGCATACATGGGAGATATTAAAAGGACACTAGTTTCGTTTTTGAATTATTGGACTTCATTTTTTTCTTTGATTTTTCTCTGTCTGTTCTCCCCTGCTTCAGGCTGTTAGTCCCCTGCATCTTTTTTTTTTAATGGTATTTGTTAGGCGCTTACTATGTGCAAAGCACTGTTCTGAGTGCTGAGCACTGTTCTAAACGCTGAATTAAAGGCCAGGTCTGAATCGACCTCCCTGCGTTCTACCTAGCACTTCACAGACTGTCGACTGTCACTGGTGTGTGTGTGTGTGTGTGTGTGTTTGTGATTTCTAGACTGTGAGCCCACTGTTGGGTAGGGGCCGTCTCTATATGTTGCCAACTTGTACTTCCCAAGCGCTTAGTACAGTGCTCTGCACACAGTAAGCGCTCAATAAATACGACTGATTGACTGCTAGTGAGATGAATACAAAATCAGACCACTACTCCAAGCTTGCTCCTTCATGACCAGTCTGCCTATCATCATCATCATCAATCGTATTTATTGAGCGCTTACTGTGTGCAGAGCACTGTACTAAGCGCTTGGGAAGTACAAGTTGGTAACATATAGAGAAAGTCCCTACCCAACAGTGGGCTCACAGTCTAAAAGGGGGAGACAGAGAACAAAACCAAACATACTATCTCACGGGCCCTACCCCTCCCCTCGTTCCTACCGCTGGGCATCACCGTTTATAGCCTCGCTGCTGAAACTCACTCTCGGCCCAGGAAGTTCTCGAGACTTGGGTTTCTATGACATGGTGTGTTTTTGTTTAAGGGGAAAAAAAAGTGTTGCTAATTCAGTCAGTGGGGGAAAAAAAAACAAACCTCCGTCTGGTCTCTCTCCTTCTACCCAGCCACACTGTCATCCCTCCCTCCCGCTTCCTTACCACCTAAAACCCCAAAAGCCGGCTCTGTCTTCCTAGCTTCCCTTGGGAGGCAGACAGGGAAGGAAGGAGGAAGCTCAATCATCATCATCAATCGTATTTATTGAGCGCTCACTGTGTGCAGAGCACTGTACTAAGCGCTTGGGAAGTACAAGTTGGCAACATATAGACAGTCCCTACCCAACAGTGGGCTCACAGTCTAAAAGGGGGAGACAGAGAACAAAACCAAACATACTAACAAAATAAATAAATAGAATAGATATGTACAAGTAAAATAAATAGAGTAATAAATATGTACAAACAGATATATATATATATACACACACACACACACATATAAGCTCAATGGAGAACTGGATTGCTATCCTCTGCTCAGGGGCATTAAGTGGCCTTAAACCATCTCCTGCTTGAATCCCACAGGCATCTACACACTAATCACTCAAGCTAAATCCATCCATCAATCAATAGTATTTATTGAGTGCTTACACCAGGCAGAGCTAAACACCCCGTGCTAAACACTTGGAAGACTACAAGAGCAACAGTAATTGAGGTATTTCTTGAGCACTTACTACGCATCAAGCACCGTTCTAAGACCTGGGGTAGATACAAATTAATCGGGTTGGACACAGTCCCTAGCCCACGTGGGCTCACAGTCTAAGTAGGAGGGAGAACAGGTATTGAATTTTACAGTGGAGGAAAGGAGGCACAGAGAAGTGAAATTACTTCCCCAGGGTCACACAGAGCTGGGATTAGAACCAGGTCCTTTGACGCCTGGGCCTGTGCTCTTTCCACTAGGCCTCACAGCTGTAAAAAAAAAAATGCCATTATCTCCCACCTCCTGATACCCTTTAGGGAAGAACCAGGGGCCGGGCTAGTCTTTCCTCTTTAAACCCAGGTCTGGCTCTGGGAGAAAACATTTTGAGGTGGGAGGCACTGCCTAGGAACAATGTCATTCCCTTGGGGATGGGAGAGACATCGGGAAAGCTCCCAGGAAGCCTAGTTTCTAACACTGTTTCCCCTCCCCATCCCCCCCCATCTTACCTCCTTCCCCTCCCCACAGCACCTGTATATATGTTGGTGCATATTTATTACTCTATTTTACTTGTATATATTAATTATTCTATTTATTTAATATGTTTTGTTTTGTTGTCTGTCTCCCCCTTCTAGACTGTGAGCCTCCTGTTGGGTAGGGACCGTCTCTATATGTTGCCAACTTGGACTTCCCAAGCGCTTAGTCCAGTGCTCTGCACACAGTAAGTGCTCAATAAATACGATTGAATGAATGGATGAAGGCATAACCCCGGCCCTCAAGGAGCTTGCAGTCTAATGGGAAGACTGCCACTAAAATTAAACACAGGTAAGTGGAAATGGGATATAAAGACAAGTATACAGGTGACTCAGGGGGGAGTGGAGGAAGTAACAAGTGCTTAGGTGATGGGGAGATGACGGATTAATTGGGGAGATGACGGATTAATTAGGGGATGCCTCCTGGAGGAGCACCAGTCAGGCTGCGGAGGGGGGAGGAATTCCAGGCAATGGGAGGGAGGGAGAGCAAAGGGCGGTGAGTCTTGGCCTGAGAGAAGAAAGTATGTGAGTGGGGATGAAGTAGGAGGGGAGGGAGGATAACTGGCAGGGCATCAAATCAGTGACTGATCGCCTTAAAGCCAACAGTCAAGAGTTCCTGCTTGATGGGGAAAGGAATGGCAGCCATTGGAGGCTTCTGAGGAGTGCAAAACCAATTGCATTTACTAAGCTAAGGGCACCATACTAAGTGCTTGGGACAGTACAGCAGAACAATAAACAGACACATTCCCTGCCCACAACGAGTTTACAGTCTAGAGGCTACTCGAAAGACCCTGAGGGCCCCTTCACCTCTATTATCCTCTACGCTTGTGCCACTGTGCTCCGCCCTAGAGATTAATCCTCTCCAGTCAAAATGCTTCTCCACAAATTGAGAAGACTGGGCCGAAGACATGAAAAGATCTTCCTTCCCACTTTCGCAGAGGGCTGCCACCTTACAAAACGACGTTTTGGAAATGTTAATGGGGCAGCAGCATGCAGTATGGACTGGAGTGGGGGGAGACTAAAAATATCCTCCTCACACACACACCTGTGGACACATGGCTGGCAGCTGGCAGGTGAGTGTGTACACACACAGCGCAGCTCCACTCAATCCAGTCATGGCTCAACATTCAGCATTACCGACCTCAGCAGATTCTCTCTCCCACCACCCCTGTTTACAAACACACAAATCTGGGGCAGCAGGGACATAGTTTTCGTACAGTAAACAATGCCTCCCTCTCGCCATAATCCCCTAGCGCCCTTGAATCCCGCTTGTCGACAAAGACAGGTGGCCGGGGGCTTTGAACCCTTGTAAAACAGGTCTGTCAAAGCCCGTAATACACACCTGCCATTAGTACAGTGCTCTGCACACAGTAAGCGCTCAATAAATACGATTGATTGATTGACTGATTGATTATCAGCTCTCTCGGGAAGGGGGTCTCATGCCAGTCAATCAATCGATATACCCCTTCTGTCCACAATGGGCTGGAAAGGGTGAGAACGCTACACACAGGGCAGCCAGATTCACCCCTCGGAATACAGATCGGTAATTCCCAGCCCTGCTGATTAGGAAGAGGATTTTTCCTAAAAATACATCACTGGGTAAGAAAGCCAACCCTTTAAGCGACACCTCCACAGTCAGGGGCCTCACCGGGGCACGGGCCAGCAGACTCAGCACTCTGAGCCCGGCCTATGGATCCGCCTTGGAATTTCTATAAAAATGAAGCACTGACAAAGCACAGTCTTAGCCAAGAGAATAAATTCATTTCCTAATGAGACCAGGCCCAGAAGACGCAGAGGGAGAGAATGAAGAGAGAAGAGCAGGAGCTCAAGAGGCAGGAGTGGAAGGGCATAAAAGCAATTTCTTAAAAGAAAAAAAAAATAGAGGGGAAACCTTCTGAGACAGCCTTCTAATCGTAATAACAATTGCAATATTTAAGCCCTTCCTATGTGCCCGGCACTGTAGCAATAATAATAATAATGGTATTTGTTAAGTGCTTACTATGTGCAAGGCACTGTTCTAAGTGATGAAAAGCTGGGGTAGATACAAGTTGGACACAGTCTCAGTCCCACACGGGGCTCACAGTCTCAATCCCCATTTGACAAATGAGGTAACTGAGGCCCAGGGGAGTGAAGTGACTTTCCCAAGGTCACACAGCAGACAAGTGGCGGGGCTGGGATTAGAACCCATGACCTTCGGACTCCCAGGGCTGTGCTCTATCCACTACGCCATAAAGGGACTGTGTACTAAGTGCCTGGGTGGATACAGGAAATCGGGTTAGACACAGTGCCCGTTCCACATCACATGGTCACAGTCGCAATCCTCATTTTACAGATGAGATAACCGACGCCCAAAGAATTGAAGTGACTTGCCCAAGGTCACAGAGCAGACAAGTGGCAGAGCCGGAACTATAACTCATGACCTTCCAACTCCCAGGCCGATGCTTTATCCACTATGCCATGCTGCTGTTTCTTCTGGAGGGAGATCTGCTTGACAAATCAGTGAAATTGATCAAGCGCCTGATGTGTGCAGAGCCCTGGGCTAAATAATAATGATGGCATTTGTTAAGCGCTTACTACGTGCAAAGCACTGTTCTAAGCGCTGGGGAGGATACAAGGCGATCAGGTTGCCCCACTTGGGGCTCACAGTCTTAATCCCCATTTTACAGATGAGGAACTGAGGCCCAGAGAAGTGAAGTGACTTGCCCAAAGTCACAGAGTTGACAAGTGGCGGAGCCAGGATTAGAACCCATGACCTCTGATTCCCAAGCCCGGGCTCTTTCCACTGAGCCACGCTGCTTCTCTAAATGCAGGGGTGAGTTCAAGAAAGATAGAAGACACCAACTCTAGCCATAAGGAGCTTACGATCAAACAACGCTACATTTGAACTTTGCACCATTTTACAAGCCAATAACCCGCTCTGCTCCCAAGGGACAGGTGGGGAATAATAATAGTAATAATGATGGTATTTGTTAGGCGCTCACTATGTGTCAAGCACTGTTCTAAGCGCTGGGATGGATCCAAGCAAATCAGGTTGGACACGACCCCTGTCCCTCATAGAGCTCCCAATCTTAATCCCCATTTTACAGACGAGGTAACTGAAGCACAGAGAAGTAGCTTGCCCAAGGTCACGAGGCGGCGGAGGTGAGATTAGAACCCATGTCCTCTGACTCTCAAGCTTGTACTCTTTCCAATAACCCGCTCTGCTACCAAGGGACAGGTGGGGAAGGGCTACGGACAGAGTGGGGTCACCCAAGATCAGGGCCAAGGGAGAGACAGTCGGACTCCTTTGCCCAAGTCTGAACTAGATTGTGGGTCCTCTTTTTTCCTGGGGGTTATGGGGCAGTTGGCAGAAGTGGCTGGCATCTCCAAAGCTGAAGTAATAATAATAACAGTCATAATAATAATAATAATAATAATAATAATGGCAGTTACTAAGCGCTATGTGCAAAGCACTGTTCTAAGCACTGGGGAGGTTACAAGGTGATCAGATTGTCCCATGGGGGGCTCACAGTTTTAATCCACATTTTACAGATGAGGTAACAGAGGCCCAGAGAAGTTAAATGACCTGCCCAAAGTCACACAGCTGACAACTGGCGGAGCTGGGATTTAAACCCGTGACCTCAAAGCAGGGTCTCGCCAACGGGCCTTTATATAAAGAATTAGGTTGTATAAAGAATTTAGGATCCCTAGAACCCATGTCTTTCCCAGCCTCCTGACCTACAGGACAAACCCGCCAAAGGGTGTTTGGAGGTACACTGTGGTCTGAATCTGATTCCCCACCGATTCCCCAGAACTTGGAGGGAGAAACAAGATCTTTCTCTCCCTCTGTGAATGGAATAAATACAAAGTGCTGAGTTTCCAAAGCTCAGAAGAGAACCAAAAACTGTCTTTGTTACATCTGCGCAGCAGGGTTAGATGTCACACGGTCCTCTTTCTCCCTCTCCTTTCCCAGGTGGCTTAATTATTCAAGAAAATACAACATCCACCTCATACTTGGGACCTAGGCTGAGCTTGCCCTCTGCTAATCAATCAATCAATCATATTTATTGAGCGCTTACTGTGTGCAGAGCACTGTACTAAGCGCATGGGAAGTACAAGTTGGCAGCATATAGAGACAGTCCCTACCCAACAGTGGGCTCACAGTCTAAAAAGGGGGAGAGTCATGGTCGAACTTAGATAAAAGCTACATAACCGCGTTATGGGCAGGGAATGTGTCTAACAACTCTCTTAAGAGTGAACTCTCCCAAGTGGCTCAGTGGAAAAAGCCTGGGCTTTGGACTCAGAGGTCATGGGTTCAAATCCCGGGTCCGCCACTTGTCAGCTGTGTGACTTCGGGCAAGTCACCTAACTTCTCTGGGCCTCAGTTACCTCATCTGTAAAACAGGGATGAAGACTAAGCTCCCCGTGGGACAACCTGATCACCCTGTAACCTCCCCAGCACTTAGAACAGTGCTTTGCACATAGTAAGCGCTTAATAAATGCCACTATTATTATTACAGAGCTCTTCACACAGTAAGCTTGACTCAAATACCAGAGATGATGATGACAACCCAAAAACCAACAAAAGTTGGGGAGGTGGAGAGAAATATGGGAGGAAGGGCATATATGCAGATGCCTGTCCAAGACGGTAAAACATTTGCATACCCTGACAAAACTGAGATTGACTATCTGAGCTTCCCCTGGCCTCAACTGGCCCAGAAAATTGTTTTTCTACTATGCTATGGAAAAAAAAATCCTCAAAATGTAGATCAGGGCAATTTAAATAAACCCACGTTCAGAGGGTTTGAGTTTGCTGCAGCAACCGAGTGGAGCAAAATGACCCCCAGGCATCTTGCAATCTTGGCTCTTATTTCCCAACAGTCCAAGGTCCTGGCCTCCAGTCTCCTTCACTTCAAACATCTCTTCTTGTCCCTCCCCTTGCCTCAGAAATGGGAACTGTTGTGCATAAAAAGAAAATATTTTTTTTTTTTAAAAAAGGAATCCTCTCAGGTCCTGGAAGGCTTGCTCTCATAGTTCCCATTTCTCTCACTTCTTCACAAGTATTTCCCTCCCCATCCCCCAGCTGATTCCTCAGAACTTGGGAGGGAGAAACGAGATCTTTCTTTCCCTCTGTGAATGGAATAAGTAAAAAGTGCTGAGTTTCCAAAGCTTAAAAAAACCCCTCCAAAACTGTCTTTGTTACATCTGCGGGGCAGGGTTCGATGCCACAAGCTCCTCTTTCTCCTTCTCCCTGTCCCGTTTCCTGCTTTCAGCGGGGAAACGGAGGGAGGGATGTCCAAAGAGCCTCTTTATCCAGGCCCCAGAGCTCGCAGCCATCCTTCGCGGGGGGAAGGCTTTGTGGTGGGCTAGGGAGGAGGGGGAAAACCAGCTCAATTCCCCATCACCGTGTTTTTCCTGCCCGCTGGAGTGGACGCCTCGGTTACCAGCACTGAATGTGGGAATGGAGCTGGGCTTCTCAGGGCCCCCACCTCTTCGGGCCCATCTCGGTCAGTGGAGGACTAAGAGTGTGTGGGAAGCCCACAACCTCAAAGGTTGCCTAAGGGCTTCGGCAGCTTTCTCAAGCATTCCGAGATCTGGACATAGTTCCTCTCCGCCCCCTGCTCCCAACCTCCCCGCTTGGAAGTTGGATGCTTGCCTAATTGAGCCTGTATTTATTTCCCCCGCTCTGAACAAGGAGACGACCAAGTGGGTGAGGCCTGCATACAGTCCCAGAGCCTGGGAGGGGAGGGGGAAAGAAACAAAACCCCAAACCAACGACAACAAAAATAAAAAAAAAAAACACGGAGAGGTCTTGCTGCTTCAATCCCAGTGGAGCCAAGAGGATGTTGGAAACTGTGCGGTTGGTTGGGGGGTGGGGATGGGATGAAGTAGCAGGCCAAGGGAGCTGGTTCGCAAACTTGCGAGAGAAGCTTTTCTTACAGACCTAAAAATAGCGATGTCAGAGGAATAGTCGTAGCCACTATAAATGGGGATGGGAGAGGAGCTAGGGGCAGCCCATTTCCTGCTCCTCCTTGCTTTCATCTTGTGAGGGCTCACATAATAATAATAATAATTATCGCATGTGTTAAGCGCTTACTATGTGCCAAGCATTGTTCGAAGCACAGCACTACACACACACACCCCACCCTCTTCTCAATCAATTTGAGGGCTTACTGTGTGCAGAACACCGTATTACACGATTGGGAGAGTCCATATAACAGAGATTTTATTTTTTTATGATAGCATTTATTAAGCGCTTACTATGTGCAAAGCACTGTTCTAAGCGCTGGGGAGGTTACAAGGTGATCAGGTTGTCCCACGGGGGGCTCACAGTCTTAATCCCCACTTGACAGATGAGGGAACTGAGGCCCAGAGAAGTGAAGTGACTTGCCCAAAGTCACACAGCTGGCTATTGGCAGAGCTGGGATTTGAACCCACGACCTCTGACTCCAAAGCCCGGGCTCTTTCCACTGAGCCACGTTGCTTCTCTTATGCTTAACCATAACTTGCATCTTCCCCAGAACTTTGAACAGTGCTTGGTATACAGTAAGCACTTAAATACCATAATAAAATAATGTCATAAAAGTAAATCATGGAAGCATTGATTGGGCCCCCACTGTGGGCCCTCTGGACATTTGGGAAGTACTCTGCACACAGTAGGCGCTCAATAAATACGACTGAATGAATGAATGAATTCTCCCCCTTGTCCCCCTCTCCATCCCCCCTATCTTGCCTCCTTCCCTTCCCCACAGCGCCTGTACATATGTATATACGTTTGTACATATTTATTACTCTATTTGTTTATTTATTTATTTTACTTGTACATATCTATTCTGTTTATTTTATTTTGTTAGTATGTTTGGTTTTGTTCTCTGTCTCCCTCTTTTAGACTGTGAGCCCACTGTTGGGTAGGGACTGTCTCTATATGTTGCCAACTTGTACTTCCCAAGCGCTTAGTACAGTGCTCTGCACACAGTAAGCGCTCAATAAATACGATTGATTGATACAGAATAACAAAGTAACACAAAGTAACAAGTAAGAGATGGTAGACATGCTCCCCGCTCACTAGGAGTTTATAGTCTAGAGGGAACTTCTTCCTCACTTCACCACCTCCAACCGCTCTCCATTGATCCAGACAAGTCAGGAACCCACCACCTACACAGTAATAATGATAATAATAATAATGGTATTTGTTAAGCGCTTACTATGTGCAAAGCACTGTTCTAAGCCCTGGCCGGGGGGGGGGGGGGGGGGGGGGGGGGGGAATACAAGGTGATCAGGTTGCCCCTCGTGGGGCTCACACTCCTAATCCCCATTTAACAGATGAGGTAACTGAGGAACAGGAAAGTGAAGTGACTTGCCCAAAGTCACACAGCTGACAAGTGCGGAGCCGGGATTAGAACCCATGACCTCTGACTCCCAAGCCCGTGCTCTTTCCATTCGTTCATTCAATCGTATTTATTGGCGCTTACTGTTTGCAGAGCACTGGACTAAGCGCTTGGGAAGTTCACGTTGGCAACATGTAGAGACAGTCCCTACCTAACAGTGGGCTCACAGTCTAGAAGGGGGAGACAGAGAACAAAACAAAACATATTAACAAAATAAAATAAATAGAATAAATATGTACAAATAAAATAGAGTAATAAATACGTACAAACATATATACATCTATACAGGTGCTGTGGGGAGGGGAAGGAGGTAAGGCGAGGGGGGATGGAGGGGGGAGGAGGGGGCTCAGTGTGGGAAGGCCTCCTGGAGGAGGTAAGCTCTCAGTAGGGCGCTCAATAAATACGACTGAATGAATGAAATGCCCACAACCTATTGTTAACAAAGGACAGACCAAAAACTATCCCTTTATGGAGATGCAAATCCCCACCACTACGATGCAACCCCAGATAATAAAAATAATCACAGTACTTAAGTACTTACTATGTGTCAAGCACTGTTCTGAGCGCTGATGTAGATACAAGTTAATCAGGTTGGATGCGATCCCAGAAAAGTGAAGTGACTTGTCCAAGGTCACGCAGCAGACCTGTGACAGAGCTGGGATTAGAACCCAGGACACTGAAGCAGCCAAAGAGGGTACTAAGGAATTAGCTCAGAAACAGCAGGGCCTAGTAGATAGAGTACGGGCCTTTGAGTCAGAGGACCTGGGTTCTATAATAATAATAATAATAATAATAGCATTTATTAAGCGCTTACTATGTGCAAAGCACTGTTCTAAGCGCTGGGGAAGTTACAAGGTGATCAGGTTGTCCCGGGGGGGGGGGGGGGGGGCCCTCACAGTCTTAATTCCCATTTTACAGATGAAGTAACTGAGGCACAGAGAAGTGAAGTGACTTGCCCAAAGTCACACAGCTGACAATTAGTGGAGGCAGGATTTGAACCCATGACCTCTGACTCCAAAGCCCGTGCTCTTTCCCCTGAGCCACGCTGCTTCTCTAATCCCAGCTCTGCCACTTTGCTGTGTGATCTTGGGCATTTTACAGATGTTACCTCCTCTGTAAAATGGGGATTAAGGCTGTGAGCCATATGTGGGAGAGGGACTGTGTCCAGTCGATTTATCTTATATCTACCCCAGAGGTTAGTATTTAGTGCCTGGCTCACGGTAAATGCATAAGAAATACCATTAAAACAACAACAAAAACAATGTTTTGTTTGTCACAAGACTGTCTCGGCAAAGCTGGTGGAAAGGTATTTTAAATTTCCCAGATAACTGCTATTTAGACAAAGGATTTTAATCAAATGGAACACAAAATCCACTTCCTGAAATTGTCTGTTTTCAGTAGTCGTACTGGTACTACTGGTACTGCTACTACTGCTAATGGGGAAGAAGTGTGGCTCAGTGGAAAGAGCCCAGGCTTTGGAGTCAGAGGTCAGGGGTTCAAATCCCGGCTCCGCCAATTGTCATCATCATCATCATCAATCGTATTTATTGAGCGCTTACTGTGTGCAGAGCACTATACTAAGCGCTTGGGAAGTACGAATTGGCAACATACAGAGACAGTCCCTACCCAACAGTGTCAGCCGTGTGACTTTGAGCAAGTCACTTAACTTCTCTGTGTCTTAGTTACCTCATCTGTAAAATGGGGATTAAGACTGTGAGCCCCCCGTGGGACAACCTGATCACCCTGTAACCTCCCCAGCGCTTAGAACGGTGCTTTGCACATAGTAAGCGCTTAATAAATGCCATTGTTATTAGGAGAAGCAGCGTGGCTCAGTGGAAAGAGCCCGGGCTTTGGAGTCAGAGGTCATGGGTTCAAACCCCGGCTCTGCCAATTGTCAGCTGTGTGACTTTGGGCAAGTCACTTCACTTCTCTGTGCCTCAGATACCTCATCTGTAAAATGGGGATTAAGACTGTGAGCCCCCCGTGGGACAACCTGATCCCCTTGTAACCTTCCTAGTGCTTTGCACATAGTAAGTGCTCAATAAATGCCATCATTATTATTATTATTGTACCTCCCCAGTGCTTTGCACATAGTAAGAGCTTAATAAATGCCACTATTATTATTATTTATTAGTAGTAAAACCACTTGCTGGCTCTATGACCTTGGAAAAGTCACAGCTTCTCTATGCCTCGGTTTACTCATCTGAATTAAATACCTGTTCTCTCTCCCCCTTAGACTGGGAGCCCTGTCTGGGGCAGAGCTTATTTCTGATCTCTTTGTATTGTACTCCAGTGCTTAGCACACAGTAACACTTAAATACTATAATAATTACTTATTGAGTCCCCTGGGGTACAATGTTCTGAACAATGTGCTTGGGGAAATACATGAGAAAGAAGAGAACCCTTCCGTGCCCAGAGGGAGCTTAAACTCTAAAGGAGGAGGAGGCAGACACAACAGAATAAATAACTGAATGCATACTTAAATAAACACTTCTACACAGGGAACATCTCCTACCCCAAGATTGCTGACAGCACCAAACAACTCAACATGATCCAGCGTTCTGCCAACCTAAGCAGCGTGGCTCGGTGGAAAGAGCCCGGGCTTTGGCGGCAGAGGTCGTGGGTTCAAATCCCGGCTCTACCAATTGGCAGCTGGGTGACTCTGGGCAAGTCACTTCACTTCTCTGGGCCTCAGTTACCTCATTTGGAAAATGGGGACTAAGACTGTGAGCCCTCCGCGCGACAACCTCATCACCTTGTAACCTTCCCAGTGCTTAGAACAGTGCTTTGCACATAGTAAGTGCTCAAAGATGCCATCGTTATTATTATTATTGTACCTCAGTCTCATCTTTCTCGCCACCGCTGACTTCTCGCCCATGTCTTGCCTCTGGCCTGGAACGCCCTCCGTCATCGTATCCGACAGAGGATCAGTCTCCCCACCTTCAAAGCCTTACCGAAGGCACACCACCTCCAAGAGGCCTTCCCTGACCACCCCTCATTTCCTCTTCTCCCTCTTTTTTCTGCATCGCCTCTGCAACTGAATGTGCACCCATCATTCACCCCTCTTTTAGCCCCATGGCCCTCACAAACACATCTGCAATTTTTTTATTTCTACTCATTCACTCAATCGTATTTATTGAGCGCTTGTTGTGTGCAGAGCACTGTACTAAGTGCTTGGGAAGTACAGGTGGCAACCTACAGACACGGACCCTACCCAACAGTGGACTCACAGTCTAGTCATTTCTATTAATGTCTGTCTTCCAATCTAGACCGTGAGCTCATTGTGGGCAGGGAACGTGTCTACCAACTGTTCTACTGGACTCCCTTAAGTACTTAGTACAGTGCTCTGCATACAGTAAGTGCTAAATAAATATGACTGATTGAATCCAGTTTGGGATCTAAGCTATCCAGACTGTCAGCACTGCCACCCCTTTAATCGCTTTCTAGACTGTGGGCCCACTGCTGGGTAGGGACCGTCTCTATATGTTGCCAACTTGGACTTCCCAAGCGCTTAGTACAGTGCTCTGCACACAGTAAGCGCTCGATACATACGACTGATTGATTGATTTGTACTGTGAACACAAACACACGCAGAAAACCCAAAGGTTTCCAAGTATCTTGACCAGAAAGAGGTGGGGCTGGAGATTAGGTAAGGAGAGAGGAGAAGGAAGGAGTGCCACCGAGTCACTCTGATCGAAGTGCATTGGTTCCCGGCTCTGCCACTTGTCAGCTGTGTGACCTTGGCAGGTTACTTCACTTCTCTGTGCTGCAGTTCCCTCATCTGTAAAAATGGGGATTGAAACTGTGAACCCCACATGGGACAGGGACTGTGTCCAACCCGATTTGCTTGTATCCACCCCGGTGCTTGGTACAGTCATTCATTCAATTGTATTTATTGAGCGCTTACTGTGTGCAGAGCACTGTACTAAGTGCTGTGGAAGTACCACTCGGCAACATCTAGAGACGGTCCCTATCCAACAACGGGCTCACAGTCTAGAAGGGGGAGACAGACAACAGAACGAGTAGACGGGTGTCAATACTATCAGAATAAACAGAATTATAGCTATGTACACATCATTAATAAAATAAATATAGTAAATATGCACAAATAAAATAAACAGAGTAATAAATATGTAGAAATATATACAAGTACTGTGGGGAGGGGAAGAGGGTAGGGAGGAAAAAGAGGGGGGCTCAGTCTGCCTGGCACATAGTAAGTGCTTAACAGATACCATAATTATTACCATCACCTTCCTCCCTGGCGAGGAAACCCTTCCGTTTCCTTGGCAGCCAAATCCAATGAAAGCCGAGGTTGATTTTGGAAACATAAATTAATGAAAGATTTTTATGTCAAATTCAGGGAAGGCTTTGGCAGAGGTGCAGTCAAAATACGTAGTCTAACCAGAACCGGGGACAGGGGTAAGGGGAAACCAGTTACAGTATGTTCTAAAGGGCAAGCTCTCCCTCAGCAGCCATAATAATAATAATAATAATAATGATAATAATAATAATAATAATAATAATGGCATTTATTAAGCGCTTACTATGTGCAAAGCACTGTTCTAAGCACTGGGGAGGTTACAGGGCGATCAGGTTGTCCCACGTGGGGCTCACAGTCTTAATCTGTGACTGTGAGTCAGTCCTTTTAGACTGTGAGCCCAATGTTGGGTAGGGTCTGTCTCTATATGTTGCCAACTTGTACTTCCCAAGCGCTTAGTACAGTGCTCTGCATCATCATCATCAATCGTATTTATTGAGCGCTTACTGTGTGCAAAGCACACAGTAAGCGCTCAATTAATACGATTGATTGATTGATTAATCCCCATTTTCCAGATGAGGGAACTGAGGCCCAGAGAAGTTAAGTGACTTGCCCGAAGTCATACATCCGACAAGTGGCGGAGCCGGGACTTGAACCCATGACCTCTGACTTATGGTAACAAAAAGAACACTCCCAATACATTCATTCATTCATTCAGTCGTATTTACTAAGCACTTACTGTGTGCAGAGCACTGTACTAAGCGCTTGGGAAGTACAATTTGGCAACATATAGAGACGGTCCCTACCCAACAGTGGGCTCCCAGTCTAGAAGGACTCTGCAATACAAAAAATGAACGCAGATCCTCTTGCTACACTGTGGCCTCAAGACAGCAACCTACCTCTCTGCACTACAAGCTATACGGTAGTGTTAAATGGTCACAGCCCCTGCCCTCTGGAAGTCTTCCTCAGTTTGACCTAAGCATCCCTGGAGGAGGAGGAGGAAAAGGAGGAGGAAGAGGAGGAGGAAGAGGAGGAGGAAGAGGAGGAGGAAGAGGAAGAGGAGGAGGAAGAGGAGGAGGAAGAGGAGGAGGAAGAGGAGGAGGAAGAGGAGGAGGAAGAAGAGGTGGAAGACAAGGAGGAGAAGGAGGAGGAGGAAGAGGAGGAAGAAGGGGACTGGGTGGTGGAAGTGACAGTGCTTGTTGAGAATTCTCACCATCTGCTAGAAACTCCCTGTGGGCTGGGATTGTATCCGTAGGTTGTTATAGTGTACTCTCCCAAGCGCTTAGTACAGCGCTCTGCAAACAGCAAGCGCTCAATCAATATGACCGCCTGAAATGAATCTCCGCTAGCTTCAATTTCCTGTCCTCTTTGGGCAGGGAGTCAGAATGTCAACTGTCCCCTCAAGAGGCAGCCGCCTGGTTGACTGCAGGAGTGGTTCAAGTTCATTCATTCAACCGTATTTATTGAGCGCTTACTGGGTGCAGAGCACTGTACTAAGCACTTGGGAAGTACAAGTTTGCAACATATAGAGACGGTCCCCACCCAGCGGCGGGCTCTGGACCAAAGAACATCCATCAGAGGTCAAAATGATCTCCGTGCTACAGCGGGGGCTGGGTTTGGTCAGCCCAAGCAGAGGCCTCTATTAGAGGTTTTCCAAAAGGGACCAAATCAGTGGCAGGGGGGAGAGCCCTCTTAGCTAAATCCAGTTGAGCTGGGATGGATTCAAGGTGCCTCTCCCATCCACACCGATCAATAAATACCATCAATTGATTGATCTTGGGTGCCGAGGGGTTGCTGCCTCTGCCAAGGCAGTAGGCTGCAGGCACATCGTAGACTCTCGGCCATTCAAAGGAGTCCGGTCCTCTCTGAAATACCAACCCTGATGCACTGGCCAAACTACTACCCCCTCGATCTTGGGAATCAATCAATCAATCAATCAATCAATGCTATTTATTGAGAGCTTACTGTGTGCAGTGCACTGTACTAAGTGCTTGGGAGACTACAACGGAGTTGGTAGACTTGTTCTTTGCCCACAGTGAGTTTACAGCCTAGAGGGGAAAGTATGGACTTTACATTTTAGTTCACCTATCAAGACTGAGATGGGTCCTTCTCATCCCAAAGAGCCCGGGCTCGGGAGTCAGAGGTCATGGGTTCTAATCCCAGCTCTACCACTTGTCAGCTGTGTGACTTTGGGCAAGTCACTTCACTTCTCTGAACCTCAGTTACCTCATCTGTAAAATGGGGATTAAGACTGTGAGCCTCATGTGGGACAACTTGATCACCTTGTATCCTCCCAGTGCTTAGAACAGTGCTTCACACATAAGGGCTTAATAAATGCCATTATTATTATTATTATTATTATTATTATTATTATTATTATTACTTGTTCCACAGATAAGGGACCCAATTTCACATATGTAAGAGTCTACGCCTAAACTTTCACATCTACGTAAATGTAAGGCATTTTCAAATTAAAGCATTATTGCCCTTGACATTCCCCACTTCCCCGTCTTCATCCATCTCATCACGACACTATTTTCGACCCAGTTCGCTTTCCATCAGAAATGCCCGGCAGGAAACGGCAACCGTGAAAACCATTTCTCCAGTAACGGAAGAAAATGGCATCTACTGAGTGACACTCATGCTTCAGCTAGGAGCCAACCATGAGAAGCAGCGTGGCTCAGTGGAAAGAGCACGAGCTTTGGAGTCAGAAGTTAGGAGTTCAAATCCCGGCTCCGCCACATGTCTGCTGTGTGACCTTAGGCAAGTCACTTGACTTCTCTAAGCCTCAGTTACCTCATCTGTAATATGGGGATTAAGACTGTGAGCCCCACGTGGGACAACCTGATCACCTTGTAACCTCCCCAGCGCTTAGAACAGTGCTTTGCACATAGTAAGCACTTAATAAATGCCATCATCATCATCATCATAGTAAGCACTTAATAAATGCCATCATCATTATTATTATTATTATAAGGATAAGGTAGGGATTACTGCTTTGCCCCAAGCTGAGCCTCCAGGCCTGCCCAAGTCAGCAGAGCGGCCTGGAAGGACACAACAAAGGATATGTTAATATGTTTCGTTTTGTTCTCTATCTCCCCCTTCTAGACTGTGAGCCCACTGTTGGGTAGGGACCGTCTCTATATGTTGCCAACTTGTACTTCCCAAGCGCTTAGTACAGTGCTCTGCACACAGTAAGCGCTCAGTAAATACGATTGATTGATTGATCCATTGTTAAATGAGAGTTTGTGCTGGGGTCCGGTCATCAGAGCGCCCTATTAACCAGGGAGATTAGATACACTGACTCCCTCCACATGATAAAGCCCAGGCAGCCATCCTCATTAATTGGCTTCACCAACAGACTATTATGAAGTTAGTCCTTCTCGGGAAATGGGGTTTAAGAAAAGTCATGTATACGTGCAGAGACACCCCGAGAGACATCCATGCATACTGGGGTGGGCATGCCCACGTCCTCCGCCCACCCCCCAACACACAAACACACACACGTGCCCCCATATCCAGAATTCCACAGAGAAGGGGAAGAGAAGGAAAAGCAACTGAAGAGCAAGTGACTTAATTATGGTTATATGAAAAGCAGCGTGGCCTACTGGAAAAAGCACAGATCTGGGAGTGAGAGGACCTGGATTCTAATCCCGGCTCTGCTTATTACTCTATTTATTTATTTATTTTACTTGTACATATTTAGTCTACTTATTTTATTTTGTTAATATGTTTTGTTTTGTTCTCTGTCTCCCCCTTCTAGACTGTGAGCCCACTGTTGGGTAGGGACCGTCTCCATATGTTGCCAACTGGTACTTCCCAAGCGCTTAGTACGGTGCTCTGCACACAGTAAGCACTCAATAAATACGATTGAATGAATGAATGAACGCCGGGGTGGCTCCCAAGGAGATCGGGTTGGACGCAGGCCTTGTCCCGCAGCTGGCTCTTACCATGTGTATTACTCTATTTATTTTTTTATTTATCTTATATTACTCTTTATTTACTTATTTTATTTGTACATGTTTATTCTATTTATTTTATTTCGTTAACATGTTTTGTTTTGTTGTCTCTCTCCCCCTTCTAGACTGTGAACCCACTGCTGGGTAGGGACTGTCTCTATATGTTGCCAATTTGTACTTCCCAAGCACTTAGTACAGTGCTCTGCACACAGTAAGCGCTCAATAAATACGATTGAATGAATGAATGAATGAGTCACATTCATTCATGCAATCGTATTTATTGAGTGCTTTCTGTGTGCAGAGCACGGTACTAAGCTCTTGGGAGAGTACAACGCAACAGTAAATATACACATTCCCTGCCCACAACGAGCTAATCTTCACTTTAATAATAGTGGCATTTATTAAGCGCTTACTATGTGCAAAGCACTGTTGTTCTAAGCGCTGAGCACTGTTCTAAGCGCTTTACCTCGGCTACCTCATCTGTAAAATGAACGTTTAGACTGTGAGCCCTATGTGGGACAGGGACTGTGTCCGACCTGATTATCTTGTACCTACCCCACGGTTTAGGACAATGCCTGGCACATAGTAAGCACTTAAATACCATTTAAAAAAATAATAATAGTTTATAAAGACGAGCTCAGGAGACAAATATGGGTTCGGGTCGCATCGGCCAAACCTTAAATATCCACATCCTCAAATGTCTACTCATTGACTGATTTCTGCCTAATTTCTACACTCGCAGGCCTCTGCCAGAGGGTAAAAGGCCAGAGGGGTTAACCAGGTCAGACACAACCCCTGACTCACATGGGGCCCGCAGTCTAAGTAGGAGGGAGACCAGGTAATGAATCCCCATTTTACAGGTGAGGAAACTGAGGCCCAGAAGTTAAACGACTTGCTCAAGGTCACAGGGCAGGTAACTGGCGCAGCTGGGATTAGAACCCAGCTCCTCTGATTCCCAGGTTTGTGCTCTTTCCAGGAAGCCATGCGGCTTCCCTTTTGCTTAGAATAATACTTAACAAATACCATTACTTAGAATAATAATGATAGCATTTCTAAAGCGCTTACTATGTGCAGAGCACTGTTCTAAGCGCTGGGGGGGATATACAAGGTGATCAAGTTGTCCCACATGGGGCTCACAGTCTTAATCCCCTACAGATGAGGTAACTGAGGCTCACAGAAGTTAAGTGACTTGCCCAAGGTCACACAGCAGACACGTGGTGAAGTTGGGATTCGAACCCATGACCTGTGACTCCAAAGCCGGTGCTCTTTCCACTGAGCCACACTGCTTCTCTAAAAAACCAAGTAAATAATAATATGATGGCATTTATTAAGTGCTTACTATGTGCAAAGCACTGTTCTAAGCGCTGGGGAGGATACAAGGTGATCAGGTTGTCCCACGGGGGGCTCACAGTTCTGATCACAGTCCAGTGGTTTTGTCTGGGTCAAAAAGTGAAAAGAGTTA
Source organism: Tachyglossus aculeatus (assembly GCF_015852505.1). Lineage (NCBI taxonomy): Eukaryota > Metazoa > Chordata > Mammalia > Monotremata > Tachyglossidae > Tachyglossus > Tachyglossus aculeatus. The sequence goes on from NC_052086.1 coordinate 55,557,362, forward strand.
GATAAGGAGAAGACTAAGAGCTGCTCGCAAACTACCAATGGTTTGTCCCGGCTTCCATTTAGGCTGCTGAACTAGAATCGGGGGCACAGAATCTGCGTCACAGATCTACTGCTGATAAACGGGGACGGGATAATTGTTGAACACACTGTTCAAATTCTCCCCCCGCCCTCCCATAGAAATTACTATAATGGTGATAAAAAAAACCTAAGGCCAGTGCTGGTTTGAATATACACACGCATCTGTACATACTGTCTACATGTTTTGCTTTGTTGTCTGTCTCCCCCTTCTACAGCCCGTTGTTGGGTTGGGACCGCCTCGATATGTTGCCGACTTGTACTTCCCAAGTGCTTAGTACAGTGCTCTGCGCACGGTAAGCGCTCAATAAATATGACTGAGTGAATATGCATGTACACGCATATATACACGTATATATTCATTCAATCATACTTACTGAGCGCTTACTGTGCGCAGAGCACTACACACATGTTCACACACATTTAAGTATAATAATGGTATTTGTTAAGTGCTTACTATGTGCCAAGCACTGTAACATATGTGTACATACATATGTGTGTTTACATATACCTATCTATATTTATATATCTATAGCTGTATAGAGAGTTGTGTAGCTATAGATACACATATATAGATTTTTAATGGTATTTGTTAAACACTTACTATTTGCCCAACGTTGTACTAAGCACTGGGGTAGATACAAGCTGATCAGGTTGGACACAGTCCATGCCCCACGTGGGGCTCATAATCCCCACTTTACAGATGAGGCAACTGGCACAGAGAAGTGAAGTGACTTACCCAAGGTCACAGAGCAGGTAAGCGGCGGAGCCAGGGTTAGAACCCAGTTCCCAGAGCAAACAGCAACTTCTTACCACTGGCCTTAAAGCACTCAATCTGCTCGCCCCACCCTACCTCGCTTCCCTAACCTCCTATTACATATTCCACTCTTCTAGTGCCAGCTTATTCACTGTTCCCTGATCTCATCCATCTCTCCAGCAAACTCTTTTCCCACCTCCTCCCTCTAGCCTGGAATTCCCTCCCCCTCCATATATGCCAGACGGCCATCCTCTCCACCTTTAAACCATTATTAATAATAATAATAATGGCATTTGTTAAGCGCTTACTACGTGCAAAGCACTGTTCTAAGCGCTGGGGGGGATACAAGGTGATCAGGTTGTCCCATGTGGGGCTCACAGTCTTAGTCCCCATTTTACAGATGAGGGAACTGAGGCTCAGAGAAGTTAAGTGACTTGCCCAAGGTCACACAGCAGACATGTGGCGGAGCCAGGATTCGAACCCATGACCTCTGACTCCAAAGCCCGGGCTCTTTCCACTGAGCCATGCTGCTTCTCTAAGGTTACTAAGGTCACATCTCCAAGAGGCCTTCCCCGATTAAGCCTTCTTTTCCCCGGCTCGTTCTCCCTACTGCATAATAATAATAATAATAATAATAATGGCATTTGTTAAGCGCTTACTATGTGCAAAGCACTGTTCTAAGCGCTGGGGAGGATACAAGGTGATCAGGTTGTCCCACTTGGGGCTCTCCACCTTTAAACCATTACTAAGGTCACATCTCCCCCAAGAGGCCTTCCCCGATTAAGCCTTCTTTCCCCTGGCTCATTCTCCCTACTGCATAATAATAATAACAATAATAATAATAATGGCATTTGTTAAGTGCTTACTATGTGCAAAGCACTATTCTAAGCACTGGGGAGGCTACAAGGTGATCAGGTTGTCCCACTTGGGGCTCACAGTCTTCATCCCCGTTTTACAGATGAGGTAACGGAGGCCCAGAGAAGTTAAGTGACTTGCCCAAAGTCACACAGCTGACAATCGGAGGAGCCAGGATTTGAACCCATGACCTCTGACTCCAAAGCACGGGCTCTTTCCAATGAGCCACGCTGCTTCTATGCTTCTGCATCATCTATGCACTTGAATCTGTGACCTTTGGACACTTGATATTCGCCCCGGCCCCAAACCCACAGCCCTTATGTACATACCTTTAAATTATATATCATAAATTATTTGTTTATCTTAATTTCTGTCTCCCCCTCTAGACTATAAGCTTGTTATGAGCAGTGAACAAGTCTAATTCAGTTGTATTGCACTCTCCCAAGTATTTAGTACTGCGCTCTGCACATACTAAGCATTCAACTACAACAGACTGATTGAGTTCCTCTGATTTCCAGGCTTTTGCTCTTTCCACTTGGCCACACTGCTTCTCTTACAAAAAAGTCCCAATTTCTCCATAGGAACGCACGGACTTTGAAGAGTGCAAAAGTGACCTCACAATCTGACCTGTCTGCCATAGTTGTATCAAGTTAGCACAACTCACTGAATCAGAAGGGGAGGCAAATGGAGTTGGACTGTTGTGGGGAATATGAAGAGAGGAGAAATCTGTACCTTGCCGGGGCGCGGTTTTAAGTAATCACTTCAAGTAGTCAAGGAGGGGGTGAGTGAGGAATGCAGAAAGATAGGAGAAAAGAGACGAGAGGTGAAAAATGTAAGGGAAAAAATGAAACTGTGCAACGGCCAGGCCAGGTGAAGTTAAGGTTTGAGTTTACTCCTTGCTAAACCAGTTTTTCTCAAAGGCAAGGCTGAAATGAATCATTCTAATCTCAAGTTCGGCTCCAAAACCTACCCTGAGAATCTGGATGAGGCATCACAGCAGGGAAACTGTAATGAGAACTGGAGCGGAATCAAATACCAATGAAACTCCATCTACAATGACATTTTTCATTTACTTCATTCTTCTCTGTGTAAATATTTAATCAGCAACCAGGCGAGCACACCCAGGTTAGATCTAAGTGCTTTCCTATCAGCTGTCTATAAGAGGATTCCTGAAGATCCTTATCCTTTTTTCTTCCCCTTTCTGTACCTCTCCAATCCTTTTCCAGCAACATGGGCTTGAAAATGGTGCCTGGGGTCCCAGAAGACACACACGCCATGCTTCCCCCAGCCCTCTGGATGGTGTAGAGAAAGCTTCCATTTTCTATACTCCCAAACCGGAGCCTGCTCACTTCACACATCATTAGGCTCCAATGGGAATAATAGGGCACTGAGTCATTCCAACAGCTCTTTCCCCACTGCTTTATAACATGCTCATGTATCCCCTATCCTTAAAACAAAAACAACCCTCCCTTAACCCCCATGGCCCACTCCAGTTATCACCCCATTTTCTTTTTTTATAATGTGCCGGACACTGTCCTAAAGGCTGGGGCAGATACAAGGTATATGTCCCACGTGGGGCTCACAGTCACTCCCCATTTCAGAGATGAGGTGACAGGCACAGAGAAGTGAAGTGATTTGCCCGAGATCACGCAGCAGACGAGTGGCGGAGCTGGGAATGGAACCCAGGTCCTCCAGATTTCCAGGCCTGTGCTCTATCTCCGCTTCCCTCCTACCATTCCTCTCCAAACTCCTTGAGAAGTGTCTACACCAGCTGCATCCACCCATCCAAAATGGCTTGTGTCCCCTTCACTCCATGAACACTGCCCTCTCTGTGGGCATCGATGACCATCTTCTAGGCAAATCCAGCAGCCTCTACTCCATCCCAATCCTCCTCGACTTCTCTCGGGTCTGCGGACTAGCCCACTCTCCTGGAATAACCTAACCTTGGCTTCACTGACAATGTCCTCTCCCCTCTGGCTCCTCCTTCTTAGTGTCCTTCACCTGCTAACTATGGGTTTCCCTCAAGGTTCAGTTCCAGGTCCCCGTCTATTTTCCATCTACACCCACTCCCTTGGAGAACTCATTTGCTCCCACGCTTTCTACTACCTTCACTACGCAGATGATTCCCAAATCTACCACTCCAGCCCTGACCTCTCTCCATCTCTGCCGTCTTGAATTTCCTCCCGCCTTCGGGACATCTCAACTTGGATGTCCAACCGACACCTCAGACTTAACGGGTCCCAAACAGAAATCATTTTCCCACCCAAACGTCATCCCCCCAGCCGGTCTTTCCCATCACTGTAGACACCACTACTAATCCCTCCTGTCTCCCAAGCCCATAAACTCGGTACTATCCTCGATTCACCTCATTCCACCCCCATAATCAATGTCACCAAATCCTGTCAATCAATCAATCAATCGTATTTATTGAGCGCTTACTGTTTGCAGAGCACTGTACTAAGCGTTTGGGAAGTACAAGTTGGCAACATATAGAGACGGTCCCTACCCAACAGTGGGCTCACAGTCTGTCGGTTCTAGAGAAGCAGTGTGGCTCAGTGGAAAGAGCCCGGGCTTTGGAGTCAGAGGTCAGAGGTTCGAATCCCGGCTCCGCCACATAATAATAATAATAATAATGTTGGTATTTGTTAAGCGCTTACTATGTGCAAAGCACTGTTCTAAGCACTGGGGGGAACACAAGGAGATGAGATTGTCCCATGTCGGCCTCACAGTCTTAATCCCCATTTTACAGATGAGGGAACTGAGGCACAGAGAAGTGAAGTGACTTGCCCAAGGTCACACGGCAGACATGTGGGGGAGGCGGGATTCAAACCCATGACTTCTGACTCCCAAGCCCGCGCTGTTTCCACTGAGCCACGCTGCGTGACCCTGGGCAAGTCAGTTAACTTATCTGAGCCTCAGTTCCCTCATCTGTCAAATGGGGATTAAGACTGTGAGCCCCACGTGGGACAACCTGATCACTCTGTATCCCCCCCAGCGCTTAGAACAGTGCTTTGCACATAGTTTTATTTTGTTAATATGTTTTGTTTTGTTGTCTGTCTCCCCCTTTTAGACTGTGGGCCCTCTGTTGGGTAGGGACTGTCTCTATATGTTGCCAACTTGTACTTCCCAAGCGCTTAGTACAGTGCTCTGCACACAGTAAGCGCTCAAATACGATTGATGAAATACGACTGCTGACTCCTGGGCCCGTGTCCTAACCACTAGGCAATGCTGCTTCTGAGCCTCAGAGGGTTCAACAATTGTTCAGATTAGAAGAATCGGAGTAAAAATTCTACTTCCACACAAAAAAGCACATATGCACATGTGCGCACATGCGCGCACACACACACACACACACGTTTTCTGTGGTGACTGTAGTATTGAGTCAGAAAATTCACTGAGCAAAAAGTGAGGGAAATTGGACATCAAGTGACAAATTAAAAAAACAAACGCATGGAGACACCTTGATCTGTGAATGAGCAACGCCATGGTTTTCCTCTTTCCTGACTTCAGATAGTTAAGGAGGGGGGAGGATTCATTCATTCAATCGTATTTATTGAGCACTTATTGGAGGATTCATTCAATCGCATTTATTGAGCGCTTACTGTGGGAGCGCTTACTTAATAAATACGATTGATGATGATGATGATGATGGGAGGATGAGAAAGGCAGGGGAACACCTCCCCAAAGTTACTACATATTTACATATCCCCACACTCACTCAGCCTTCCCACATACTCTTTTTTACCTTGGAAAGACTATTGCTAAAATCTGGACTTGTGCATTTCCCATTTCTTTGTAGCACGGTGGGGATTCAAATGCAATCACGCAACATGAACACAATGTCACGCCTGCAGAGGTGTAAATGCCTTGTTCTTCAGAGGCCGCCTAGCATTAGAGCTCAAAGAGTTCCTCCAACATTATCTGGGCAGGGTGCAAGAATCTGAGTAGGTCGGTACGCGTGTGTGCCAGTTTGCGGAGAAGGAACAGGCATGGACTGACGCGGCAACCCAATCTTATCAGTCAGAGGATGGAGGTTCTGATTCCTGCTCTGCCACTTGCCGGCTGTGTGACCCTGGGCAAGTCACTTAACTTCTCTGTGCTTCGGGGACTCGATACCTGTTCTCTCTCCTACTTAGGTCTGCGATTATCTTGAATCCGCCCCATCACTCAGTACGGTACTTGGCACAGGGTGATCGCTAAAAAGCAAGAGAAGCAGCGTGGCTCCGTGGAAACAGCCCGGGCTTTGGAGTCAGAGGTGATGGGTTCAAATCCCGGCTCCGCCAATTGTCAGCTGTGTGATTTTGGGCAAGTCACTTCACTTCTCTGGGCCTCATTTACCTCATCTGGAAAATGGGGATTAAGACTGTGAGCCCTCTCATGGGACAACCTGATCACCTTGTAACCTGAGCAGTGCTTTACACATAGTAAGGGCTTAATAAATGCCATTATAAAAAATACCATTATTATTAATATTATTATTACTGTACCTGGATGCCTGCGGACACCCCCACTGCCTTGAGGGGTTCTCATTTCCGATTACAAGAGTAACCAATAATAAGCACTTTGAGGACAGCTTTCATCTAGGTGGTTCAAAGCCCTTTCCAAGCCAGTATTATCCCAAGCTGACTGATGGGAACCAGATACAACACCCACCTACGTTCACCCAACTAAAAAGAAAGATACGTGTTCACGAGGAGGAGGGAAGGAGATAATGCCTCCTTGAAAAATAATTTAAAAAAGAATAATAATGATGATATTTGTTAAGTGCTTACTATGTGTTAAGCACTGGGGTGGATACAAGCAAATCGGATTTGGACACAGTACTTGTTCCACCTGGGGCTCACAGGCTCAATCCCCATTTTACAAATCCATGTCCAGGGAAATTGGACACCAAGTGACAAATTAAAAAAACAAACGCATGGAGAAATCTTGATCTGTGAATGAGCAATGTCATGGTTTTCCTCCTTCCTGACTTCAGATAGTTAAGGAGAGGGGAGGATTCATTCATTCAATCCTGTATATATACCTGCATATATGTATATATGTTTGTACATATTTATTACTCTATTTATTTATTTATTTTACTTGCACATATCTATTCTATTTATTTTATTTTGTTAGTATGTTTGGTTTTGTTCTCTGTCTCCCCCTTTTAACTGTGAGCCCACTGTTGGGTAGGGACTGTCTCTATATGTTGCCAATTTGTCCTTCCCAAGCGCTTAGTACAGTGCTCTGCACACAGTAAGCGCTCAATAAATACGATTGATGATGATGATTCAATCGTATTTATTGAGCGCTTACTGTGGGAGGATGAGAAAGGCAGGGGAACAGAGAAGTGAAGTGACTTGCCCGAGGTCCCACTGCAGACAAATGGCGGAGATGAGATTAGAACCCAGGTCCTTGTGACTCCCAGGTAGTACTCAATGCTGCTTTACACTTTCTCAGTGCCAGCCACTTCTAAAGCCTTAATCTCATCCCCAAACAAGGTCAAAGCTGCTAGAGATGGTACGCAGGAGTCAGAGGACCTAGGTTTCAAATCCTCGCTCTGCCACTTTTCTGCTGCGGGACTCTGGGCAAGTCACAACTTGTGGGCCTCAGTTTCCTCAACTGCAAAATGGGGATTCGTTACCTATTCTCCCTCCTTAGACTGTGAGCCCCATGGGGGAAAGGTGTGCCCAACCTGATTAACTTGTATTTACCACTTAGTACAGTCCTTGAAACCTAGTCGGCGCATTAATACAATGATGATAATAATGAAACTAAAAATATCTTGTGGGAACTAAATTAGCACTGAGAGAAGCAGGCATGCTCGTCCATGAAGGAGAGATTCCTGGACAGGCAACTGGAAGCTACTGAACGAGTTGAGACCACAACATTCCAAGTGTTGGATAAGCCCAAGATTTCAGTCCCCCTAGAAACACCAATTGTGTGGGAACCCACATGTCACACAGAAAGAACAAATAGACAAAAGGCACCAGCCTCCTGGTTTATTTCTGTCCCCAATGTTTCCCGCTGCCACGTCTCACCAAAATGACACATCAGCGGCATCTTCCCTGCAGCCATTTAATCCATTCTTTAACTTCTCCAAGTCATGTGACTCCCCTACCGTCCAACACATCATTCCTCCCACTGCTGGAATGAAACACCCAGCCCATTATTCTACCCACTCCCTCGGCATCACGCAGACGGACCTTTGGCTGAGAAGTCCACCCACAGCTCCAAAACAGGTATGTGGAAGAATCAATCCCACCTCGCCTTCCTGAATGCTTCCCAGGTAACCAACCCAGAGCCAAGAGCCAAGAAAAATCCATGCATTTTCTCAACGGTGGTTCAGGTCCCCCACTTCCAGAAGATCCAGGTGAAAGGAACTCATTTTCAACCTTTGCAGGGATCCGTAACTCTTCACCGAATTGTTACTGCTCCACTAGTTCTCCAAAAATGCAGAGGTTGTGGTCTCATAAAACCCTACAATAAGGAAGACTCGTATTCTCTGTGTCTGATGTCAATATGTCCAAGACTCAACTCCTTATCTTCTCCCCAAACCCTGCCCTCTCCCTGACTTTCCCATCACTGTAGACGGCACTACCATCCTTCCCATCTCACAAGCCCGCAACCTTGGTGTCATCCTCGACTCCTCTCTCTCGTTCACCCCTCACATCCAATCCGTCACCAAAACCTGCCGGTCTCACCTCCGCAACATCGCCAAGATCCGCCCTTTCCTCTTCATCCAAACCGCTACCTTGCTGGTTTAAACTCTCATCCTCTCCTGACCGGATTACTGCTTCAGCCTCCTCTCTGATGTCCCATCCTCCTGTCTCTCCCCACTTCAGTCTATACTTCACTCTGCTGCCCGGATCATCTTTGTGCAGAAACGCTCTGGGTATGTCACTCCCCTCCTCAAAAATCTCCAGTGGCTGCCTGTCAACCTACGAATCAAGCAAAAACTCCTCACCCTGGGCTTCAAGGCTGTCCATCCCCTCGCCCCCTCCTACCTCACCTCCCTTCTGTCCTTCTCCAGCCCAGCTCGCACCCTCTGCTGCTAACCTCCTCACTGGTCCTTGTTCTCACCTGTCCCGCCGTCGACCCCCGGCCCATGTCCTTCCCCTGGCCTAGAATGCCCTCCCTCCACGCATCCGCCAAGCTAGCTCTCTTCCTCCCTTCAAAGCCCTACTGAGAGCTCACCTCCTCCAGGAGGCCTTCCCACACTGAGCCCCCTTTTTCCTCTCGTCCTCATCCCCCCAGCCCTACCGCCTTTCCCTCCCCACAGCACTCATATATATATATATATATATATATATATATATAGATATATATATATATATATAGATTTATTACTCTATTTTACTTGTCCATATTTACTATTCTATTGCTTTTGTTAATGATGTGCATATAGCTTTAATTCTATTTGTTCTGACGATTTTGACACCCGTCTACATGTTTTGTTGTCTATCTCCCCCTTCTAGACTGTGAGCCCGTTGCTGGATAGGGACCGTCTCTACAGGTTGCGGACTTGTACTTCCCAAGCGCTTACTACAGTGCTCTGCACACAGGAGCGCTCAATAAATACGATTGACTGAATGAATGAATGATGGCAGGTAGATGCCCCCAAGTACCTCTTTCCAATGCTGTAGCTTCCAGTTTCCAAACATGCTCACACTGTCAGACAAATGTTCCCTACTTCCTTAACAACTTGAGAGTGTGTGTGTGTGTGTATGTGTGTGGAGAGAGAGAAAGCACACAAGAGCATGAAGGAAAGCACGTACATGTGAACACATGAAAGAGTATGAGCACTCGCTTTGTAAACTGAACCACAAACTAAAGAGAGGGAAGGAAGTGAACTGCAACTGTGCGGCCTCCTCGCTTCACCAGCCAGTCAACTGGGAAAGAGACTGAGTAGGAATTTTGGATTCCCACCATCTCCCCACCACTGTGGAAAAGATATGAGGCAATTCCAAATCCCCCATACTCTTGGGACCACTCAAGTCACCAATAGGAGGACATTATGGAGGAACACCTGGTATTTTGTCCAGTGCAAATTCAGGGAGACTAGTGAGTCCCCTTTTTACCTTCTGAGCCCCATGTGAGACAGGAATTATATCCAATCTGATTAATCTACTCCAGTGTAGCTCGTTGTGGGCAGGGGATGTGCCTGCTTATAGTCCTATTGTACTCTCCCAAGCTCTTAGTACAGTGCTCTGCACACAGTAAGTGCTCAATACGACTGACTGAATGAAAGCTTAGAACAGTGCTTGGCATATAGAAAATGTACAAATATCACAACCATTATTATGATTATTGTTAGTATTATTATTACAGGAATGCAGTACTCCCCGGCTAGTTTTCCGAATGCCATACAAGAGACCAATTAAGAAGACCATGCTCAAGCCCCATTCCTGATGCCCTGCCCTCACAGTCTGAATCACCTAACAGTCAACAGCTCTGCATGTGGGGGTCCCTCTGCTCATCATCACAATTTAGATCCCCCTATTTCCCCACTTAACCCAATTAATAATGGTTGGCTCTTCCCCTCTTCTGCACGTCAAATCGGAAGCCAGCTTGCACCCTGTTCCTATGTCGGAAACACCAGTGAGCCAGAACGTTCCCCGTTTCTGTAAATGGAATTTCATTAGTGTCAATCAATCAATCAATTGTATTTATTGAGCACTTACTGTGTGCAGAGCACTGTACTAAGAACTTGGGAAGTACAAGTTGGCAACATATAGAGACAGTCCCTACCCAACAGTGGGCTCACAGTCTAAAAGGTGTCACAAACTATGAAGAGATGATATAATGCTCTAGATTTTATTAGATCCTACTGAAGTTGGAAGATAGATGTTTAGAAGATTATTGTTTATTTTCCTTTGCTGAAACTTAACAAAACTTTTGTTTTGTTCTCTGCCTCCCCCTTCTAGACTGTGAGCCCACTGTTGGGTAGGGACCATCTCTACGTGTTGCCAACCTGTACTTCCCAAGCGCTTAGTGCAGTGCTGTGCACACAGTAAGCGCTCAATAAATATGATTGATTGATTGATTCTGCTCCTTCTATGCATTTATCAAGAGTTACTTTTGAACACTTTCCAGCTCCTTGATCTCTTGGACAACAGCAATCCCACCCAGATACAGGACCCCACTGTCAGAAAAAGAGATGGGGCAGGGGGAGGGAGAAGAGAGGGAAAGCCAATGATCACATGCAGGTTGGCAAAGGAGAATAACCTGACTTACCCTTTCCTCATCCACAGTCTTCCCCTTTGACAATCAAAAGATATCACTGGCCGAGTCTTTTACTCTGTCCACCTCCGTCCAACTCTCTGTCCAGCCTCCCTTTCACTTTTTCCCTCCAGCCACTCCTGGCATTAATACTGACTCTAATACCTTAGAGTCTCCCTTGCTTGGAGAAAAGAGAGGGCAAAACCTGTACAAAAGCACAGGTCCTGAGGTATGGAAGTGGCCATGATCCGGCTTATCCCCACTGCTTTCAGGCACGGAATTCACTTTTTTTTTTTAAGATATCTGCTAAGTGTTTACTATGCACCAGGCACTGTACTAAGCATTGGGGTAGACACAAATTAATCAGGATGGACACAGTCCATGTTCCACAGGGGGCTCACAAACTTAATTTCATTCTACAGATAAAGTAACTGCAGCACAGAGAAGTGACGTGACTTGCTCAAGGTCACATAGCAAAGAGGTGGGAGTCAGCATTAATAATAATAATAATAATGGCATTTATTCATTCAATCGTATTTATTGAGCGCTTACTGTGTGCAGAGCACTGTACTAAGCACTTGGGAAGTACAAGCTTGCAACATATAGAGACGGTCCCTACCCAACAGCGGGCTCACAGTCTTACTAGGTGCAAAGCATTCATTCATTCATTCATTCAATCGTATTTATTGATTATTGATTTATTTATTCAGCAAGCAGTAGTAATAATAATAATAATAATGGCATTTATTAAGCGCTTACTATGTGCAGACCACTGTTCTAAGCACTGGGGAGGTTACAAGGTGATCAGGTTGTCCCACGGGGGGCTCACAGTCTTAATCCCCATTTTACAGATGAGGGAACTGAGGCCCAACAAAGTGAAGCAACTTGCCCAAAGTCACACAGCTGGCAGTTGGCGGAGCCGAATTTGAACCTGTGACCTCTGACTCCAAAGCCCGGGCTCTTTCCACTGAGCCATGCTGCTTCTCCAGCCACGCTGCTTCTCCAAGCGATCCAAAGTCTCTATATGTTGCCAACTTGTACTTCCCAAGCGCTTAGTACAGTGCTCTGCACACAGTAAGTGCTCAATAAATACGATTGAATGAATGAATGAAAGTAAACGTGATGACATTTCAATACAACACTACAAACTGGGATAGGGAGGGACTTGTACTTCCCAAGCGCTAAGTACAGTGCTCTGCACACGGTAAATGCTCAATAAATACAATTGAATGAATGAATGAGTTACCTTCACCTCTTTCCACTCTCCTTGTATGCTCCAGTGTTTTCCACTCTAGACTGTCAGCTACTTGAGCGAAGGGATCATGTTTTACATGGACTTATTTACTATTCTATTTATTCTGTTAATGATGTGCATTTAGCTTTGATTCTTTTTGTTCTGACCACCTGACACCTGTCTACGTGTTTTGTTCTGTTGTCTGTCTCCCCCTTCTAGACTGTGAGCCCATTGTTGGAGATTGGGGCCATCTCTATAGGTTGCTGACTTGTACTTCCCAAGCGCTTAGTACAGTGCTCTGCACACGGTAAGTGCTCAATAAATACGATTGAATGAATGAATCCTCACACACAGGATGACACCAAATTCTTCTACAAACACTGAATGGTTTCACTCCTTGAGGTCATGCTGTAAACTCCAAGTACTGCCCATTTCCTCTTAGAAGGCTTCTGAATTCGCTGCTGGGTGGGGCTCTTTGTGGAAGTTGGGGAGGGAAGGCAGGAACAAGCAAATAGGATGGAAATCTGAAGCAGGAGAGGGAGAGGGAGAGGTGGGAGTGGAGGGGGAGGGAGAGGGAGAGGAGGGAGAGGAGGGGGAGGGAGAGGAGGGAGAGGAGGGAGAGGGAGAGGAGGGAGAGGAGGGGGAGGGAGAGGAGGGAGAGGAGGAAGAGGGAGAGGAGGGAGAGGGAGAGGAGGGACAGGGAGAGGAGGGAGAGGGAGAGGAGGGAGAGGGAGCGGAGGGAGAGGAGGGAGAGGGAGAGGGAGAGGAGGGAGAGGAGGGAGAGGAGGGAGAGGAGGGAGAGGAGGGAGAGGAGGGAGAGGAGGGAGAGGAGGGAGAGGAGGGAGAGGGAGAGGAGGGAGAGGAGGGAGAGGAGGGAGAGGAGGGAGAGGAGGGAGAGGGAGAGGAGGGAGAGGGAAAGGAGGGAGAGGAGGGAGAGGAGGGAGAGGAGGGAGAGGGAGAGGAGGGAGAGGGAGAGGAGGGAGAGGGAGAGGAGGGAGAGGGAGAGGAGGGAGAGGAGGGAGAGGGAGAGGGAGAGGAGGGAGAGGAGGGAGAGGAGGGAGAGGAGGGAGAGGAGGGAGAGGAGGGGGAGGAGGGAGAGGAGGGGGAGGAGGGGGAGGGAGAGGGAGAGGAGGGAGAGGAGGGAGAGGAGGGAGAGGAGGGAGAGGGAAAGGAGGGAGAGGGAAAGGAGGGAAAGGAGGGAGAGGAGGGAGAGGGAGAGGAGGGAGAGGGAGAGGAGGGAGAGGGAGAGGAGGGAGAGGGAGAGGAGGGAGAGGGAGAGGAGGGAGAGGGAGAGGAGGGAGAGGGAGAGGAGGGAGAGGGAGAGGAGGGAGAGGGAGAGGAGGGAGAGGGAGAGGAGGGAGGGGAGGGAGAGGAGGGAGAGGAGGAGGAGGGAGAGGAGGGAAAGGGAGAGGAGGGAGAGGGAGAGGAGGGAGAGGAGGGAGAGGGAGAGGAGGGAGAGGGAGAGAGAGGGAGAGGGAGAGGAGGGAGAGGGAGAGAGAGGGAGAGGGAGAGGAGGGAGAGGGACAGGAGGGAGAGGGAGAGGAGGGAGAGGAGGGAGAGGGAGAGGAGGGAGAGGGAGAGGAGGGAGAGGGAGAGGAGGGAGAGGGAGAGGAGGGAGAGGGAGAGGAGGGAGAGGGAGAGAGAGGGAGAGGGAGAGGAGGGAGAGGGAGAGGAGGGAGAGGGAGAGAGAGAGAGAGAGGGAGAGGGAGAGGGAGAGGGAGAGAGAGAGGGAGAGGGAGAGGGAGAGGGAGAGAGAGGAGGGAGAGGGAGAGGAGGGGGAGGGAGAGGAGGGGGAGGGAGGGGAGGGGGAGGGAGGGGAGGGAGAGGGAGACGAGGGAGAGGGAGAAGAGGGAGAGGGAGAAGAGGGAGAGGGAGAAGAGGGAGAGGGAGAAGAGGGAGAGGAGGGAGAGGGAGAGGAGGGAGAGGGAGAGGAGGGAGGGGAGGGAGAGGAGGGAGAGGAGGAGGAGGGAGAGGAGGGAGAGGAGGGAGAGGAGGGAGAGGGAGAGGAGGGAGAGGGAGAGGAGGGAGAGGGAGAGGAGGGAGAGAGGGAGGCAAAATTCAGGGTAAAGCAGGTCCTTTGTTACCTTACCTCCTTAAGGGTTTGTAGGGTTAGCCAGCTCCATCTACCCACTCTCTGCCACCATTCCAAAAACCCAGAAATCAGAACTCAAGTCCAATGACACTATGGTCAGTAATAATAACAATAATTGTAGGGGGTTTTAAGCCCTTACTGTGTGCCATTCATTCAATCGTATTTATTGAGTGCTTACTGTGTGCAGTAAGCGCTTAAATAATAATGTTGGTATTTGTTAAGCGCTTACTATGTGCCAAGCACTGTTACAAGCTCTGGGGGGGATACAAGGTTGTGGTTGTCCCACGTGGGGCTCACAATCTTAATCCCCATTTTACAGATGAGGTAACAGGCTCAGAGAAGTTAAGTGGCTTGCCCAAGGTCACACAGCAAACATGTGATGGAGCCAGAATTCGAACCCATGACCTCTGACTCCAAAGCCCGGGCTCTTTCCACTGAGCCACGCTGCTTCTCTACAGTGCCAGGCACTGTACTAATCGTTGGGGTGCATACAAACTGGGTTGGACACAGTCCCTGTCCCATGTGGGGTTCACAGTCTCAATCCCCATTTTACAGATGAGGTAACTGAGGCACAGAGAAGCTACGTGACTTGCCCAAGATCACACAGCAGACATTTAGCTGAAGAAGCAGTGTGACTCAGTGGAAAGAGCCCGGGCTTGGGAGTCAGAGGTCATGGGTTCTAATCCCAGCTCCACCACTTGTCTGCTGTGTGACAATGGGCAAGTCACTTAACCTCTCTCTAGAGAAGCAGCGTGGCTCAGTGGAAAGAGCCCGGGCTTGGGAGTCAGAGGTCATGGGTTCAAATCCCGCTCTGCCAATTGTCAGCTGTGCGACTCTGGGCAAGTCACATAGCTTCTCAGTGCCTCAGTTACCTCATCTGCAAAATGCGGATGAAAACTGTGAGCCCCCTGTGGGACAACCTGATTACCTTGTAACCTCTCCAGCGCTTAGAACAGTGCTTCGCACATAGGAAGTACTTAATAAATGCCATGATTATTATTATTATTATGTAGCGGAGCTAGGATTAGAACCCATAACCTTCTGATTCCCAGGTTCGTGCTCTATCCACCACAGCATGCTGATGGCACCAAACACCACACAAACTTGAGCCCACAAACAACACAACACAGTGATCTCCACTCTGACTCCCTACTTCTGGACTGTAGGCCCGTTTCTAGACTGTGAGCCCACTGTTGGGTAGGGACGGTCTCTATATAATAATAATGTTGTACACAAGTGCTGTGGGGATGGGAGGAGGGATGAATAAAGGGAGTAAGTCAGGACAACACAGAGAAGCTGTCCGAGCGGGAGGGACAGCTTCCCCGTTTTACAGACAAGCAGACTGAGGCCCAGAGATGTGAAGTGACTGTGAGCCCGTTGCTGGGTAGGGACCGTCTCTAGATGTTGCCAACTTGTACTTCCCAAGCGCATAGTACAGTGCTCTGCACACAGTAAGTGCTCAATAAACTGAATGAATGAAAAGACAGTAATAAAACTAATAACCCCAACCACCAGGCACTTATCACACCTTTCATGGGTATCTCAAAGCACTTTCAAACAGACACTAAGGTCTTACAACTCACTTTACATCTTCAAAGCACTCTACGCTCATTAACGAATTAATTCTTACAACACAGTTTGGGACCTTGCCTGCTAACTAGGGTGCACACCAGGAACCTGAAAATGTGGGGAGCTTAGGTGAACTGCTCAAAGCCTAACCGCAAACTCAAGCTGGAAGGTGGATTCAAAAATCTGGACTTCTTGAATCCGGCTCAGACTGAGACGAGATCCCAACCCAAAAATCACCCGTCAACCAAGGTCATGTATTCCACCGTATATATTGAGCACTTACTGTGTGAGGAGCACTGTATGAAGCGCTTGGGAGAGTACCTTACGACAATAAACCGACACACTCCCTGCCCACGAGTTTACAAGCCACATGGCTCACAAACCTGACACTGCCAGGCCCATCTGTCAAAGGCAAGTCAATCAATCAATCAATCGTATTTATTGAGCGCTTACTGTGTGCAGAGCACTGTACTAAGCGCTTGGGAAGTCCAAGTTGGCAACATCTAGAGATGGTCCCTACCCAACGGTGGGCTCACAGTCTAGAAGGGGGAGACAGAGAACAAAACCAAACACATTAACAAAATAAAAGAAATAGAATAGATATGTATAAGTAAAATAAAGAGTAAGAAATATGTACAAACATATATACATCCTTTCACTACCTTACGTAAAACGTCCTCCCCCTCTCCATCCCCCCTGCCTTACCTCCTTCCCTTCCCCACAGCACCTGTATATATGTATATATGTTTGTATGTATTTATTACTCTATTTATTTTACTGGTACATATTTATTCTATTTATTTTATTTTGTTAATATGTTTTGTTTTGTTGTCTGTCTCCCCCTTCTAGACTGTGAGCCCGCTGTTGGGTAGGGACCGTCTCTAGATGTTGCCGACTTGTACTTCCCAAGCACCTCTCTGTGCCCAAATGTGTCTACCAACTCTACTGTACTCTCCCAAGTGATTAGTATAGCTCTAATAGCGCTCAATAAATACCATTATTGGTACTTATTGTACTTCCCACGTGCTTAGTACAGTGCTCTGCACACAGGAAGCGCTCAATAAATACGATTGCATGAATGAATGAAACCTCACGGGCTGGTTAGCCTGGCCCAGTCAGACGTTGTCACTCGCTTTACTTCGGAAGCCAATTACCAACCAGTTTTTCCCTTTCTCATCAGCCAGGCAAAATCCCCCTCTCAGCCCTTGAGTTTGGATTTAAACGGGAGAGTTTCTTACGATTCTCGCTTTGGGATGAATGGTTTTCCTAGCTCTGGGAAAGTTCTTCTCCACCCCAAACACTGTTGCCAAGGTGGTTAATGGAGACCCGGGGGCTGGTCCTTCCTGTTGTCACCCCTCCTTTTGAGCGCACCCACTCTACACACCCAACCACAGTTGGAGGCCTGAAGAGGACCCTCCATTTGGGGCCTGATGTGTTTATTTTGCCAAGCATGAGACCCAGAGATAAACAGCATACCAAGCCTCGCTACAGACAGGCAGTGTGCATGTGAGGGAGCCTGGGAAGGGGAAGTAGCTGGGACCCATACGGACTCCTCACAATAATCCCCCAGTTCTGTTTGTTCTCTCCACGTGGGAAACAGATGCTGGAAGTGGTGCCCAAAAACAGCAAAGAAAGAGTCCTGTCGAGGAAGTTCCCAGGAGCGGAAGAGTCAGAGTTCGTTCTCCCCCTCTCCATCCCCCCCCGCCTTACCTCCTTCCCTTCCCCACAGCACCTGTATATATGTATATTTGTTTGTACATATTTATTACTCTATTTATTTTACTTGTACATATCTAGTCTATTTATTTTATTTTGTTAATATGTTTTGTTTTGTTCTCTGTCACCCCGTTCTAGAAAGTGAGCCCACTGTTGGGTAGGGATCATCTCTGTATGTTGCCAACTTGTACTTCCCAAGCGCTTAGTACAGTGCTCTGCACACAGTAAGCGCTCAATAAATACGACTGATTGATTCTCCCCTCCACTCCCCCTTCCCTTCCCCCCCCCATCTCCTTTCCCTTCTCACCCCTCCCTTCTTCCCCATCTCTCCTCCCCAACCCAATCTTCCCCTCAACACTTTCCTGCTCCTCGGGCCCCAACATCGCTCCCCACCATCCCTATTCCAAGTCCCTTTATGAATATGAATATGTTGCCGACTTGTACTTCCCAAGCGCTTAGTACAGTGCTCTGCACACAGTAAGCGCTCAATAAATACAACTGAATGAATGAATGAATAAGTGTGGTAGTTAAGCGCTTACTATGTGCCAATCATTTTTCTAAGATCTAGAATAGATACAAGGTAATCAGGTCAGGCAAAGTCCGACCCACATGGGGCTCACAGCCTTAAATCTCCACTTTACAGATGAAGTAACAGGCATAGAGGTGTTAAGTGATTTGCCCAAGGTCACACGTGGCAGAGCTGGGATTAGAACCCACGTCCTCTGACTTCCAGGCAAATATTCTTTCCACTAAGCCGCACTTTATTAACACCCAGTCATCAGGACTTATTTCTGAAATCTCTCACTGGATAGGCCTTCCCAGACTGAGCCCCCTTTTCCCTCTCCTCCTACCTCCTTCCCCTCCCCACAGCACCTGTATATATGTTTGTACAGACTTACTGCTCTATTTATTTTACTTGTACATATTTACTTTTCTATTTATTTTATTAATGATGTGTCTAAAGCTATAATTCTATTTATTCTGATGGTATTGACACCTGTCTACTTGTTTTGTTTCGCTGTCTGTCTCCCCTTTCTAGACTGTGAGCCCGTTGTTGGGTAGGGACCGTCTCTATATGTTGCCAACTTGTACTTCCCAAGTGCTTAGTACAGTGCTCAGAACACAGTAAGCGCTCAATAAATACGACTGAATGGATGAATGAATAGGAAAAACACACTCAGGCTCCTGGCTGGCTGGTCTTGAACGGGCAGCTTCATTTGTGATGAAAAGCTAGTGGAACTGGAATTATTTCTCTTGCAGAAGAGTTGGCAATCCCAAGCATCCAAACAGGTGGAGTGTTTTCTAGGTGCAGAACACTGTATTGGCGGGTTGAGAATATACTAAGGAAGTAAAAGGCGCAGATAGGGGTCCCTGCCCTCTAGCAGCTTACAAACTAATGGTGAAAATCCCCATTTTACAGATGGACACAAATTCCTACTGTAAATCTTCAACGAGAGTCTCCAAGTGCGTGAAAGAATGGGAGGAGAAAGACAGTCAGCTTTTCCCATTCATTCATTCAATCATATTTATTGAGCGCTTACTGTGTGCAGAGCACTGTACTAAGCACTTGGGAAGTACAAGTTGGCAACATCTAGAGACGGTCCCTCCCCAACAACGGGCTGACAGTCTAGAAGGGGGAGACAGACAACAAAACAAAACATGTGAACAGGTGTCAAGTCAATCTTTTCCATCTTGTCGGAGGGTTGGGCAAAGCGAAATGGGAGGTCAACAGCAAGATGGATCTAGGTTAGGCTAAAGGACAAGTTAGGGTCTGTGAGACTTAGAAACAGATAAGTGAGATGACAAAAGTTCATCTTTGGCGATACCACGGTATTCAATGGAGTCCCGTTTTAGACAGTTCACAGGCCACTCTGCGTGGAGGTAGGAGATTGGACGGAATGACCTCTTAAGCCTTGTACCTTAGGATTCCTTCATGACATCATAATAATAATATTAATAATAATGATGGCATCTATTAAGCGCTTACTATGTGCAAAGCACTGTTCTAAGCGCTGGGGAGGTTACAAGGTGATCAGGTTGTCCTACGTGGGGCTCACAGTCTTAATCCCCATTTTACAGATGAGGGAACTGAGGCCCAGAGAAGTTAAGTGACTTGTCCAAAGTCACACATCTGACAAGTGGCGGAGCCGGGATCTGAACCCATGACCTCTGACTTACGGTAACAGAAGGAACACTCCCAATACAGAAAATGAACGCACATCCTCTTGCTACACTGCGGCCTTTTCTGGACTGCTTTGGTTCCTCCTGGGATAACAGCTGCTCCAAGTCCTCTTAAAGACTTTCCTGGGCTCCCGGCACCACGCAGCACCCTGACCTGCAGTTTCCCCGGCTCGATAAGCACAGAAACAGGGCCTTCCCCCAGCCAGCTGAGGCCCCGGGAGCAAGAATCAAGCTCTCCGTTTGGCAGCCACCGCTTAGCGTCCAACACCGGCACCATCCTCAAATCTGGCAATTACTCTCCCCTGCTTCAAAGTTGTATTGAGCCCGTTTTTCGATAGGGACCGTCTCTATATGTTGCCAACTTGTACTTCCCAAACCCTTAGTACAGTGCTCTGCACACACTAAGCGCTCAATAAATACGATGGAATGAATTAAAGGCTCATCTCCAGGAGGCCTTCCCTGACTATAAGCCTTCCTTTCCTCTTCTCCCACTCCCTTCTGACTCGCTCTCTTTATTCACCGTCCACTCCCAGCCCCACAGCACTTATGTACATATCCGTAATTTATTTATTTATATTAATGCCTGTCTCCCCCTGTGGACTAAGGTCATTGTGGGCAGGGAATGTGTCTGTTATTGTTATAGTGTACTCTCCCAAGTGCATAGTACAATGCTGTGCACACAGTAAGCTCAATAAATACGACTGAATGAATGAAAATGCAATGGGGGAAATGACTTTCCTGTGCTCCCTGCCTCTGTCGGGTGGGAGGACAGATGAAATGAACTTGTACTTCCTAAGCGCTTAGTACAGTGCTCTGCACACAGTAAGAGCTCAATAAATGCGATTGAATGAATGTTTTCCCAAGCCTCTAAAACACCAGTGGGTCAGGAGCCTGCCAGATACCAAAACACGGCAGCGCCAAAACTTCAACATCATCAGGAAAGAGACGACTGCTGTCGCGCAGGCCGCCTCCAGGCACCGTCAATTAGAGACTCACGATCCTGGAGTAATAGGGACATGTTCCATTTTCAATCCGGCTGCTTCCTTTGGCATGTGGGTGGCCCGCTCCCTCCTCGGAAAAAGTTGGGGGTTGACGACTTTACAAGGGAAGGGCGAAGAGTGATGAGACTCTACGATTCCCACCGAGCCTAACGAGAACTGTGTGCTTTAGCTGCCTTCACCCAGCTAAAATAAAACCTTCCCTCGCATCCCCAATACCACCAGCGCTTAGAACAGTGCTTTGCACATAGTAAGCGCTTAATAAATGCCATCATTATTATCAGCCACCGAGTTCCTTCAGGATGGTCCAGCGTGGGCACTGATACTTCACCCACGACCACCTTTAGTCCAATAGCAGCAGCTTGGCACATATGGCAGAAATCAAAATTGAAGCTCAGATCTTCCCAGGAGACCGGACACGGCTCTCCTGTGTCACAGAACCCTCCAAGGACCTGATAATGTGTGGAGCTACTGATGGTTAATGTTGTTTTTTCATTTTTTGGCTTCTTAGTATTTAAGTGCTTACTATTCAATCGTTAAATCATATTTATTGAGCATTTACTGTGTGCAGAGCACTACACTAAGCATTTGGCGATCCCCATGTGGGACAGGGACTGTGTCCAACCCAATTACCATGTATCTACCCCAGTGCTAAGTACAGTGCCTGGCACATAGCAGGTACTTAAATACCACAGTTATTATAGCAGAATGATAAACAGACACATTCCCTGCTCACGACTTTACAGTCTAGAGGGGGAGAGAGACATTAATGTAAATAAATATATTGTGTGCCAGGCACTCTACTAAGTTAATCACATTTGACACAGTCCATGTTCCACATGGAGCTCACAGTCTTAATCCCCATTTTACCGATGAGCTAACTGGGGCACAGAGAAGTTAAGTGACTTGCCAAAGGTCATACAGTGGACAAGTGGCGGAGTCGGGATTAGAACCCAGGTCCTTCTGACTTCCAAGCCTGTGCTCTATCCATTAAGCTGGTCTACTTCTCTTGTCCCACTCCCTTCTGAGTCATCTTTGCACTTGGTTTTGCGCTCTTTAATCATCCCTCCCTCAGCCCCACTGCACTTATGCCCAGACCCGTAATTTATTGATATTAACATCTGAATCCCCTTCTACACTGTAAACTCACCGTACGCAGGAAATACGTCTACCAACTCTGTTATACTGTAGTCTCCCAAGCGCTTAATACAGTAAGCGCTCCATAAATATGACTGACTGATTCTCAGGTGGTGCCACAACACCATCTCCTCCCCAACCGCCAACCAGCCAGTCCTTTCTCAACTCCTGGGCCTCCAGGTGCCAAAGTGTGCTCCTCTTGAGGTCACTTCTCCTCAGCTTGAACTCTCTCTGTGTGTATCCCTCTCTCTCTCTCTCTCCCCCAAGCTTCGTATCCAGCTCTCCAGCACCCCAGTCCATGTGACCACCACAAAATAGTTTCAAAAACACATCTTCCCCAGCAACCACATCCCAACTGAACGCCGGCCAGTATTTGTCCTCCAGCAGCCCGGCCCCGTGAACAAACGACGACAGCAATTAAAACCCTGGCAGGCTCCCCTACGTTCCCTGCTTTCCCCCATCCCACCACATTATCATCTGCTCCAACCCCACCCCCTCCACTCCCCACAAAACCGGATCTGAGGGACTCATTAGCTGCTGACCCCAACCTCCCTTCCAGATGTGCTCTCTGCCACAGGGCAGCGACGCCGGGTCACAAGGCCGCGGGGCTGGTAAGCAGAGCCCCGGCTCAGAAAGGGAGAGTGAAACAATGAATCCAGCTCCTCAAGACTCAATAAATGGTACATCACGGCCTCTTTAGTCCTCTTACTAAACCAAACGTGATTTCTGAAAATAATTCACACGTGGCAAACGGAACAATAAATGAGGACGGAGATCCCCGACCCTGAAAAATGAGCGAGGGTGAGTGGATAAGGCCGAGTGGCCAGCCACCTTGGGGGGGTCCGGCATCCGAGGTCTCCTTCCTGGGGCCGGAGTTCCTGTTCCGGAGTGGCGGAGCAGAGGGTAAACACGGCGGACAGATCTCCGAGCCGTGGCGGGGAGAGGGAGGGAGGTCCGCCTCTTATGCGGGGGGCATTGGGCAAGGTAGAGAGGAGGAAGGAGGGGAACAACAGGTGAAAGCTCCGAAAGATACAATGGACAGGCAGTGACCGTGGCCTCGTGGAAAAAACACAGGCTTTGGAGTCAGAGGACCTGGATTCTAACCTCGGCTCTGCTCCTTGCCTGTTGTGTGACCTTAGGCAAGTCACTTTCCTTCTCTGTGCCTCAGTTTCCTCAACTGTCAACTGGGGACTTAACACCCATTCTCCCTCCCCCTTAGACTGTGAGCCCCATGTGGGCCAGGGACCGTGTCTGATCCGATTACCCTGTATCTACCCCAGCACTCGGTACAACGTTTGGCACATACTAAGAGCTCAGCAAATACCACAATTATCATTATTGTCAAGCCACGAGGTTCTGTGGGGTCCTAAACCTGCAGGCTACCAAGTGAGCCTCAGGGAAAGCTACCACCCAGCCCCTTCTGGGTGGGTCTGTAGAGTCCAGGGCCCCTGGGGCCTCTAGATCTATCCTGGGGACATTATCTGACCTGCCACAAAGCTCGGCCAGGGTAGGGGAAAAACAAACACAAAAAAGTGAACCGTCAGCAGTTGCTCTTTCCCTCCCTCACTGATAACACTCGCCTGTGCTTGAGCAGGTTATAAATCTCTCCTCATCAAGGCTGCCTAGGTTAAAACTGCTTCCAACACAGGCTGGATGGGATGGGCCAGCCTGTCAGGGTGAAGACACAACTCACTCAAATTGTGATCTGGATCTCTCCCTCCGGGACGGAGACCGTTTAGTGAACACCAAGGAGAGAGGGGGTGCAGATCAGCCCAAGTCCCGTGGGAACGGGAGACATTCTGCAGATTCGGCCGGACAAGAGAGGCCGCGTTGTCCATGCTCTTCCTCTTGTCCTCAGACCCCCATCAGGAGGAAGAAACCACATCTTTATTTTCACTGTGATTTGATATATATATATATATATATATATATATAAAAATATATATAAATTTACAGATGGGGGAGCCAAGACACAGAGAAGGGAAGTGACTTGCCCAAAGTCACACAGCAGACAAGTGACGGAGCCGGAATTAGAACTGGGTCCTTCTGACTCCGCCACAAGTATGACCAGCCCCAAGCACACAACAGAAATGCCTGTTTGTGCTTTCAGCAGCCCTATGGGCTTCATTTATCAGATGGGAAAACTGAGGGAGGAGGAGGAGGAGGACAAGGAGTAATGCACAAAGAGAGGTGATGGACCCTAAATCATACGGTGCTTTAGGGCTTCTCTGTACCTGTTCCACCAGCCCAGCTGAAGTTCTTCTTCTTTACAAGCTACCCTTAGCTCATCTCTGCACACAGTAAGCGCTCAATAAATACGATTGATGATGATGATGATGATCTCATCTAAATTTGTTTTGATAAGCCTTCCCACACCTATACAATAAGAGCTCCTTAGGTGTAGGGCCTGTCTACTTCCAGTTTACTCAGTTGCCAACTATAGCACTCTGCACACTGGAGAGATTCAAAAAACTATCTGGATGGTGACTTAGTACAGTGCTAAGCGCTTAGTACAGTGCTCTGCACACAGTAAGCGCTCAATAAATACGATTGATTGATTGATTGACTGACGAGGACTGCAGCCTCCAGGCTGTGGGGCAGAGAAGGGAGGAAAAAAAATCAACTTCCCAAAAATACACAAAAGGAGTGGATGTCGTTAATCAATCAATGGTATTTACTAAGTGCTTACTGTGTGCCGAGCACCACACTAAGCACTTGGGAGAGTATGATGCATTACAGCTGGCAGGCGTGTTCCCTGATCACAATGAGCTTACAGTTTAAAGAGGGGACAGATATTAATATAAATTATGGATGTGGACATCAGAGTTGTTGGACTGAAGGTGGGGTGACTATGAAATGCCCAAAGGGGACAGATAATAATAATAATAATGATAGTATTTATTAAGTGCTTACTATGTATAAAGCACTGTTCTAAGTGCTGGGGAGATACAAAGTGATCCGGTTGTCTCACGTGGGGCTCACAGTCTTAATCCCCATTTTCCAGATGAGGGAACTGAGGCCCAGAGAAGTGAAGTGACTTGCCCAAAGTCACACAGCTGACAATTGGCGGAGCTGGGATTTGAACCCCTGACCTCTGACTCCAAAGCCCAGGCTCTTTCCACTGAGCCACGCTGCTTCCACAGATGGCATGGAAGGGAGAGGGAGCTGGGAAAAAAAAAGGCTTAATTGGGGAGGGCCACTTGGAGGAGATGTGACCTTAGATCAGCGAAGCAGCATGGCCCAGTGGGTAGAGGTCATGGGTTCCATTCCCAGCTCTGCCATTTGCCTGCTGTGTGACCTTGGGCAAGCCACTTCACTTCTCTGTGCCTCAGCTACCTCATCTGTCAAGCGGGGACTGAGACAAGTGAACCCCAAGTGGGAGAGGGACAGCATCCAACCCGATGTGTTTGTATCCACCCAGCGTTCAGTACGGTGCCTGGCACATTGTAAGCGCTTAACGAATACCATAATAATAATAATTATTATTATTAGGTGTTAAGGCTCGGAGTGGACAGGTACCAGGGAGAAAACCTGTAGGGCAACTGCCTCTATGGGTCGTGCGGCTCCGTTCTTCACACACCCAGCCCCTGTAGGGGACCACTTTTTCCTGGCTGGACAGGGAAGTGGGGAAGCGGCTCCAAAGGAAAAGAGTATTGTCAATAATAATGACAATAATAATGGTATTTCTTAAGCACTGTGCTAGATGCAAGATAATCAGGCCAGACCAGTCATACACGAGGCTCAAGGTCTAAAGGGGAGGGAGAATGGGTCATTTCATCTCCACTTTACAGATGAGGAAACTAAAGCACAGAGAAGTTAAATACCAGAAAAGAGAAAAGTCACTTAAGAGCTGGCTATGGGCCAGTCATGGTACTAAGCGCTAGGGTAGATACAATAATAATAATAATAATTAGTATTATTATTATTATGGCATTTATTAAGTGCTTACTATGTGCAAAGCACTGTTCTAAGCACTAGGGAGGTTACAAGGTGATCAGGTTGTCCTGCAGGGGGTGATAATCACGTGGGGCTCACAGTCTTAATCCCCATTTTATAGATGAGGAAATCGAGGCACAGAGAAATGAAGTGATTTGCCCACGGTCACACAGCAGACAAGTGGCAGAGCAGGGATTAGAACCCAGGTCCTCGCTCTTTCCACCAGCTGCAACTGCCCTCCGACCATTCACCAGCATTACAGCGGACTAGCAACCTCGCAATACGGCCATCATTCAGTCATTCATTCAATCGTATTTACTGAGCGCTTACTGTGTGCAGAGCACTGTACTTTGGGAAGTCCAAGTTGGCAACATATAGGGACGGTCCCTACCCAACAGCTGGTTTACAGTCTAGAAGGGGGAGACAGAAAACAAAACATATAAACCAAATAAAAGAAATAGAATAAATACGTACAAGTAAAATAGAGTAATAAACATGTATAAACATATATACAGGTGCTGTGGGGAGGGGAAGGAGGTAAGGCGGGGGGGTGGGGAGGGATCCACTTTGGGGCAGCACGCAAAGCCACGGTTCCTTGCCTCAGTCCTATTCTCTCACCAGGTTTCCTTTTTCCAATCTTTCTCCTTCCTACTCCACACTCCGTCCGGCTCGGGTCTTGCTCTTTGCCCACTCTGCCCTTTGTATTTTTCCCCTCAGAAAGCCAGACCTCCCCAGTGAGTGTTCCAGGTCATTACCTCTCCGGCCCTAATGACTCACCCAGTCCCACTGGGCAACGCTTCCTCGTCTAGGGTCCTCAGAGTCAGGGCTGGAGCCAAATGGTTTATATGTTTTGTTTTGTTGTCTGTCTCCCCCTTTTAGACTGGGAGCCCGCTGTTGGGTAGGGGCCGGCTCTAGATGTTGCCAACTTGGACTTCCCAAGCGCTTAGTCCAGTGATCTGCACACAGTAAGCGCTCAATAAATATTATTGAATGAATGAACAATAAACAGACATTCTCTGCCCACAATGATCTTAAGGCTAGAGGATGAGCTTCCAGTAATATGATTGAATGAATGAATGAATGAATGAATGAGCCTGCTGTTGGGTAGGGACCGTCTTTAGATGTTGCCAACTTGGACTTCCCAAGCGCTTAGTCCAGTGCTCTGCACACAGTAAGCGCTCAATAAATATGATTGAATGAATGAATGAACAATAAACAGACATTCTCTGCCCACAATGATCTTAAGTCTAGAGGATGAGCTTCCAGTAATGTGATTGAATGAATGAATGAATGAATGAGCCTGCTGTTGGGTAGGGACCGGCTCTAGATGTTGCCAACTTGGACTTCCCAAGCGCTTAGTCCAGTGCTCTGCACACAATAAGCGCTCAATAAATACGATTGAATGAATGAATGAACAATAAACAGACACATTCTCTGCCCACAATGATCTTAAGTCTAGAAGATGAGCTTCCAGTCTAGGAAGCGCTCAATAAATATGATTGAATGAATGAATGAATGAATGAGCCCGCTGTTGGGTAGGGACCGGCTCTAGATGTTGCCAACTTGGACTTCCCAAGCGTTTAGTCCAGTGCTCTGCACACAATAAGCGCTCAATAAATACGACTGAATGAATGAATGAACAATAAACAGACATTCTCTGCCCACAATGATCTTAAGTCTAGAGGATGAGCTTCCAGTCTAGGAAGCGCTCAGTAAAATACGACTGAATGAATGAATGAATGAGCCTGCTGTTGGGTAGGGACCGGCTCTAGATGTTGCCAACTTGGACTTCCCAAGCGCTTAGTCTAGTGCTCTGCACACAATAAGCGCTCAATAAATACGACAATGAATGAATGAACAATAAACAGACACATTCTCTGCCCACAATGATCTTAAGTCTAGAAGATGAGCTTCCAGTCTAGGAAGCGCTCAATAAATATGACTGACTGAATGAATGAATGAGCCCGCTGTTGGGTAGGGACCGTCTCTAGATGTTGCCAACTTGGACTTCCCAAGCGCTTAGTCCAGTGCTCTGCACACAGTAAGCGCTCAATAAATATGATTGAATGAATGAATGGAATGGGGACAAGAGAAGGGAAGCCCAGGCCTGCTGACTTTGCTTTCTAAATTCCCCATAAAGCAGCGCTACTTTGTAGACTAGCAATAACCCCTACAGCATTACCCTGATTTGCTCCCTTTTATTTCACCCTCAGCCCCACAGTGCTTTTTTTTTTCATTGATGGTATTTGTTAAACATTTACTATGTGTCAAGCACTGTACTAAGCGCTGGGGTAGATATAAGGTAATGAGGTTGTCTCAAATGGGGCTCACAGCCTTAATCCCCACTTTACAGATGAGATAACAGGCACAGAGAAGTTAAGTGACTTTGCCCAAAGTCCAACCTGATTTGCTTGAATCCACCCCAGTGGTTAGTACAGTGCCTGGTACACAGTAAGCACTGAAATGAAAAAACAAATAGGAATGGCTTTCACAAAATAAACAGTCTGCCCCTCTGGTTAGACCACTGGGCTACCAGAATTTTTCTAATAAAGATATGGACACAATGTGCATATTAATGGGCATGGAGCGGTAGAAATGCCCTTATAAAAAAATTATGTTATCTGTTAAGTGCTTACTATGTGTCAAACACTGTTCGAAGCGATGGGGTAGATACAAGTTAACCAGGTCGGACAGAGCCCCTCTCCCACGTGGGGCCCACAAGGAGCTTACAGTCTAGAAGAGACTGCAGATATTAATATATATTACATAAATGGGAAATGGCAGAGTGTAAAAAAAAAAGATGGCATTT
Source organism: Tachyglossus aculeatus (assembly GCF_015852505.1). Lineage (NCBI taxonomy): Eukaryota > Metazoa > Chordata > Mammalia > Monotremata > Tachyglossidae > Tachyglossus > Tachyglossus aculeatus. The sequence continues at coordinate 55,585,927 of NC_052086.1, forward strand.
GTTAAGCGCTTACTATGTGCCAAGCACTGTTTTAAGCATCAGAGTAGATACATGGCCATCAGGTTGTCCCACGTGGGGCTCACAGTCAATCCCTATTTTACAGATGAGGTAACCGAGGCCCAGAGAAGTTAAGTGATTTGTCCAAAGTCACACAGCAGAGTCAGAGGTCATGGGTTCAAATCCCAGCTCCGCCAATTGCCAGCTGTGTGACTTTGGGCAGGTCACTTCACTTCTCTGGGCCTCAGTGACTTCGTCTGTTAAAGGGGAATTAAGACTGTGGGCCCCACGTGGGACAACCTGATCACCTTGTAACCTCCCCAGTGCTTAGAACAGTGCTTTGCACATAGTAAGCGCTTAATAAATGCCATCATTATTATTATTATTAAGTGGCAGAGTCAGGATTAGAACCCATGACCTCTGACTCCCAAGCCCTTGCTCTTTTCACTAAGCCACGCTGCTTCTCATAAGGATATGAACATAATTTAGGGTGGGGTGAATATCAAGTGACAAAGTACAGATCTGACTGCATAGGTGATACACAAAATAAACAGTCTGCCCCTCTGGTTAGACCGCTTGGCTACCAGAATTTTTCTAATAAAGATATGGACACAATGTGCATATTAATCAATCAATCAATCATATTTATTGAGCGCTTACTGTGTGCACAGCACTGTACTAAGCGCTTGGGAAGTACAAGTTGGCAACATATAGAGACAGTCCCTACCCAACAGTGGGCTCACAGTCTATAAGGGGGAGACAGAGAACAAAACCAAACATACTAACAAAATAAAATAAATAGAACAGATATGCACAAGTAAAATAAATAAATACAGTAATAAATATGTACAAACATATATACATATATACAGGTATAATACAGGTATTAATGGGCATGGAGCAGTAGAAATGCCCTTATAAAAAAATTATGTTATCTGTTTAGTGCTTACTAAGTGTCAAACAATGTTCAGTCAATCAATCGTATTTACTGAGCGCTTACCGTGTGCAGAGCTGAGGGGAACTGAAGGCTTAGTCAGGGAAGACTTCTTCGAGGAGATGTGATTTTAGGCAGGCCACATAAGGAGGTCCCTCTCGGGATATATGTTTGTACATATTTATTACTCTACTTATTTTACTTGTACATATCTGTTCTATTTATTTTATTTTGTTAGTATGTTTGGTTTTGTTCTCTGTCTCCCCCTTCTAGACTGTGAGCCCACTGTTGGGTAGGGACTGTCTCTAGATGTTGCCAACTTGTACTTCCCAAGCGCTCAGTACAGTGCTCTGCACACAGTAAGCGCTCAATAAATACGATTGATTGATTGATTGATCACACCTGCAGAGCTGCCAGTACTCTACCAGTTTCTGTTATGGGAGGGAGGGTCAAGCAGAGGCATACCCATTCCATTTCTAGCTTGGTCAGTGGCTAGAGAGAGGAAGGCAATCTGCTACAAGTCAAAACTCACCCGTGCTGGGCAGCAGCAGCAAGTAAGAGAGTCGAGGGTGGTGACTCGAGTTTACTTCTCGGAAGAAGGCAGCGGTAAACCACTTCCATATCTTTAACAAGAAATCTGTACGGCTACACTACTACCCAAATGATTGCAGATGGAGGTAGGACATTCCAGGAGAGATGTGTCCATCGAGTCGCTACGGGTCGGGGACGATTCAACAGCAAGACCCACCACCACAGAGAGGGAAAGGAAGGCCCTGTGCCCTGGGGAGAGGGAGTCAAGGGAGTAGATCGTATGAGATTTTGTTCAGAGGTAAGGAAAGGCTGAGGGCTTAATGGGCTAGAGGATGCTGAAGGGGAAAAAAAAAGACTTGCCAGGAAACAGAGCACAGAGTTCTCTTCCATGTTCAATAATTCGGCCAAAGCTGAGGGTGAAAGACAAAGATGACCAAAGAAAACCTCCACCTCCCTCACCCCACAGAACCTGTTTGTACAGATTTATTACTCTATTTTACTGGTACATATTTACTATTCTATTTATTTGGTTAATGATGTGCATCTAGCTTTATTTATATTTATTTTGATGACGACACCTGTCCCCATGTTTTGTTTTGTTGTCTGTCTCCCCCTTCTAGACTGTGAGCCCGTTGTTGGGTAGGGACTGTCTCTACATGTTGCCAACTTGGACTTCCCAAGCGCTTCGTACAGTGCTCTGCACACAGTAAGCACTCAATAAATACGACTGAATGGATGAATGAATGAATATGCTTGAATGAATGAATAAATACGCTTGAATGAATGAATGACTTGACACCTGTCCACATGCTTTGTTTTGTTGTCTGTCTCCCCCTTCTATACTGTGAGCCCGTTGTTGGGTAGGGACCGTCTCTAGATGTTGCCAACTTGTACTTCCCAAGCGCTTAGTACAGTGTCCTGCACACAGTAAGCGCTCAATAAATACAATTGAATGAATGAGACGGCCAATGATCAGGCCAGACTTTGGGCTTCCAGAGGAAGAAGAACCTCTGGGGATATGTGGGGGAGAACAGGCTGGAGGATCTCTATCCAACTCCGGCTGCCTTGAGAGGTGGAAGCGGCCAAGGAAAATGAGAAGGAAAGTCTGTCTTCCCAAAGCTGTAAGACTCATCATCCATAACCCCACCACCGCTCACCTCCCTGACTCTTCCCCTGGCACAAAAAAACACAGGAAGACCGAGGGGGCGACTGCTACGGACAGAGTGACCCAAAACCACACACCCAGAACTCCGCCCTTTCGTCCAAGCACATACTGGACAGGGTGGGACAGGGCCCAGAAGCCACAGAGAACCAGGTCTTTCAACGCAGACATACCTAACCAGACACAACAGGATCATGCCCTGTTTGCAGTTCACCCCACCTCATGACCCTGAGAAAAGGGACACACTTCCTAGCTCCTTTACTGAGCCTGTGAGCAAGACCGGCTAAGTTTAGAGCTTAGAATTTTCTCTTTTATTTTTTTTTAAGAGAAAAGAGGATCAGGAAAGGGGAGGGGGAAGGAGACAGAACATTCTAGCTGACCCAGTTACCGAAGCCCTGCTAGTTTGCTTCAGCCAGAGCCCCAGAGGCTGTGAGAAACAAGGCGGCAATGCTCCAGCAGCCAAAAATCAGTGCTGAAAGCTCGGTGGACTCCCGAGCACAAAGGAACCCAGGACTCGCCAGCCCTAGTGCTACATAGTGAGGACAAGACCTTACGACGGCTTCCAAAAGGAGGTGGCCATCCTGGCTGACAGGCCGATGCCCCCTCCCCAAGAGAAGAACTAAATCGACTCCCTCCTCGTCCCCAAAGCCTCCGGGGCAGCCACAAGGTCATTGAGACAAAAAGAGACACTGCGAGAAAAAGGAACCACCACTACAACTGGGAGAGAGAAGACTACAACTGGGAGAAAGAAGCAAATCATCACTCCAGTTGACACATCCTTGCTGGACTTGTAATGATACATGACAGTTGGTGCGTGTGCCTGCACAACACACATACATACACACGCTTGTCCTAAATACGACAGATCTCAGACCTAAAACTTGGAGCCACGGGGAAAGCACCAGGCCCTATCTTCTCCCTAATCAGCAGCTGCAAACCATCACAGGGACAGGAACAGAACCCTACTCCAATCCCTGGGTGGAAACTTAAGGGACTTCTTGCAGCCATCTCACTGTATCTACCATGGCTGGTTCCAAGGGGATGGCCTTACGGACAAGATTTCTAACGTTCACCCCAACTCCCCACGATCTCCGAGGACGCCTACTCCAGCCCAGAGCAAGTTCAACTCAAGGCCCCTGCTACCACGTGGAAAGAGTCTTTCCATCTGCTATGCAGAAAACAAAAAATAAAGGACACTGGGGGGGGGGAGGGGGAAGAGGGACAGAAAGAGAGGAATTAGCTAGAGCAAGGGAGACGTCACTCACCATCTCGTCCAGGGCGTAGCGCAGGAGCCCATGCTCGTAGAGGATGAAGAATCTTCTCTGCCATTTCTGAAAGTAAACAGGTTGGGGGGGCGTTAACAGGAACCTGGGCCTGAATCTTCAGTTTCTCCCTCTGCACCAACCAGGGGCCAGTGACAGATTTGACCTCATCCATATGCCAGCTCAGCTTTTACCTAGTCCAGGGCATGGCAGAGCAAACTGTGTTGGACTCCCATAGCCCCCCAATCGCAGTTACAGAGGGCCCACTGTATGCACAGCACTGGATTACACGCTTGAGAGGGTAAAATTAAATTACTACGTGTGATCTCTGCCCTTGAGGAGCTTCCCAACAGCCCTCAAAAGGCCCATCTCGGGGCGAGGATGGACAGGGGAGAGAGTGAGAAACGGAAAGTGAATGCATAAAGACGTGTGTGCCCCTATGGTATACATACACGTTGGGCTTTCTGAAAGTGAAATTTAAGTGTGTGCAAGGGTTGCTTGATTGGGCCAGTGTAAATCCAACAATTCATTCCATCTCGCGTGGATGTGAAGACTGCCCCTTACCGTATTGTTACTTCGATCCACAGCACCTACAGTCCTTTCTAATTGCTTTTCACTAGGCTCACTGGTCTTCTGTAGTTATCGCCCAACGGACCATTTCTTTGACGTACTGTGAGACTTTGCTGCATTGCACCTCTAAAGTGTTTCTACCTTTTTATCTTTGCATTATTGGGCAGCGAGCTGCCTGGGTTGCAGAATTCAAGGAATGGATTCAACTTTGTGTAGCCATCGGAGGTCCTTTTTGTTGTTGTTTATTTTGTTTTATTAACGGCATTTGTTAAGCACTTACTATATGCTGGGCATTTAACTAAGAGCGGGGGTAGATAATAATAATGATGATAGCATTTATTAAGCGCTTACTATGTGCAAAGCACTGTTATAAGTGCTAGAGAGGTTAACAAGGTGATCAGGTTGTCCCATGGGGGGCTCACAGTCTTCATCCCCATTTTACAGATGAGGGAACTGAGGCCCAGGGAAGTTAACTGACTTGCCCAAAGTCACATAGCTGATAAGTGGTGGAGCCAGAATTTGAACCCATGACCTCTGACTCCAAAGCCGGGGCTCTTTCCACTGAGCCACGCTGCTTCTCCGGGGATAAAAGCGCTTACTATGTGCAAAGCACTGTTCTAAGCGCTGGGGAGGTTACAAGGTGATCAGGTTGTCCCACGGGGGGGCTCACAGTCCTCATCCCCAACTTGTACTTCCCAAGCGCTTAGTACAGTGCTCTGCACACAGTAAATGCTCAATAAATACGACTGAATGAATGAATCTCCATTTTACAGATGAGGTAACTGAGGCCCAGAGAAGTGAAGTGACTTGCCCAAAGTCACACAGCTGACAACCGGCAGAGCCGGTATTCGAACTCATGACCTCCGACTCCAAAGCCCGGGCTCTTTCCACTGAGCCACGCTGCTTCTCAAGCTAATCAGGTTGGACACAGTCCGGGTCCCACATGGGGCTCCCAATCTTAATCCCCATTTTACAGATGAGGTATCTGAGGCCCAGAGAAGTTAAGTGATGTGCCCAAGGTCACAGGGCAGACAAGTGGCAGAGCCGGGATTAGAACGAAATTCCTTCTGACTCCGAGGCCCGCTGTCTGTCTACTACACCATGCTACATGATTAAATTTATACTTTATCAGGCACACAGACTGAACATCCTTCAGATGAACTGTCCGTCCACAGCTCCTGACTGATTCTGCAGGTCCTCTTCCTGTGGGTGCTTCTAGGAACACAATCACCAGCATTTAGGAGTGCTTCAAGAACTCTGGATAATGCTCCCAGCCCACAATAAACACTGCCCAGAGGATTGGAATCGACTTCCAGATTCCTTATTGCACTGTCAAGCTTGGAATAAACTGGACCTACAATACTCAATAAATACGACTGATGATTGATAATACTGCCCTGCTTTTACTCTGCTGGGGATAGCGTGGACAACGCCACTTCAATTCTACTACAGATGGCTGCATAATGTGGAGTAATCTTCAGTGGCTGAAGAACTTTCCTGCATTTCCAAACTTTGAATAATTGCTGGAGTCCAGATCTGGCCAATGGTGTCAAATATTTCCAAAAGGCTCTAAAACTGGGTCTGGAAATATTTGACAATATCAAATATTGTTAGGAACAATATCAAAAAGGCTCTAAAACTGGGTCTTGATATTGTTCCTAACACTTCTGCGTCTGAGAGACAGTAGAAATCCCATCTGCGGGGCCCTGCTGGGGTCTAAATCCTCTCTGTGATTCTGGGAGCTCAATCCTGGAGGGCACTTGGCTACAATATTACGGGGAATGGAGACAAATTCAGTTTCTAAATTCATCTCTCTCCTCTTTCTTCAAAATGTCGAGAACGGTGGCATCTTAGAAATCCTGTGATGTGGCATCTTAGAAATCCTATGATATGGCCTCAGTATTCCGTATTTTGAAGGAGAGGAAAGCCTGTGCAGATAACTGAATAGAAAACCTCCTTATTGTTAAGATACCAACCAGGTTCAACAATCAGATCTGAGAGTTACCATTTTTAATAATTATCATCATCCTCATTATGGTATGTGTTAAGCCCTTACTATGTGCTAAGCACTGTTCTAAGCGCTAGGGCAGGCACAAGGTAATCAGGTTGTCCCACGTGGGGCTCACAGTCTTAATCCCCATTTTGCAGATGAGGTAACTGAGGCACAGAGAAGTGACTCGCCCACAGTCACACAGCAGGCATGCAGCAAAACCGGGATTAGAATCCAGGTCCTCTGATTCAATGGCCTGAGCTTTTTCCACTAGGCCATGCTGCTTCTCTACCTTCATTCATTGTTGGACCAAGAGTCATATATCCATCTAAGCACTTAACACAGTGTTTGGCACATATTGAGCACTTAAATACCACTATTATAATTAATAATAGTGGGGCACGTAAAGTACCATATTCTTTATGTTGTGTCACTTCACGGTGGGAAATACATGAAGCAGAGTGTTGAAGAGTGGTTGCCATCCCTTATATGTTGCCGACTTGTACTTCCCAAGCGCTTAGTACAGTGCTCTGCATGCAGTAAGCACTCAATAAATTCAACTGAATGAATGGATCACTAAGACTGCCTCTGTCTCAGGTGAGGGTCATTTGTTGCAGCGTGAATGGATTCATCTAACTCTCTGCAGTGTCCTGTCATAAGGGCTTTCTTAGCTTTCTGTTCATTCAATCGTATTTACTGAGCACTTACTGTGTGCAGAGCACTGTACTAAGCGCTTATGTGCCTCAAGCCATGGATCTTTACCTTTCTGACATCCTACTCCTCCCTATCATCCTAACCGGTATTCATAGCTTGTTCAGTCTTCCTCAGCCGAGGCATCAAAAAGAAGCCAGCCTTTTGGCTGGGACTGTAAGGTTTTGATGAGGCATTGTTTGGTTTGCTGCAAATACTTCTTGGATCTTGAAGACTCTCTCCAAGTCTCAGTGTTTTCCCCTGGCAGCATTTAGTCTTAGAGACTGCCTAATAAAGGGTACCTAGTAGACACCCAGTGACTGGTTACCTTCATAGAGGCAGATGAGGTGTCTTGCCCTAATTGGTCCTGTTTGATGTGGTCACAAAGTTTCTTACACGTCTTTTTCCTCCAGGAGTCTGACTTTCAAACACCTGAGTGGTTTAATTACCACTTTGTGATACGACTTTGGCATGGTCAGTCCGGTACAAGGAGCCACATCTAGCAGTCCAACTGAGGAGAAGGAAGCAAGGGAATGAGAAAGAAACAAATGTGCCACCTCCAGGTAAATGTCTACAGGAATTGGGAGGCTACGTCAACCTCTTTAAAAAGTCAAGGGTCTAAGTGAAATTTCATGTAGAAGACAATGGGGAGTTCACCACAGAGTTTATGATGGCGGGTATCTCACAAGGAAAGAAATCCCCAGGTTGCTCTAGAGACTAGGCCCACCCAGTCCCTGTTACCTCCAATACGATCCCGAAAGGGCTGGTAGGTTTTGTAAAGACTGAAAGCTCCTCGAAGGCAGGGATCATGCCTACTAATCAATCGTATTTACTGAGTGCTTACTGTGTGCACAGCACTGTACTAAGTGCTTGGGAAGTACAAGTTGGCAACATATAGAGACAGTCCCTACCCAACAGTGGGCTCAAATGCTCTGCCTCTCCGCCAAGCTAGCTCTCTTCCTCCCTTCAAGGCCCTGCTGAGAGCTCACCTCCTCCAGGAGGCCTTCCCAGACTGAGCCCCTTCCTTCCTCTCCCCCTCGTCCCCCTCTCCATCCCCCCATCTTACCTCCTTCCCTTCCCCACAGCACCTGTATATATGTATATATGTTTGTACATATTTATTACTCTATTTATTTATTTATTTATTTATTTTACTTGTACATTTCTATCCTATTTATTTTATTTTGTTGGTATGTTTGGTTCTGTTCTCTGTCTCCCCCTTTTAGACTGTGAGCCCACTGTTGGGTAGGGACTGTCTCTATGTGTTGCCAATTTGTACTTCCCAAGCGCTTAGTACAGTGCTCTGCACATAGTAAGCGCTCAATAAATACGATTGATTGATTGATTGATTTAGGAGCAGACGTGTCTGTTGCGGGACCCTGGGAAGGCTTCACTTCTCTGTGCCTCATTTCCCTCACCTGTAAAATGGGGATTAAGAATGTGAGCTTCATGATGGACAGGGATTGTGTCCGACCTGATTAGCTTTTGTCTACCCCAGTGCTTAGAAAAGTGCTTGACACATAGTAAGTGCTTAACAAATATTATTATTATTAAATGCTCTGAGAACTGTAGGCGCTCAATAATTACTATTGATTAAGGTTAGGTATGTCCGCTTTCAGTCTGCCCAGAAGCTTCACTTAAAAGCCAACTGATTTGATCCATGAGAAGCCACACAGCCCCAACAGATATGATCCAAGTCTCAGATCCCATCCCTGAACGCAGCCTATGTTTTGGCAGTTCTGTTCATCTCTGGCAAACAAGCCCAGAAATGATTGTGCCCCTTAAATCCAGTGCAACGGTGAGGGGAGGGGAAAGGGAACCCGGGTGGGAGGTGGAAAGTGCCCCTGTAGATATTAGGCAACTGAGGATTGGATGGATTTGGAGAGAGGGTAAAGAGAAGGGACAGAAAAGGGGACATTTCAGGGGAAAGAATGAAAGAAGGGGGGAAACCAGAAAAAGGGGTGGCGGGGGGTGGGGAGAGATGTGTTTTGCATACTTTAAGTGTCCAATAAATACAATTGGATGACTGTGGGCTGTGAAATGGAATCAGAGCCAAAGAAGGAACTCCTGGGCCAGGGGGTGGGAACAGGGTTTTGACATTCCTTCACTGTTCCTTTTCCTTCTTAGGAGCGACAACTCTCTGAGCAGCCTGTCATTCCATCCAAATACCGTTGGGCACTCCTGGGGGGTGGAATGCACATCAGGGCAACCGGAGGAGGCTAGGTCAACCCAAGATGGACATGGTGCTGATGATACATGGCTCTTTAAGTACTGGGGAACAGTTTGAGGAGACAGCTGGAAGGCTGGCAATGGGATTTCAGCTCTGTTTACTAAAAGAACAGGAGAGCATGTCCAGGCAAGGGAGATGAGAACGTGTTTCAAACTGCTCTCCGTCATTTCCATTTGACTTAACTGTCTCCACCAGGCACGGAGACATTAGCCCTCAGTTGGCCTGCTATGTTCACGGATCTTTGGCTTTTTGCAGATTTGAGGGGCCAAAAACAGCTTAGAGGATAACTGCTGGAGTTCAAGGGTGCCTTCAGATATGAAAAATGTATTCATTTTGTGACACTGAAATGCACACACCCAGATAAACTCCTCAACCACATGTCAGTTGCCAAGGAGCATGCCTGTCCTGGGAATCGGCCCCCTCCCACCCCATCATGCCCCAGATGCCCGACCCAAGGCCAAGATGATGAAATCTCCATGACACTTAGTGAGAAAGAGAGAGAGAGAGAGAGAGAGAGAGAGGGAGAGGGAGGGAGGGAGAGAGTGTGAAAGAGAGAGAGATGTTCTTGGAGGGGAGAAAGGACATAGAGATTTTGCTTTTACTGACTGTTCAAAGGCCAATACTGGAGAAAAAAATACTGCTGGCATAGGCAGCCTTACCTAGGAGGGCCTTCAATTTGATGGTGGACATGGGAAGAATAGGGAAAGGGGTCTCTGAGTGATCCTGGGGTCCTCAGAGAAAGAGGTTCCCTCAGTCAGGGATCCTTTCCTTCCTCCAAGTCCTCCTCCATAGCCCTCCCCTCCTTTTTGGTTTGTTCACATTTTTAAAGCAGCATTATGGGGCTTAAGAGGAAAAGTGGCAGCCCTCCAGACTGCAAGTTCCATATGGGTACTGAAATGTCTACCAGCTTGGTTGTGCGGTACTCTCCCAAGCACTTAGTTCAGTGTACTGCACACAGTAAGCGCTCATTAAATACCACTGATTGACTGCCTTGGCACTCCCGCTCCTTCCCGCCAGCTTCTCCTTCACTGCCGCCAAGCACGCACTTGGCCTTCCCTGGACAACCGGGAAGCCCAGATACACGGATTTGCCACATATTACCCAAGATCCAGATCTCTTTTTCCTTACCCGAGAGCGGTGCACAGGGTTGTCAAAGTCAGTCCCTTCAGGAGCCAGGAGCAGCCATCCACCGTAGATGGGTTTTGCCTAGAAAAGGGGACAGGATAGGTCAGCATCACTTTTTTTTTTTGATCATAGTTTCATTTTTCTGAAGAGTTTTCACATCGATAATTATAATAAAATAATAATTAACAATAACTGTGGTATCTGTTAAGCACACACTATGTCCCAAGCACTGGGGTAGGTACAAGATCGTCTATCTATTCTATTTATTTTATTTTGTTAATATGTTTTGTTTTGTTCTCTGTCTCCCCCTTCTAGACTGTGAGCCCGCTGTTGAGTAGGGACCGTCTCTATATGTTGCCAACTTGTACTTCCCAAGTGTTCAGTACAGTGCTCTGCACACAGTAAGCGCTCAATACGATTGATTGATTGATTGATCATCAGGTCTCATATGAAGCTCACAGTCAAAACAGGAGGGACAATAGGCACCGAATTCTCAATACGCTGATGAGGGAATGGAGGCACAGACAATTCCCAAGGTCACCCAGAAGGTGAGTGACAGAGCCAGGATTAGAACACAGGTCCTCTATCTCCCTAGCCTGGGCTCTCTCCACTAGACAATGCTGCTTCCCTCAATAACCTTATTTAATCCTCAGCATATTCCTGAGGAAGGTACAGATAGCAGATATCCATTTCAGAGATAAGAAACCTGAGGCACAGAGAGGTGAAAAAACATTTGACCAGGGTCACCTAGAAGCCCATGATAGAGATGGAACAACTCAGGTGACTTGCCTTCCGAACTGGGCTCTTTTCCCAAGACCATGTTTGTCCTCTATTAGACAGCAGGCAGGTCAGTCACTTCCTGGTTGGGGAGGGCAGACAGCCATGGAGCATGCGCGTGTGTGCAAACACACACACGAGCACAGAAGCTCTCATGACATGACACACGCTACACTGGCACACGGCTTGTCGTGATGACAGACGGCCACCAATTTGCCAAAATCCGCTCAATTTGGCTCACAGTGGTCTGAACCTACGACATTCTCTGGGTGTCCTGACGCTCCAAATTGCTCCAGAGTCCTGTGAAGTCTGCAAAAGCAACTGGGCTGTTTGATTCAGTGGACGAGGCTTGGAGCCCAAAATAAAAGACTGCATGTAATAATAATAATAGCATTTGCTAAGCACTTACTATTCCCCCATTCAGTCGTATTTATTGAGTTCTTACTGTGTGCAAAGCACTTTTCTCAGCTTTTGGGAGAGTACAATAGAACAATAAACAGGCACATTACTTGCCCACACTATGTGCCAGGCACTGCACTAAGCACTGGGGTGGATACAAGCAAATCACGTGGGACACAGCCCCTGTCCTGCGTGAGGGCTCGGTGTCTCAATCCCCATTTTATAGATGAAGTGACAGCCACAGAGAAGTGAAGTGCCTTACCCAAGGTCCCACGGCAAACAAGTGGCAGAGCCAGCATTCGAACCCAGGCCCGGGCTGCTTATGTACATGTGTTCAGAAAATCTTTCAATCCCAAACCTGCACAGGACAGAGGCCAAGTCAACTAAAGACTGACCACTGGACCACTGGATACTCTATGTGTAGCACGGCACAGCGAATACAGCACAGGCCTGGGGGTCTTAAGGTTATTGGCTCTAACCCCGGCTCCACCACGTGTCTTCCGCGTGATCTTGGGCAAGTCACCTCACTTCTCTGGGCCTCAGTTCCCTCATCTGTAAAATGGGGGTTAAGACTGTGAGCCCCATGTGGGAGATGGACTGTCCAACCCAATTTACTTGTATCCACCCCAGCACTTAGTACAGTGCCCAGTACATAGTAAGTGCTCAACAAAGGGCTCCCAGCCTGAGCCCCCTTTTTCCTCTCCTCCTCCCCATCCCCCCCGCCCTACCTCCTTCCCCACCCCACAGCACTTGTATATATTTGTACAGATTTATTACTCTATTTTACTTGTACATGTTTACTATTCATTTTGTTAATGATGTGCATATAGCTATAATTCTATTTGTTCTGACGATTTTGACACCTGTCTACATGTTTTGTTTTCTGTCTCCCCCTTCTAGACTGTGAGCCCGTTGTTGGGTAGGGACCATCTCTATATGTTGCCGACTCGTACTTCCCAAGTGCTCTGCACACAGTAAGTGCTCAATAAATACAAATGAATAAATGAATGAATGAAATACCATTATTATTATTATTGTTGTTGTTGTTATCCCCCAGAACAGAAGTTTGAGGATGAGAGCCAGGGCACCCATCCCTCCTGAGGAACTCCGATCATGAGTTTTGTGCCAGCCATGAGAGTTCGAGAGAGTTTGGAAGCAGAGTTTGGCATCCCTGGAGCACCAGGTACTCTACCACTCTGCCAGAGCAACATACTGCTGAGAAAATCCAATCCATCAATGGCTTTTATTGAGTGTCTGTGTGCACAGCATTGTACTTTATGCTTGGGAGAGTGCAAGAGAAGCAAAACACATGCTCCTTGTCATCAAGAAGCTTACACTCTTATGTGAAACTGTGGGCCACCTCTAGGGCTTTGTGAATCAGACAAAATTGCACCAGACTCGGTGCTTAAGGAGGTTAGGCCCATGTGGGGCCAAACTGATCCAGTCCAGTTCACAGGTTCGGTGTGGGGAGAGAGGGGTTTAAGGAGTGAAAGTGGTAGTTATCCTCTGGTTCAGGGACAAAACTGTCTGCAGTGATGCCGCATCTGGAAGTGTGAGCGTCTGAGAGAATCTCTGGCGCACTTGTACGCTTTTCCCAGAAAAATTCAGTAGTGCACCCGAGACAGCCCTGGCAAGTAATCACACTCAGAAAGGGAGATGGATGGGGTACATTAGTAGGGGTGCGGGGGAGTAAAAAAAAAAAACAGAGAGTCAAGATTCTGTGTGAACTCAAGTCACCCCATGAATGGATCAAACCCTTGGGGCCGGGGAGTATAGATGGGCCATGTGGTGTGCTGAAAAGGGAAGGGGGGGTGGTGATATAGCAGCCCTGATTTCCTACTGAGAAACAAGGCCTGCTGGATATCCATTTGCCAGGAAAACACACCCTGAGGGTAGCACCTAGTTCCCCTCCCCGTTTAGGCTGAAAGCAGGGAATGTAAATATATGCACAAACACGGGCTGAGGATGCTTAAACTCACGCCGTAGTTGGAAAGATATGAGCTAGAGAGGAGAAAGATTAAATCAGGAAAGTCTCTTGTGGGAGGTAGGGTTTCAGCAGGGCTTTGACTATGCGGACAGTTCAATTATAAATTATTCATTGATAGTAATGTCTCTCTCCCCCTCCAGACCGTAAGCTCGTTGGGGGCAGGGAAGGGGCCTGCTAATTCTGCTGTACTTTACTCTCCCAAGTGCTTAATAAAGTGCATTATAAATTATTCATTCATAGTAATGTCTCTCTCCCCCTCCAGACTGTAAGCTCGTTAGGGGCAGGGAAGGGGCCTGCTAACTCTGGTGTACTTTACTCTCCCAAGTGCTTAATAAAGTGCATTATAAATTATTCATTGATAGTAATGTCTCTCTCCCCCTCCAGACTGTAAGCTCGTTGGGAGCAGGGAAGGGACCTGATAATTCTGCTGTACTTTACTCTCCCAAGTGCTTAATAAAGTGCATTATAAATTATTCATTCATAGTAATGTCTCTCTCCCCTTCCAGACTGTAAGCTCGTTGGGGGCAGGGAAAAGGCCTGCTAATTCTGCTGTACTTTACTCTCCCAAGTACTTAATAAAGTGTATTGTAAATTATTCATTGACAGTAATGTCTCTCTCCCCCCTCCAGACTGTAAGCTCGTTGGGAGCAGGGAAGGGGCCTGCTAATTCTGTTGTACTTTACTCTCCCAAGTGCTTAATAAAGTGTTCTGCACATAGTAAGCACTCAATAAATACCACTGTTTGACACTGGTAGTTATGGCCTTATAGGTGTGAAACAAGAGGGAGTTTCAAGCAGGAGGAAGAGTGTGAGCCTGGGATCAGAGGTGGGAAAGTCAACAATGAGGCACAGTAGGAAGGTTGGCTTGGGAGAGACAGAGTTTGAGCTGCGGTGCAGTGGGATAAGAGTTCATTCATTCAATCGTATTTATTGTGCACTTACTGTGTGCAGAACACTGTACTAAGCGCTTGGGAAGTACAAGTCGGCAACACATAGAGACGGTCCCTACCCAACAGCGGGTTCACAGTCTGGAAGGGGGAGACAGACAACAAAATAAGGAAAGTCCACGGTGCCACAGGAGAAGCAGCATTGGCTTAGCGTAAAGAGCACCAGCTTGGGAGTCAGAGGATGTGGGGTTCTAATCTCTGCCACTTGTCTGCTGTGTGACCTTGGGCAAGCCACTTAACTTCTCTGTGCCTCAGTGACCTCATCTGTAAAATGGGGATTAAGACTGGGAGCCCCACGTGGGACAACTTGATTACCTTGTATCTACTCCAGTGCTTAGAACAGTGCTTGGCACACAGTAAACACTTAAATACCATAACTATTATTATTATTATTATGTAAATGCAATGTTTAAAGGTTTCTACCTGATGCAGGGAGAAGTGGATAGCTATGAAGGTTTCTGAAAAACACAGTAAACACTTAAATACCATAACTATTATTATTATTATTTAAAGGCAATGTTTAAAGGTTTCTACCTGATGCAGGGAGAAGTGGATAGCTACTGAAGGTTCCTGAAAGACACACATACACACACATACGTACAAGGAGACATTTTTAGAAAACTGATCGTAGCAAGAGTGAAGTAAGGACCAGAGAGGGGAGAAACCAGAGGAAAAGAAGCCAGTGAAGAGGTTGATATAGTAGTCTAGTCGGGATTTGACAAGTGCCCGCATCAGTGAGGGGGCTGTTTCGGTAGAGATACAGGGGTGGATCTAGACTGTGAGCCCACTGTTGGGTAGGGACCTTCTCTATATGTTGCCAACTTGTACTTCCCAAGTGCTTAGTACAGTGCTCTGCACACAGTAAGCGTTCAATAAATACGACTGAATGAATGAATGAATCTGGGAAATGTTGTAGAGGGAAAAACCAGCAGGATTTGCTAAGAGGCTGAATGTGACAGTGAAAGAGAATGAGGACTCAGTGATTATATCAAGGTTGTGAACTTCAGAGAAGTGAAAATGGTGGTGGTGTCCACGGTGATGGGAAACTTAGCTGGAGGAGGGGATTTAAAGGGGCCCCCGGGACACGCGTGTGGAGATGTCCTGGATGCAAGAGGGAATGAGAGATTGTGCAGTGAAGGAATTCCAAATAGACTTCTAGGCAAACTTCAAGCTATGAGCCAAAGTCTCTTCCAACTCTGAGAATGGGTGCTTGGATACAACCAGGACTCCCAAAATATTCTTGCCTACACTTCAACCTTACTGTTCTTTTCCACTGAGTCCCGGCTTTAGCCAACTGCAGCTGGAAGCTGACGATGAATGAAAGAACCAAACACACAGATGAGAAAAATATGGGCAGGTGCAAAGAACACCTGAACCCTCGTCAGGTCAGTAGACACATGTAGAATGCTTAGTTATAAAAGAGAACTGGGATGGGGGGGTGGGGAGCAAAAAGGGACAGATGACTGAAGGAAGAACAAGAAGAAAGGGCCCAATCACAACCCACAGATAGAAAAAGAAGGTAAATACTATAGTCAGCTGGACTGTAGAGTCTTCTGGCTCTGTAATCTGGAGGATGAGCATTAAAGTGCCTCACTGTCTCTAGTTGTATAATTATAGCACTCCTAACCCTGCAAAGCTAGGACACTTTAGCCATCTTACTTGATAGGTTAGTATCCAGTGCTTACAACGGTGCTTTGCACGTAGTAAGCGCTTAATAAATGCCATTATTATCATTAGTTTTTCCCAAACAGCCCTAGGGTTTAAAGAAGAAAAAAAATTCCCACCTTCCCTACACAAGTATCTCCCTTCCCTCGCCTCCAACCCCAAACCGAAACATACACATGCACATTCATACACCCTGATGACACTTACAGCTACAATAAAAGTGCCCACAGCTGGCCATACCGGTTGTCATCTTGATGATAATGGAAAACACAAGTAGGAAAAACCAGAAACACAACCCAGGCTTGTTAAACTCCAAGGCCAGTGTATTTGCTCATGGGCTTAAGTGCTGAGGTTTAAAAGAACAAGCTGAGAAATGAAAAGGAACACCACAAAATTACACATCACACCCCCCTCCCAAACACATGGAGGGCATCCATTTAAGCCCACAATGTAGGCACTGGGGTCAGATTTAACTGGCTCTCAATTTTAAAAAGACCCCATTAAAAGATATACTCTGAGGGCACAGGACATTCCGCTCTGGCCTCATAGTTCAGACACACCTCATTCAGGTTCCTGGTTTATGACTGATTCCCACAAAGAAACCATCAACACGGTACACCTTTTCCACAACTGCTTACGAAAACCCAACAATGTCCTAATCTCCTCCTCTTTCCCTCCTGTTTGCTGGTGGGGCTAAAAATAATAATAGTAATTGTGGTATTTGTTAAGTGCTTATTTTGTGCTGAGCCTGTGCTAAGCACTGCGATAGATATAAGATAATCAGTGTGGGCAGGGAACGTATCTACCAACTCTGTTACACTGTAATCTCCAAAGTGCTTAGTGCAGTGCTCTGCATACAGGAAGCCCTTTAGACTGTAAACCCACTGCGGGCAAGGATTGTCTCTCTATTGCTGTACTTTCCAAGCGCTCAATAAATACAACTGAATGAATAAATACAATTGATTGACTGAGCACAGCCTTGTTCCGCACAGGGACAAGTGGAAAGAACAAGTATTTAATCCCCCTTTTATGGATGAGAAAACTGAAGCACAGAAAGATTAAGTGACTTGCCCAAAGTCACGCAGCAGGCAAATAGCTGAGCTGAGATTAGAACCCACATTTCCTGATTCCCAGTCCTGTGCTCTTTCCTTCAGATCACACTGCTAAGATCAGAGGAGCTCCAAGGTCTGAATTCTTTGGGCCCTGAAACTAAAATGGAAGTTGCAAGAGGCCTTGTTGAGAGGATTTCCTGTCCTTCTGAAGTCTCCTCTGGACTCACCATTGAACATCGCACTTCTTCCTTTCAGCAGCAACATCCTGGCCGTTAGCTGTGCGTACTCCACCCAACCTTCCCCGGAGCACCAGCTTGGGAGTTGGAGGATGTGGGTTCTAATCCCGGCTCCGCCACTTGTCTGCTTTGTGACCTTGGGCAAGCCACTTAGCTTCTCAGTTACCTGATCTGGAAAATGGGGGTTAAGACTGAGCCCCACGTGGAAAAACCTGATTACCGTGTATCTACCCCAGTGCTTAGAACAGTGCTTGGGACATAGTAAGCACTTAAATACTGCAATTATTATTATTATGCCTCATCCCTGTCACTGTTCCACTCACGACTCTGGCCTGATAGTTGAATACACTTCTCTTCCCCTACCCTCCGACCTCTCTCACCGTTTTCTCTTTCCCCTCCTTCTCCCCCAAATCTACCCCTTGAAGATCTAGGCTGCACCAAAGTGGGCCTTCGCCAACTAGGATAGCCGGGGAGAGAAAAGAAGGAAGTTCGGCTTACACGATGCTGTCAAGGTGGCATGGCTCGGAAATTTAAAGACCTCTAGACAAACACCTCATTACCACCAGCTAAGACAGCACCAAAAAGACCTTAACAACCACACGGCCCTAAGCTTCTCACTGTCTGTGAGAGGAAGGGAAATTGTGTGTGCATATATGTGTTTGGGGAGGGGGAGAAGGGAAGGAAAAGAAGGAAGGAAAACAGGGTTTTTTCCAGGCTTCCTAGATGGTTCAACTAAAGTCTTCCCGTTCCCTTCAGCTGCCATCATCCTCCGAGTCCATCTGGTTGCCTTCTGGAGTGGAGGGCACATATAATTTTCCCACATTCTGCGGTTATGAAAATGAGAAAAATGGTGGTGTGGGGGGTGCCTTATACAGTGACTGATACATAATGAATGATTAACAAATACTATTAAAAAAAGGAAGCTTGTTGTGGGCAGGGAATGTGTCTTTCAACTCGGTTGTATAGTACTCTCCCCAGCACTCAGCACAGTGTTTTGCATTTATTGAGTATTTACTGTGTGCAGCACACTGTGCTAAGTGATTGGGAGACTAACAAAGTTGGTAGATACATCCCCTGCCCACGTGGAGTTGGAGTTTGGAGTTCCTTGATGCTCCCCTCCCCATTTCCCAAAGAAACAAAGGAGCAAGGTGCAATGTCCCATCCCATCATGGGACACAGGCCCTACTGAGAGCTCACCTCCTCCAGGAGGCCTTCCGAGACTAAGCTCCTTCCTCTCCCCCTCGTTCCCCTCTCCATCCCCCCAATCTTACCTCCTTCCCTTCCCCACAGCACCTGTATATATGTATATATGTTTGTACATATTTATTACTCTATTTATTTTACTTGCACATATCTATTCTATTTATTTTATTTTGTTAGTATGTTTGATTTTGTTCTCTGTCTCCCCCTTTTAGACTGTGAGCCCACTGTTGGGTAGGGACTGTCTCTATATGTTGCCAACTTGTACTTCCCAAGCACTTAGTACAGTGCTCTGCACACAGTAAGCGCTCAATAAACACAATTGATTGATTGATCGATCTAGCAGTGGCCAAACAAACTGTATTTACTGAGCACTTACTATAACAAGAATAATAATGATGGTATTTGTTAAGCGCTTACTATGTACAAAGCACTGTTCTAAGCGCTGGGGGGGAAACAAGGTGATCAGGTTGTCCCATGGGGGGCTCACAATCTTAATCCCCATTTTCCAGAGGAGGTAACTGAGGCTCAGAGAAGTTAAGTGACTTGCACAAAGTCACACAGCTGGCAAGCGGCAGAGCCAGGATTTGAACCCATGACCTCTGACTCCAAAGCCCGTGCTCTTTCCCCTGAGCCACGCTGCTTCTCTGAGCCACACAGAGCACTGTACTAAGTGCTTGGGAGAGTACAATACAGCAGAGTTGATGGACATGATACCTGCCCACAAAGAGTTTCCTGTCTAGAGGGGGTGACGGACAATTATATAACCAAATTACATAAATAAGTAAATAATACACATAAGTGCTGAACAGGGACTTTTGACCACAACAAACTCTGACAAGTGACTTTCCCTCAGCTGAGGCCCAAGTGGTCACAGGTGACTTTCGGGTCAGCATTTTACTTAAATTTATTTTCATTCATTCAATCGTATTTATTGAGCGCTTACTCTGTGCAGAGCACTGTACTAAGCTCTTGGGAAGTACATATAGAGACGGCCCCTACCCAACAACGGTCCCTACGGTCTAGAAGGGGGAGACAGAAAACAAAACATGCAGGTGTCAAGTCATCAGAATAAATAGAAGTACAGCTAGATGCACATCATTAACAAAATAAAATAAATAGAATAGTAAATATGTACAAGTAAAATAAATAGAGTAATTAATCTGTACAAACATATATACAGGTGCTGTAAGGAGGGGAAGGAGGTAGGGCAGGGGGGATAAATTTATTCATTTATTTTAAGCTTACAGCCCCACAGACAGCCCAGTCCCAGGCCAGACAGATGGTCAGATTTCAAAAGCCTTGTAAGTAAAAAACACTTAACTCACTAATGCATAAAAGCCACCTTAACTTAATATGGTGCTCTGCACATAGCAGGCACTCAATAAATACCACTGGTGGACAAGACCAACCTCCAGCCCATGAGGGAAACAGAGAGCAAAACAAATAAAATCAGCATCTGTCCTTCACCCTGGACCATGTGGAGAAGCAGCGTGGCCTATGGACAGAGCATGTGTGTACCTGGGCAAGTCACTTTACTTCTCTGTGCCTCAGTTACCTCATCTGTAATATGGGGATTAAGACAGTGAGCCCTACGTGGGACAGGGACCATGTCCAACCTGATTATCTTGTATTTATCCCAGAGCTTAGAATGGTGACTGGAAAGAGTAAGTGCTTAATACCAATTATTATTATTACCATTCAAGGTGAGAAGTTCAGTTCCCATTATGAAGAATGTGGGACACGTTACAGGGAAGGAGGGAGACGAGACATTCAGTTTCCACTACGAAGAACATGGGACGTGTTATAGGGAAGGAGGGAGCCATCTGGAGAGAAAGCCTCAAAACTGAACCAGGTGAGATGCTGTCAGACACTTAGGGTAACAGATTTAAGGGGATGAGGGGGAAATGTAGAAGAGATTGAGGGCACTCGAAAAGCTTGAACTTTCTGGAGTAGAAAGAAGTCATTCCCAAATCATTTATGGGGGGGATGCAGAGGACAAAGTTACCATCATGACCAATACTCTTAATCATAAGCAATAAGGTCACCATCATGATTGATAACCTTAATCATAAGCCTCCATTAAGGGCCCATCTCTTCATAGCCCTCCAAATTCCCTGCTTCCCCCAATCTCCCGCACCTAATGATCTTGCCAGGTTCTTCATCGTCAAAACTGAAGCCATCGGGTGCTTTGTTCCTAACATCTCCCCTGCTCCTCTCCAGCTCCTCCTTCCTGCTACCCCCTCTTCAATTCTCCCATCCTTCCAAGTGGTATCTCAAGAAAAGATTGCTCTCCTCTCAAAATCTAACCTCTCCACCTGCATCTCCATCCCCATCTCTTCACACCTTATCAAAACAGTTGCCCTCTCCCTTCTCTCCTGGACCACAATCTTCAACGCACTTTCCAGGGGCTCCTTCCAGGCTTTCAAACATTCCCAAGTATCCACCATCTTAAAAAACACAACACACCTCCCTCAACCCCAGGGCACCCTCCAATTTGCACCCCATCTTCCTCCTACTTCTTCCTTTCCAACTCCTTGAGCAAGTTGTTTACAACTGCTGCCTCCAGTTCTTCTCATCTAATTCACTCCTTTACCTCCTGCAATCTGATTTCCATCCCCTTCATTCCACAGAATCAACCCAATCTAAGGTCACCAGTGACTTCGTACTTGCCAAGTCTAATGGCCTCTATTCCATCTTAGTCCTCCTCAACTTTAATGTTTGAAACTGTGGACAACCCATTCCCTTGAAAACATTACCTAACCTCGGTTTCACAGACACTGTCCTCTCCCGGTTCTCCTCCAATCTTTCTGATTGCTCCTTTTCAGTCCCTTTGGAAGGCTCCTTCTCGGCCTCCCACCGCCTAACCGTGGGGGTCCCCTCAAGGTTCATTTCTGGGTCCCCTTCTATTCTCCATCTACATCCACTCGCTTGGAAAACTCACCCACTCCCATGGCTTCAACCACCATCTCTACGCGGATGATTTCCACGTCTACATCTCCAGCTCTGACCTCTCTCCTTCTCTGCAGTCTCCAATTTTCTTCTACCTTTGGGACATTGCTACCTGGATGTCCCATAGACACCTCGAACTCAACATGTGCAAAACAGAACTCTACATCTTCCCACCCAAACCCTATCATCCCCCATGATTTTCCCATCTCTGTAGACAGCACCACCACCCTTCCTGTCTCAAAAATCAGTAACCCTGGCATTATCCTTGACTCCTCTCTCAATCCTTCCACCCATTCAATGTCACCAAATCCAATTCGTTCTATCAATTGGATTTACTGAGCACTCACTGTGCAAAGCACCACATTAAGTGCTTGGGAGCATACGATATAAGAGAGTCCACAATTAACTTAAAGTCTAGAGTTGTGAAGGTTCTATCTCTAGAATCTGCCCTTTCCACTCCCTTCGAACTGTTATCATGCTGATCCAATCACTTATATCCCGCACCCTAACTCCTGCATCAGCCTCCCCACTGACCTTCCTGCTTCCTGACTCTCCCCTCTTCCGTTCTTAATTCACCCTCTCTAGACTGTAAACGGATTGTAGGCAAGAAATGTGTCTTTATGCTATACTGTACTCTCCGAAGTGCTTAGTACAGTGCTCTGAACACAGTACATGCTCAATAAATATAACTGACCAACTCGGCTGCCTGGATCATTTTTCTACAAAAAATTCAGTCCCTGTTTCCCCACTCCTCAAGAAACCTCGTGGCTGTCCACCTACCTCTGCATCGAAAGAAATTCTTTTAAAGCACTCAATCAGCTCTCCCCCTTTGACCCTACTTAACATCCTTGTAAAACTCAGCTCACACACTTCACTCCTCAAATGCCAACCTACTCAGAGCACCTCCATCTCACCTATCTCACTGCGTCCCCCTAGCCCATGCCCTCCTTTAGGCCTGGAACCCCTCCCCCCTTCAAATACACCAGACTACCATTCTTCCCTCCTTCAAATCCATCCTAAAAATCACATCTCTTCCAAGAGGCCCTCCCTAACTAAGCATTTTTTCCCCTACTTGTTCTCCCTTCTGCATCACCTATGCACTTGGATCTCTTTAATCACTAATAGTAACCCCATCCTTCACACTTACGTACAAATCCTTACACTCTGTCATTTCCCCTATCTATATTTAAGTGTCTGCCTCCTCCTCAAGATTGTAAGCTCTGTGTGGGCATGGGCAGATCTAAAAAGTCTACTGTATTGTACTCTCCCATGTGCTTAGCATAGTGCTCTGCACATAGTAAGTTCTCAGGAAGTACCACTGATTGAGTCAACCATCCTGGGTTCTAATTCTGGTTCTACCACTTGGATGTTGTGTGACCTTAGGAAAGTCACAACTTCCCTGAGCCTCAGTTTTCTCTTCTATAAAATGGGAATTAAAACTCAAAAAAAATTCACAAAGAATACAAAAATTTCAGTCGATGTTTCCCCACTCCTCAAGAAACCTCCAGTGGCTGTCCATCCACCTCTGCATCAAAAGCAATTCTTTTAAAGCACTCAATCAGCTCTCCCCCTTTGACCTTACTTAACATCCTTGTAAAACTCAGCTCACACACTTCACTCCTCAAATGCCAACCTACTCAGAGCACCTCCATCTCACCTATCTCACTGCGTCCCCCTAACCCATGCCCTCCCTTAGGCCTGGAACCCCCTCCCCCTTCAAATATAGCAGACCACCATCCTCCCTCCTTCAAATCCATCCTAAAAATCACATCTCTTCCAAGAGGCCCTCCCTAACTAAGCATTTATTTCCCCTACTCGTTCTCCCTTCTGCATCACCTATGCACTTGGATCTCTTTAATCACTAATAGTAACCCCATTCTTCGCACTTACGTACAAATCCTTACACTCTGTTATTTCCCCTATCTATATTTAAGTGTCTGCCTCCTCCTCAAGATTGTAAGCTCCGTGTGGGCAGGGGCAGATCTAAAAACTCTACTGTATTGTACTCTCCCACGTGCTTAGTATAGTGCTCCGCACATAGTAAGTTCATCGTGCTCTGCACATAGTAAGTTCTCAGTAAGTACCACTGATTGAGTCAACCATCCTGGGTTCTAATTCTGGTTCTACCACTTGGATGTTGTGTGACCTTGGGAAAGTCACAACTTCCCTGAGCCTCAGTTTTCTCTTCTATAAAATGGGGATTAAAATTCAAAAAAATTCACAAAGAATACAAAAAATTCAGTCGATGTTTCCCCACTCCTCAAGAAACCTCCAGTGGCTGTCCATCCACCTCTGCATGCAAAGAAATTCTTTTAAAGCACTCAATCAGCTCTCCCCCTTTGACCTTACTTAACATCCTTGTAAAACTCAGCTCACACACTTCACTCCTCAAATGCCAACCTACTCAGAGCACCTCCATCTCACCTATCTCACTGCGTCCCCCTAGCCCATGCCCTCCCTTAGGCCTGGAACCCCCTCCCCCTTCAAATATAGCAGACCACCATCCTCCCTCCTTCAAATCCATCCTAAAAATCACATCTCTTCCAAGAGGCCCTCCCTAACTAAGCATTTATTTCCCCTACTCGTTCTCCCTTCTGCATCACCTATGCACTTGGATCTCTTTAATCACTATTAGTAACGCCATCCTTCGCACTTACGTACAAATCCTTACACTCTGTCATTTCCCCTATCTATATTTAAGTGTCTGCCTCCTCCTGAAGACTGTAAGCTCCGTGTGGGCAGAGACAGATCTAAAAATCTACTGTATTGTACTCTCCCACGTACTTAGTATAGTACTCTGCACATAGTAAGTTCTCAATAAGTACCACTGATTGAGTCAGACACCCTGGGTTGTGATTCTGGTTCTGCCACTTGGGATGTTGTGTGACCTTGGGAAAGTCACAACTTCCCTGAGCCTCAGTTTTCTCTTCTATAAAATGGGAATTAAAATTCAAAAAAATTCACAAAAAATACAGAAAATTCAGTCCACGTTTCCCCACTCCTCAAGAAACCTCCAGTGGCTGTCCATCCACCTCTGCATCCAAAGAAATTCCTTTAAAGCACTCAATCAGCTCTCCCCCTTTGACCTTACCTAACATCCTTGTAAAACTCAGCTCGCATACTTCACTCCTCAAATGCCAACCTACTCTGTGCATTTGAGCCCCATGAGGGCCAGGGGCTGTGTCCAACCTGATCGTCTGGATAGAGCACGGGCTTGGGACTCAGAAGATCCAGGTTCTAATTCTGGCTCTGCCACTTGTCTGCTCTGTGACCTTGGGCAAGTGACTTTACTTTTCTATGCCTCTTTACCTCACCTGTAAAATGGAGATTGAGACCGTGAGCCCCTCGTGGGACACAGACAGGGTCCAACCCGATTTACTTGTGTCTACCCCCGCGCTGAGTACGGTGCCTGGCACAAAGTGCTTAACAAATACCATAATTATTACCATCATCTACCCCCGCGCTTAGTGTGTGGCTTAACATCGCATCACAAAAATTCTTACTACTAATAATTTTGCCACAGACCAACAACCAGCCAGTCAACTAATAGGGCCAGGGACAGCAAACGTCTGTCAGGGCGAACAGAGCAGGTCACAGAAAGAACTGAGGGGCTCAGGGCAATCCCACAACATACGGGTTCCTTTAAGCAGGGTTGAAAGATCTCATTCCAAGCCGTGCTACTGCCTCCATTAAAACCCTCTCTGAGGAAAAATTCAAATTAGTCACAGAGCAAGATTCATGGGCACTTCTGTGGGTGGGTAATCCATTTAGGCTGACAGACAAGTGACTGTGAAGTCTCCAGCCTCAGGGAAGTTTCTTGGGGGTCTAAAATGTTTTTTGGCCACTTAGGCAAAAAAAAAAGAAGAAAAAGAAAATTATATTTAAGGTCCAGGCTGGAGTTAAGTGCCCCTTTGGTGGATGATTCAAGGGAAGATCTATGGGCAGAATGTGTGTAAAATACAGTAAGTATTTCTTTTGTGGTTTCGAGAGTGGTTTTTTTGCAAAGAGCAGTTTCTGTGGCAACTTCTCCACATTAACAAATGGCCTATTGCTTCATATTTCCAACCTAAGAGAATGAAAAACAATGTCTCTGAATCAGCCGCCCTGACATTTTTATGGGCTTATAAATCCTGCGTCACCCAGTGTCCCTTCCTTGCCTTTCCTGGGATATTTAAATGGAAGACGGGAAAAGGCATCGAAGTGCGAGTGTCTGTAAGAGCGTCTGTGTACATTTCCAAGTCCGGTCTCAAACCTGAACCCTACTAAGTTCCCACTCCCTCCGCGGACCACCCAGATGGAAGGTGGGATCTGTTCTAATGCTAAGACCATCTCGTCTCCCCACAGAGAACAACTTATAGCGTCTTCCAGAACCCCTTGCTGGGGTAGCCTGCTTTACTGCCCAAGGCCCTGGAGAAAAAGAACCAAAAGAGCAGGAGTAATAATAATAATAATGATGGCATTTATTCATTCATTCAATCGGATTTACTGAGCGCTTACTGTGTGCGGATCACTGTACTAAGCGCTTGGAAAGTACAAGTTGGCAGCATATAGAGACAGTCCCTACCCAACAGCAGGCTCACAGTCTAGAAGGGGGAGACAGACAACAAAATAAGATATATTAACAAAATTAAATAGAATAAATATGTACAAATAGAATAAATATGTACAAAGTAAGCGCTTACTATGTGCAAAGCACTGTTCTAAGCGCTGGGGATTACAAGGTGATCAGGTTGTCCCACAAGGGGCTCACAGTCTTCATCCCTATTTTACAGATGAGGGAACTGAGGCCCAGAGAAGTTAAGTGACTTGCCCAAAGTCACACAGCTGACAACTGGCGGAGCCGGAATTTGAACTCATGACCTCTGACTCCAAAGCCCGGGCTCTTTCCACTGAGCCATGCTGCTTCTCAGCAGATTAAGTCCTTGTCTGCATGGCCTGTCATAAGAATTATAATAATAATGATGGCATTTGTTAAGCGCTTACTGTGTGTCAAACACTGTTCTAAACGCTGGGATAGATACAAACTAATCAGGTTGGACAAAGTCCTGTCCCACACGGGGCTCACTGCCTTAATCCCCATTTTTCAGATGAGGTAACTGAGGCCCAGAGAGGTCAAATGACTTGCCCACGGTCACACAGCAGACAACTACTGGAGCCAGGATTACATTCATTCATTCGATTGTATTTATTGAGCGCTTACTGTGTGCAGAGCACTGTATTAAGCGCTTGAGAAGTACAAGTTGGCAACATATAGAGATGGTCCCCGCCCAACAGTGGGCTCACAGTCTAGAAGCCCAGGTCCTTCTGATTCCCAAGCCCGTGCTCTATCCACTAGGCCACGATGCTTCTCAAAAGACAGGCAGTGGGCGGGAGGAGAAAAAGGGCAGTATTGCCTAATGGAAAGAGCATGGCCTAAGACTCAGAAGACCTGGTTTCGAATCTCACCTCTGCCACCTGTCTGCTGTGTGACCTTGGGCAATTCACTTAACTTCTCTGTGCCTTAGTTACCTCATTTGTAAAATGGGGATTAAGACTGTGACTCCAAGATGCCTTGGGCAGGGACTGTGTCCAACCTGATTTGCTTGTTTCCACTCCACGGCTTAGTAAGCACTTAAATACCATTATCATTATTGTTGTTATTATTATTCAGGGTCCTGCATTAAGGCAGGGGTATGGACTAGGTGACCTGTCAAGGCCCTTCTAGACTGTGAGCCCGCTGTTCGGTAGGGACCGTCTCTATATGTTGCCAACTTGTACTTCCCAAGCGCTTAGTACAGTGCTCTGCACACAGGAAGCGCTCAATAAATATGATTTCTAGACTGTGAGCCCGCTGTTGGGTAGGGACTGTCTCTATATGTTGCCAACTTGGACTTCCCAAGCACTTAGTACAGTGCTCTGCACACAGTAAGCGCTCAATAAATACGATTTCTAGACTGTGAGCCCGCTGTTGGGTAGGGACCGTCTCTAGATGTTGCCAACTTGGACTTCCCAAGCGCTTAGTACAGTGCTCTGCACACAGTAAGCGCTCAATATGATTTCTAGACTGTGAGCCCACTGTTGGGTAGGGACCGTCTCTAGATGTTGCCAACTTGGACTTCCCAAGCGCTTAGTACAGTGCTCTGCACACAGTAAGCGCTCAATAAATACGATTTCTAGACTGTGAGCCCGCTGTTGGGTAGGGACCATCTCTAGATGTTGCCAACATGGACTTCCCAAGCGCTTAGTACAGTACTCTGCACACAGTAAGCGCTCAATAAATATGATTTCTAGACTGTGAGCCTGCTGTTGGGTAGGGGCCGTCTCTAGATGTTGCCAACTTGGACTTCCCAAGCGCTTAGTCCAGTGCTCTGCACACAGGAAGCGCTCAATAAATACGGTTTCTAGACTGTGAGCCTGCTGTTGGGTAGGGACCGTCTCTAGATGTTGCCAACTTGGACTTCCCAAGCGCTTAGTACAGTGCTCTGCACACAGGAAGCGCTCAATAAATACGATTTCTAGACTGTGAGCCCGCTGTTGGGTAGGGACCGTCTCTAGATGTTGCCAACTTGGACTTCCCAAGCGCTTAGTCCAGTGCTCTGCACACAGTAAGCGCTCAATAAATATGACAATGAATGAATGAATGGGAGAAAGAGCTGGGCCTCACTCACTTCCCCCGGACTCTTTTCCCTGTTTCCTTCCTTCCCAGACCAACCCAAAGGAATCCGCTCTCGTCCCCTTGGTTAAAAATCTGTTCTCCCTCCTAGACTCTTGTCGTGACTATTCACCGCCCACAGGTCATCGAGACCTACACAAGGATGCTCAAAATAACAGGGAAGTCAAGGCACTACCCCCAAACGGGAGGCATCCAAGAAAGCCAGTCAAAACAAAAAGCAAGGGGAGAGAAAAAGAGAGAGAGCTACTCAGCAGTGTGAGATATGGGGTCATCTGGAAATCAGAGGATGGGAAGGAAAACAGCTTCAGAAAAACTCCAGGGAGGAGGAAGGGGCACGGAGGATGGAGCAGGCGGTTGAAACTAGGATCAGGATTCACCGCGGACAAGTCAGTGGGGCTCAGCTGGCCTGAGGGAAAGCGCCGTTTCGCCAACAGGCCCGGGCGAGGGCACCCGGGGCAGAGGAGGGTGAGGAGGATGCCTGGGCAAAACCAGCCAGGCGACCGGCTAACTCTACGAGAAGCAGCGTGGCTCAGTGGAAAGAGCCCAGGCTTTGGAGTCAGAGGTTACGGGTTCAAATCCCGGCGCTGCCAACTGTCAGCTGTGTGACTTTGGGCAAGTCACTTCACTTCTCTGAGCCTCAGTTCCCTCATCTGGAAAATGGGGATTAAAAACTGTGAGCCCCCCGTGGGACAACCTGATCACCTTGTAATCTCCCCAGTGCTTTGCACATAGTAAGTGCTTAAGAAATACTATCATTATTTAGTCACTTCACTTCTCTGGGCCACAGTTCCCTCATCTGGAAAATGGGGACTAAAAACTGTGAGCCCCTCATGGGACAACCTGATCACCTTGTTATCTCCCCAGCGCTTAGAACAGTGCTTTGCACACAGTAAATGCTTAAGAAATACTATCATTATTAAGTCACTTCACTTCTCTGGGCCACAGTTCCCTCATCTGTAAAACGGGGATTAAAAACTGTGAGCCCCCCGTGGGACAACCTGATCACCTTGTAATCTCCCCAGTGCTTTGCACATAGTAAGTGCTTAAGAAATACTATCATTATTAAGTCACTTCACTTCTCTGGGCCACAGTTCCCTCATCTGTAAAACGGGGATTAAAAACTGTGAGCCCCCTGTGGGACAACCTGATCACCTTGTAATCTCCCCAGCACCTAGAACAGTGCTTTGCACATAGTAAGTGCTTAAGAAATACTATCATTATTAAGTCACTTCACTTCTCTGGGCCACAGCTCCCTCATCTGTAAAATGGGGATTAAAAACTGTGAGCACCCCCGTGGGACAACCTGATCTCTTTGTAATCTCCCCAGAGCTTAGAACAGTGCTTTGCACATAATAAGTGCTTAAGAAATACTATCATTAAGTCACTTCACTTCTCTGGGCCACAGTTCCCTCATCTGGAAAACGGAGACTAAAAACTGTGAGCCCCCCGTGGGACAACCTCATCACCTTGTAATCTCCCCAGCGCTTAGAACAGTGTTTTGCACATAGTAAGTGCTTAAGAAACACTATCATTATTAAGTCACTTCACTTCTCTGGGCCACAGTTCCCTCACCTGGAAAATGGGGATTAAAAACTGTGAGCCCACCGTGGGACAACCTGATCACCTTGTAATCTCCCCGGAGCTTAGAACAGTACTTTGCACATAGTAAGTGCTTAAGAAATACTATCATTATTAAGTCGCTTCACTTCTCTGGGCCACAGCTCCCTCATCTGTAAAATGGGGATTAAAAACTGTGAGCCCACCGTGGGACAACCTGATCACCTTGTAATCTCCCCAGAGCTTAGAACAGTACTTTGCACACAGTAAGTGCTTAAGAAATACTATCATTATTAAGTCGCTTCACTTCTCTGGCCCTCAGTTCCCTCATCTGGAAAATGGGGACTAAAAACTGTGAGCCCCCCGTGGGACAACCTGATCACCTTGTAATCTCCCCAGCGCTTAGAACAGTGCTTTGCACATAGTAAGTGCTTAAGAAATACTATCATTATTAAGTCACTTCACTTCTCTGGGCCACAGTTCCCTCATCTGTAAAATGGGGACTAAAAACTGTGAGCCCCCCGTGGGACAAACTGATCACCTTGTAATCTCCCCAGAGCTTAGAACAGTACTTTGCACACAGTAAGTGCTTAAGAAATACTATCATTATTAAGTCGCTTCACTTCTCTGGCCCTCAGTTCCCTCATCTGGAAAATGGGGACTAAAAACTGTGAGCCCCCCGTGGGACAACCTGATCACCTTGTAATCTCCCCAGCGCTTAGAACAGTGCTTTGCACATAGTAAGTGCTTAAGAAATACTATCATTATTAAGTCACTTCACTTCTCTGGGCCACAGTTCCCTCATCTGTAAAATGGGGACTAAAAACTGTGAGCCCCCCGTGGGACAAACTGATCACCTTGTAATCTCCCCAGCGCTTAGAACAGTGATTTGCACATAGTAAGTACTTAAGAAATACTATCATTATTAAGTCACTTCACTTCTCTGGGCCTCAGTTCCCTCATCTGTAAAACGGGAATTAAAAACTGTGAGCCCCCCCGTGGGACAACCTGATCACCTTGTAATCTCCCCAGCACTTAGAACAGTGCTTTGCACATAGTAAGTGCTTAAGAAATACTATCATTATTAAGTCACTTCACTTCTCTGGGCCTCAGTTCCCTCATCTGTAAAATGGGGATTAAGACTGTGAGCCCCCATGGGACAACCCGATCCCTCCCCCCAGCGCTTAGAACAGTGCTTTGCACATAGTAAGCGCTTAATAAATGCCATTATTATTATTATTAGGAATCAGGGAGCTTCTGGAGGGATCTCAAGCAATCTATGGTATTTTTTGAGCACTTCTAGTGCGCAGCACTGTACTGAGAGCCCTTGTGGGAAGTACCAACAGAGTTGAGAGACATGATCCCTGCCCCCCAGGAGCTTACAGGCTAGTGGAAGACATGGATATTGAAAAAAATTACAGATAAGGGAAGCAGCAGAGTATAAGGATATGGACAGACACGCTACGGGGTTGTACATAGACTTTCGCTCTGCAGCAAAATCCTGTAGGGGAGGAATGGGACCTGTTCTGTTTATCTGACCACAATACAGCAGGAAGCCCTGAACACCTAGATAATAATTATTGTATTTGTTAAGCGCTTGGTACAACCATGATCATGCAGAGAAGCAGCGCGGCTCAGTGGCCAGAGCCCGGGCTTGGGAGTCTGAGGTCATGGGTTCTAATCCCAGCTCCGCCACATGTCTGCTGTGTGACCTTGGACAAGTCACTTAACTTCTCTGCGCCTCGGTTACCTCATTAAGACTGTGAGCCCCGGTTACCTCATCTGCAAAATGGGAATTAAGACTGTGAGCCCCGGTTACCTCATCTGTCTCCCCCTTTTAGACTGTGAGCCCAATGTTGGGTAGGGACTGTCTCTATATGTTGCCAATTTGTACTTCCCAAGCACTTAGTACAGTGCTCTGCACATAGTAAGCGCTCAATAAATATGATTGATTGATTGATTGTAAAATGGGAATTAAGACTGTGAGCCCCACGTAGGACCTGATCACCTTGTATCCCCCCCAGCGCTTAGAACAGTGCTTTGCACATAGTAAGCGCTTAACAAATGCCATCATTATTTATTAGACGATTAACCCTTTGAGAACTTCGAGGGTATAAAAGGATGAGAAGCGGTGCGGCCTAGTGGAAAGAGTCTGGGAGCGAGAAGCCCCGCATTCTAATTTTAGCTCCGCCACTTACCTGCGATGTGACTTTGGGCAAGTTAGTTAATTTCTCTGTCCTTCAGTTTCCTCCTCTGCAATATGGGGGTTAAAAATCTATTCTCCTTCCTAAACTGTGAACTGCATGTGGGACCTGATTAGCTTGTATCTACCCCAGTGCTTGGTATAGTGTTTGGCACATAGAAGTGCATAACACTATTATTGTTAATAGTAATAATAATAATAATAAAAGGGTGTTTGGCACATAGTAGTGCATAACAAACACTATTATTAATAGCAATAATAATAGGGTGCCATGTCAGTAGCTCACTCTGACACGAGACAACCCAACTCCACAGCCTACTCGGGGTTTAATCAGTTAAGGAACATGAACGTACTGAGCACCCAGGTAGGCCTGAGTTACAAGGCACTTGCTAGAGTTAAACATTAAAAAGTAGAGGTGGATAACGCCCATAGAGAGCTTACAGTGCAAGTTACTTAACTTCTCTATGCCTCAGTTCCCTCATCTGTGAAATGGGGATTAAGACTGAGCCCCACAAGGGACAACCTGATCACCTTGTAACCTCCCCAGCACTTAGAACAGTGCTTTGCACATAATAAGTGCTTAATAAATGCCATTATTATTATTATTATTATTATTATTATTATTACAGTGAGGGGCAGGGGGAAACAGGTTAAGGAGGGCTGAAAGAATATAACCAACATAACTTGATCAGTACATATGGATAAAGCAGAATGAACTCAGGAGGGGCGGGAGGAAGGAGTCGTAGAAGCAGCCCAGACTTAAAATGCACTGGAGATAAAGTTGTCAGGAAGAGAACAAGGGAGATAAATAAGGGAATGGAGGTCCTGAGCTGAGATGTGAAGGGCAAGGAGGCCGCTTCTTGTGTCAAAACTACTTGGGCAACCCTTACTATGTGTCCAACTCTGTTCTAAGCGCTGGTGTAGATACAAACTAATCAGTTTGGACACAGTCCCTGTCCCACTGGGGGCTCACAGTCTTAACCCCTCTTTTACAGACGAAGTAACTGAGGCACAGAGAAGGGAAGTGACTTACCCAAGGTCACACAACAGATAAGCGGTGGAGCCGGAATTAGAACCCAGGTCCTTCCGACTCGCAGGCCAGTTCTCTATCCACTAGGTCATGCTGCTTCTCTGCTCCCTTCCCCTGCTCCGGGCAAGTCACTTAACTTCTCTGGGCCTCAGTTACCTCATCTGTAAAATGGGGATGAAGACTGTGAGCCCCCCGTGGGACAACCTGATCACCTTGTAACCTTCCCAGCGCTTAGAACAGTGCTTTGCACATAGTAAGTGCTTAATAAATGCTGTTATTATTATTATTATTATTCCCCGCCCTGCTGCTCTGCTCACAAGTAGCTAATTCATTCAATCGTATTTATTGAGCACTTACTGTGCACAGAGCACTGTACTAAGCGCTTGGGAAGTACAAGTTGGCAACATATGGAGACAGTCCCTATCCAACAGTGGGCTCACAGTCTAGAAATACCACATATTCATTCATTTATTCAATCGTATTTATTGAGCGCTTACTGTGTGCAGAGCACTGTACTAAGCGCTTGGGAAGTACATATGCCTGGGGCCTGCCCTGTTCTCCGCCAAGAAGCAGTGTGGCCTAGTGCCAACAGCACAGGGCCTAGGAGTCAGAGGACCCGGGTTCTAATCCCGGCCATTTACACACTTGCTTACTGTGTGACCTTGGGCAAGCCACAATTTCTCTGCCTCGGTTACCTCATCTGCAAAATGGGGATTAAATCCCAGGCCTTCCAACTTAGACTGTGGGCCCCGTGTGGCACAGGGACTGTGTTCAACTTGATTATCGTGTATAGACCCCAGTGCTTTATACAGTGCTTGGCACCTAGCAGTTAACAAGAACCACGCAGAAAAAAAGCACCCTGTGCCCCGGCGGAGTAAAGTCGCTGCGCTGACACTTGTTCACGTCTCCTGACAGTTCCAAATTTGATCGCTTCCCCCCCGGCTTCCCCCTCTAGCTCTGCCCTCTGAAATACACCAAGAGGAAGGCAACTTATTTTGGGCAAGGGGCTTCAGAGACCCTAACCCCAACCTCACTCACGGAGCCAGCCCCAAGGCCTTTTCAATCCTATGCCTGGCTCAGTTTCCAGCATCTCTTCCACCACCTGCCAATTCTGGAGACTGCCCTTCCGGCGTGACTGACGTTTCACTTGACATTCCCGATTCCAATAAAAGGAAAAGAGGTAGCCTAGACAGAGAAGGCAGCCGATTGGGGAACTTTACATTCTTCCCTCCCACCGCCTGGCTTTTCCCTTTCTCCTCCTCCTGCTCTGACTCCTACACACCCTTTCAAAACGTCCTTGGCCTCAAAACTCCTCCCAGCATTTCAGCAGCTGGAGGAGGAGAAAGAATGTGGCATTTTCAAAGACTCTCCGCTGTTTGGTCCTGACAATTAGTCCATTGGAGCCAAATTTCTGGGGCATGACGCAACTCATCGTCGAGGGAGGAATGTGGGAGATCTCCGGGGGACAGTTTTGGGGGACAACTTTTCGGGAAAGATCAATCCCTACCTTCCCATCCGCTCCCAAATGAGAGTCTCTGGGGAATGGCAGGAGTTCTGCAGCAACAGGAAGTAAAAACTAATTTAAACAAAAGCCAGACTCACTAACCAGGCCCTACGTACACAAGTTCTCATTCTCTTACCAGATTCTGGTCCTTGGATTCAAGGACCTTGCAAGGAGCCACACAATCCAGATGCCAAAATGGCACATCTAAACCCTGCACCAGATGCTTTACCTGCAAAGAAGTTTGGGCTCCAGTTTGTTTTCATTACTTTTGTATATAGGAATCCTACCCCCAGATGATTCACAACACCCCGTTTAACGCACCCAATATCCACCCTCACTCACCACTTATACATTTTACTCCCCTTCTCAAAATTGATGTTCTCATGTGTGTTTCCTTTTGCATATCCAATTACTTATTCTGCTTTTTCACCCTGATTTTAAAGTTAAAACCACTTCCTATTACACCCACCTAACCCGACTATTTGTAAATAATTTTGGTCTGTCTCCCTCACAGATTGTGAGTTCCTTTCGGGCAGATAACGGGTGCCTCTGTTGCACTCTCTCAAGCGCTCAGTACAGCACTTGGCACTCAGTAGTGCTCAATACATACCACTGTTCACTACGACAGCATAGAAAATGCTTCATCTTCCGCAGGCTGTTGCGCTTGGCAGGCGCTGGTAGGCAAGGCAGTTTCCTGGAGAGCCAAAGAAGAGTTTGGATCTCTGGGCAGGAGCGGAGAAGTTTCCAACATCAGAAACCACTCCAAAGGACAATGGTCCGGATACACCAGGCGGCTCTTAATCCTCTCCAGTCTTGCCAACAATAGTTTAAATTATTCCATCTGAAGGAATTCGCGAAACCTGGACGCTTTTCCGTCATTTATGTTTCTTCCATTTTACATCTCCCCTAGGTTGGGCTCCCACACACGCCAGCTTTGCCACCCACCTCCTCAGGCTCTGAGCTTCAGAAGAAATCCCAGCACTGTCGAGAGCGGGACCCTCCACAGAAAGAGAAGCATCATGGCCAAGTGGACAGAGCTCGAGACTGGAAGTCAGAAGGACCCGGGTTCTGATCCCAGCTCTGCCACTTCATCATCATCATCAATCGTATTTATTGAGCGCTTACTGTGTGCAGAGCACTGTACTAAGCGCTTGGGAAGAACAAATTGGCAACATATAGAGACAGTCCCTACCCAACAGTGGGCTCACAGTCTAAAAGGGGGAGACAGAGAACAAAACCAAGTGCGGGCCACTGGTCTGCTGTGTGACCTTGGGCAAGTCACTTCACTTCGCCGGGCCTCAGTTTCCTCAGCTGTAAAATGGGGATCTGAAGACCGTGAGCCCCACCTGGGACAGGGACTATGTCCAACCTGATTAGTGTGGATCTACCTCAGCGCTTAGAAAAGTGCTGGACACACAGTAAACACTAAACCAATATCATCATTAACCCCTATTCCAAAAACATCCATCCACAGCTCGGTTTTCTGTTCTCAGTTTCGCTTCCCTACTGAAAATGTGTTCTTAGGACCCAACCGGTCCTTCCTGGCTGTGGTGATTGTGCTCTTTTACGTGCCACTCGTCTCCTGAATCACCAGGGCCCGGGACAGAAGCAGGGACCTGCTTTTGTGGCGGGCCGAGGCCTTTGATAATACGCATGTTGAAAAAGGAAAGCTGCTTAATTAAAACCCTTTTACCCAATCAACGTCAGCCCTTTCTCCACAGAAAGAACAAGGGGCCTTGGGGTACATGAGTGTTACAGAGCAAGGAGGACCCTTTCCGTACCCTGCTAAGGAGACAACTCCTTCCTACACCTTACCTCTGGCTCATATTCAGTGCCACGCCAGACTCTGAACAGTTAAAGCCTCCAGTCAAAGCCTTCGGGTACATGGTCAAAGTATGACCTGGCTGAGGACAGAGGGGAACCCGTAAGCTCACTGGAAAGCTTCCAACGGAATCCCTGGAGACAAAATGCCAGCGTAGCAATCCCCCGCACGCCTGGGACAGAGAATAATAATAATAATGGCTTTTATTAAGCACTTACTATGTGCAAAGCACTGTTCTAAGCGCTGGGGAGGTTACAAGCTGATCAGGTTGTCCCACGGGGGGCTCACAGTTTTAATCCCCATTTCACAGATGAGGTAACTGTGGTCCAGAGAAGTTAGGTGACTTGCCCAAAGTCACACAGCTGACAATTAGCGGAGCCGGGATTTGAACCCATGACCTCTGACTCCAAAGCCCGGGCTCCTTCCACTAGAGAAGCACAAAAGGCAGCAGTGACTTGAAGGTCCCCAGAAGTCTCACCAAGGTGATGTGAGTCAAAAATACTGGACTCAAAGCCCAATCCACTGCACATTTGCTGGGTGGGGCTGGGCACATCGATGAACCTGCTTTCCTCACTAACAGGGTTCAGGAAAACGTACTGCTTCACCACAGACATTGGGAGCTGGGACTAGCTGATGACTGCAGAGCGATCAGAGATGCAAAAATGTAACAATACTAAGCACTTATAATACATCTAAACCTACACCATACCAGGGCTCCTACCACCCCCAGAAATAGCCCAGAAAAATTCCGGTAGTCTTTTCCTCCACAACATTGCTCTCCAGTCATCCAACCAACCAGCGGGCTGGTGCAGGCACTTGCCGTATCCCAGCTTGAGTACTACATCATCAATCGTATTTATTGAGCGCTTTCTGTGTGCAGAGCACTGTACTAAGCGCTTGGGAAGTACAAGTTGGCAACGTATAGAGACAGTCCCTACCCAACAGTGGGCTCACAGTCAAAAACTACATCAGCCTCCTCTCTGGTATCATTCATTCAATCGTATTTATTAGGCGCTTACCGCGTGCAGAGCAATGTACTGAGCACTCGGGAAAGTACTATATAACAATAAACAGAGACAATCCCTGCCCACCGCAAACTCACAGTCTGCGGTGGGAGGGAGATAAAAGACTGGCTCCAGTCTTTTCCCTCTCTAGTCTGTACATCACACTACAGGCCAGATCATTTTTCTTACATGTCTTTCTGCACACATCTTCCCACTGCTCAAAAATCCTCAATGGTTACCCTATTGGTCTCTGAATCAAAGCGCAAACTCCTGACCATGGGTTTTAAGGCAGTCAGCTCGCTCCTTCCTCTTTATCCACTCTTCTACCATTACACCCCAGCTTGCACTCTTCATTCTTCTCAATCTAACCTATTCACTGTGTCTCGTTCTCACCTCTCCCCCGCCTGATGTTTTGCTCCCATCTGCCCGGAATCACTTTGCCTTCACATTCCCTCCCGATTTCCAAAATCCTTTTGAAATCACACTTCTACCAGGAGACCTTCTTACATTAATTTCTAATCTTCCCTGCTTATATCCCCTCTTCTGCCCATCTAGCACCTCTGAACCACCTAAGCATTTAAGTTCATACCACCTAGCATTTGTGAACATATGCTATATACCCTATTGCTTAAACTCTGACACGCATAACCTCTTCCTCCCTCTCCCTTCTATGTGTAATTTATTTTAGTGTGTCTTCCCCACTATTCTGTAAACATTTTGAGGTTGGGGGAACATGTCAATTCTAATTCCTTTGTACTCTCCCAACCCCTTAGAGTGCTCAGCATATAGTATACACTCAGTGAATGCGAATGATTGATGGATTGAACACTAAACACTAGACCTTTTGACTGCCAGGAAGCCTGTCTTAGTAAAGGCCGAAGATCAGTCATTTGGGTTAAAGGCTAGGGACTGGACCTAGGGCAGTCCTAAAAGCCAACTGCAAATAGATAAACTTTGCCGAAACACCCGGAAACAATACTACGTTTCTCACAGGGGTTGTCTGAGGTGGAGGACTTTTCCTTCCTGACCTCCATTCGTAATCCAGAGACCAATCCACGGTCCATTACCTTTTTCCATTCAGGTAACCCTCAGTTTTAAGCTACTCTGCCCTCACTGGAGTTGAGAAAATACCGTGTGGACTGCGGGGTGGACGGGGGGGGGGGTTGCCACTGGGAAATGGAAGAGAAAACTGGAGAAGACCGTGGTGGGGAGAGCAGGAAGAAAGGAGAGGTCAGAAGAACGAGCCCAAGGGATTGGGCCTAAGAGCTAGCACTCCAGGAATCCTCGGGGCCACGGCCATCTGTGCAGAAAATGCCAAGGAGGCCACAAGACAGAAAACAAATGGCGGCCCTGGATCGGCACTTAAGTCAGTCACGGTAATTTCCCCAAAGAGTCTTGAGACCAATTAGTCCCTTTTCAGAGAACACCAAGATCCAGAGAGGCTAAATGGCATGCTCAAGAGGACACAGGGAGTAGCAGGAAGAAGGCCATTTAAACAAATGTCTTATATTATTAACACCTTGTTCTTCTTCCAAAATGTCTTACAAAAATCTCACTCCTCTTGACCCTTCTAGACTGTGAGCCCACTGTTGGGTAGGGACTGTCTCTATATGTTGCCAACTTGTACTTCCCAAGCGCTTAGTATAGTGCTCTGCACACAGTAAGCGCTCAATAAATACGATTGATTGATTGACCATTTCCCTGGGAAGGGGGGAAAAGACAATTAGCCCCCTTCTAGCACTCCAGACACCCCTTGGACAGACCCTGGTTCCAGACATGTCACTCCATCCCAGAAGAACCAGAAATAAGGAAACTGGGCTTTGTCACAGGCAGGAGTTAAGATGGTGGGGTTTTCATTTATTTATATTAATATCTGTTTCCAGCTCTAGACTGTAAGCCCGTTGTGAGCAAGAAACCTGTCTGCCAACTCTACTGCACTGTACTCTCCCAAGTGCTCAGTACAGTGCTCTGTATAGAGTAAGAGTTCAATGAACAGCACTGATGATGACGATAGTGGTAGGAATTGTGCAAAAACGGAGAGGTAGAGAGGGTGCATTGGTTTTGAGTGTCTCACAGTGTGCTCGGGGCCTCGCTTCCCCCAAGCCGCGCTTCTGTACACTGGCATGGCCTAGGCCCCAAGACACAGCGCTAAACTGGTCCAGTTTGGCCACATCAGCTGTGCCAATCCTCCTCAATCTGAACACAGTGCTCTGCACACAGTAAGCGCTCAATAAATACAACAATGAATGAACAAGGTCCAAAGGCGCGTTCACCACAGAGGGTCTGAGAAGTACTAGAAAAACCTCAGCTGAAAAGCCCAAGGAGGTCCAGTGAATTACTGTTTACTGTGAATCATGGACAATCAGCCAGAATAAATTCATTAGTTAAAAAAAATCCATAACACACCAAACATATTAACACCTTACTCTTCTTCCACAATGTTTTACAAAACTCTCCTTCATCTTGACCATTTTCCTGCAAAAGGGGCTCACTGTGGGCAGGCAATGTGCCTGTTAGATTGTTATAATGCCCTCTCCTAAGTGCTTAGTAAAGTGCCCTGCACAAAATAAGTGCTCAATTCAGGTGACTGATGAGCCCCATTCTATAGATGTGAAAACTGAGGCCCAGAGGAGGTGAAGGTGATTTACCAAGGTCAATTCAATCATATTTATTGGGCACCTACTGTGTGCAAAGCACTGTATTAAGTGGTTGGAAGAGTATAATACATCAACAGAAACATTCCCTGTCCATAAGGAGCTCACAGTCTAGAGGGATCAATCAATCAGTCAACGGTATTTATTGAGCACTGGGGTGCAGAGCACTAAGTGCTTGGGAGAATACAATAGTGTAAGCAGACATGATCCCTGCTATCCAGGAGTTTACGATCTAGCAAGGGAGACAAAAATGAAATACAGATAGGACCAACTTTATTGCACTGGTCTCTCCCAAGTGCTTAGTACAGTGCTCCGCACACAGTCGTTCAATCGTATTTACTGAGCGCTATGTGCAGAGCACTGTACTAAGCACTTGGGACGTACAAGTTGGCAGTACTCAATCGATCAATAGTCAAGATACCACTGATTCACTGACTTGAATTGTTAGGCAGAAGCAACCCTAGTATAAGGATAGGTACATTCAATCGTAATTATTGAGCGCTTACTGTGTGCAGAGCACTGTACTAAGCGCTTGGGAAGTACAAATCGGCAACATATAGAGACGGTCCCTACCCAACAACGGGCTCACAGTCTAGAAGTGCTATGGGGGCCGGGGTGGGTACCTCAGTGCTTAGAGGGTGGGACTAAGTGTATAAACTCAGTACTACAGTAGGGTGGAGAAAAGAACTCAGGTCTAGCTGAGTTGCTTAAGAGAAGTTTTTCAGGATGGCAGGAGGCCAGAAGCTAAAGGGCTGTGTAATTAAAGGAAAAATAATTAGGACCCCAGCCACTTCACGCTACCCAATCACAGTGTCATCAATCCCAGGTGGAAACTCACTGCCCAGAGCAAAAGACAGTCCAGAAGAACATTCAATCACATTTGAGCGCTTACTGTGTGCAGAGCACTGTACTAAGCGCTTATCAGGAGCCCTCTCTGGTCCTGCGTGGCTCAGTGGAAAAGAACACGGGCTTTGGAGTCAGAGGTCATGGGTTCAAATCCCGGCTCCACCAATTGCCAGCTGCGTGACTTTGGGCAAGTCGCTTAACTTCTCTGGGCCTCAGTTACCTCATCTGTAAAATGGGGATTAAGACTGTGAGCCCCCCATGGGACAACCTGATCACCTTGTAACCTTCCCAGCGCTTAGAACAGTGCTTTGCACATAGTAAGCGCTTAATAAATGCCATTCTTATTATTATTATTCTCCAAGGCCCAGGATGTCACTGATCATCTGGGGTCAGGGGGAGGTCTTGGGCCTCTCTGCTTTCTTCCCCACCCCTCTAGAAAAAAAAAAACCTGCCAGTTTTACTTTTTGAGTAAAAGACAATCTTGCCAGAAAGATAACCTCTGGGTCTGGAGAGGATTATAGCTAAACCTGCTAAATCCCATCATCCTTCACCCTTCCAAATAAAACAAGCGAAGGGGCAAGGTGTGCGTGCAGGAGTGAAGGGGGCCAGCCCACCACGAGAAGCTTGGAAGTGGGAAGACATCACATTCCCTCGAGCCCCTGCGATCAATTCTAACAGAAATCACTGAAGTGAGGATCCCGAGGCTGAGGAAACGAAGAGACAAGGTGGAGACAAGCCAAGCGTAGAAGAGCCTCCCCTTTCTGCCTCCAGGATCCCAGGAGACCGAAGGCCCTGAGAAGCTCCTTGTATAAACAAGGGCCCTCATTATTTCGGAAAACCACCACTCCAGTCATGTCCTGAGGGTCTCAGAGTGTTCCAAGAACCACAAGCCAACTTCTGGGTGAAGAGAGGGGAGTGAATTTAAAAGCAGAGTCCCTTCTTAATCCTATTAATAAGCTGCAGACCACTTTAGTACTATAATGTAC
The DNA here is from genome assembly GCF_015852505.1 of Tachyglossus aculeatus. Classification (NCBI taxonomy): domain Eukaryota; kingdom Metazoa; phylum Chordata; class Mammalia; order Monotremata; family Tachyglossidae; genus Tachyglossus; species Tachyglossus aculeatus. The sequence goes on from NC_052086.1 coordinate 55,627,890, forward strand.
TTTCCCAAGTGCTTAGCACAGTGCTCTGAACACAGTAAGAGCCAATAAATACAAATGAATTAATGAACTAAAAGCAAAAACAAACAATAAAAAAACTCCCGGAAAACGGTTAGTGCCGCTCTTTAGATTTCATTCCTACTTGCTCCTTTATCTGAGCTGGAAATTTAGGAAGATACCCTCAAGGAAGATCAAATACCATAATCATGGCAGAAATTTCGGTTATTCTACTCCACCACAGTATTTCCCAACCATCTCAGAAAACTCCTTATCAGGATAGGAAGCAAACTAGTCCAGTGGGTCTTTTCAAGTTATAATCGGCACCAAATACAAACTACCCTTGAGAGGGATCCTATTTCCCCTCCTTGAAACCGAAAATTCAACAAAAATAATAAAAATAAAATAAATCAAGCCAGCATTTACCGGGAGGCCTGTTTGAACCTTAGCATTCCTGCTCCCAAGCTGGTCTGAACTTAGTCAAGAGTAAAAAAAGACAAAACTAAACAGTTTCTACAGGGCTACGTACGGCTCCCAAGCCACAGGGGAAGAACTTGCTACCAACCGGTGGGTTTTGGAGAGCGGTTAAAGTGTCCTTTTCAAACAATATGGCCAACTCAGATTATTTCACCTAATTGACAGGACTGATAGCACTTTCCATTTCTACCGAGTTGGTATTTTGTGGTATGGGGAGGAGCTATCACTGTAAAACTAGATGACCAGGGACAGAGGAAGAAGTAAAGATCAGACTGCTGGGTTCCTCAGCCAGACAGTTCAATGCTGTTCCCTGGGCAAAATGACCCCCTTAGGAACACCAATCAATCAATCAAATTTATTGAGCACTTACTGTGTGCAGAGCACTGTACTAAGCGCTTGGGAAGTCCAAGTTGGCAACATATAGAGACGGTCCCTACCCAACAGTGGGCTCACAGTCTAGAAGGGGGAGACAGAGAACAAAACGAAACATATTAACAAAATAAAATAAATAGAACACCAATGTCATCAGGTCAACGCCCCATGGACACTGGAGCCTGGATCATTCGAAACAATTTACAGGCCACCTGTTTTCTTCAAAGCAAGGCTTCGTGGATCGAATGGCCCTCTGCGATAGAAAAGACTACAACTAGGTCACGTATGACTGGAATGCATGATAACGTTGCTCTGGTGCCTCAAACTTCATTTCCCAGTCTCCCGGAGCCTTGTGGGTCCCTTTAATGAGATTCCCGAGCGTGGGAGAGCAGTGAGGTCACAGGTTCTCATTACAATCTGGGGGCAGCAGATGCCAATCTTGGCATCCAGCAGGCCATTAAATCCCGATGTTTCAAATATTAAACTAATTCAGGCACCATACAGGCCTGCGGAGAAATGGAGCCTCTCAGCACTAGTCCCAGCCCACACTAATCCCCTGCCACTGTAACCCCTCAGGGCCCAAGGAAAACTGCTTTAATCGCCCTCCTCCAAGCTGGTGGCCCAGACTCTCACCTCCCAAAACCTTTCCTTTTTAGAAAAGTAAAAGCAAGCCTGTCCCCCACACTGTTTTCACCCAGCCCTCTGGCCCCTGACACTGGAACACGGGGGAAAACAGGGAAGGGATGGAAAAAGCAGAAGAGGAAGAACAAAACAAAGGGTCTGTCAAGGCCAAGAACCTCCTCCTTGAGTCTCTTTGTTGCTCAAGAGTTTTGGGGTGATAGGAGAAAGGGATCCCCACCTTCCCCCAACCCCTGGGAAAGCAAGGAGAAGCAAACCCGGCAGGTGGGAGGAAGCAAACGAGCCCATGGCTTTGTTTCTCTAAAGTCACAACTGGACATTTCTGAGTCACAGATATGTCTGCATCACATAGCTATGCTGTGGGAACGGGGAAGGATGTTATTTTTCA